>NC_087283.1:2213750-2530000 GCF_015220805.1 Pogoniulus pusillus | reverse complement strand
AAATCCCCTCTCAGACTTCTCTTCTGCAGACTGCACAGTCCCAGGTCCCTCAGCCTCTCCTCATCAGGCAGTGCTCCAGTCCCATCGTCATCCTTGTAGCCCTCTGCTGTACCCTCTCCATCAGATCCCTGTCCCTCTTCAACTGGGGAGCCCAAAACTGAAGGCAGTAGTCAAAGCCGGAGTAGAGGGAGAGAAGAACCTCCCTTGATCTGCTGGACACGCTCCTCCTAATACACCCCAAGATCCCAATGGCTTTCTTGGCCACCAGGGCACATTGCTGTGCCATGGATGTTCTCCATCAGCACTCCCAGGTCCCTCTCCACAGGGCTGCTCTCTAGCAGATCCCCTCCCAGCCTCTACTGCTGCAGTTGATTATTCCTCCCCACATTGTGCTCCCACTCCTCTTGGTCTCCTGGGGTGATGGTGTGCAGGAAGGTCCTCTTGATCTCCTGGGGTGATGGTGTGCAGGAAGGTCCTCTTGATCTCCTGGGTTGATGGTGTGCAGGAAGGTCCTCTTGATCTTCTGGGGTGATGGTGTGCAGGAAGGTCCTCTTGATCTCCTGGGTTGATGGTGTGCAGGAAGGTCCTCTTGATCTCCTGGGCTGATGGTGTGCAGGAAGCAACCTGCGGCTTAGAGTTAAAACAAAAACCCAAAACTATAAAAGGGAAAAATAAATAAGAGCAGAGGTGATGGAGCTCAAACAGAGCTGTTTGGCACAGGTGGTGAGTGAACTTAGCTGGTCTTGTTTGGGAGAATGCCCCAGGTTAGCAGGCTGCAAACAAACCATTGCAGGACACACCCCAAAGTGCCTTGGTTTTAATTTAAAGGTTCAGGTGGTAGAATAAGCACTTAAAAGAGTAGTGTAATTTAGAACAAGTATCATGCTAAAGGGCAGATTTCTGCATGGCTTCCTTTAACAGCTCCACTCTGCAGCCTAATTCAGCCTTTCAGATGATTGCAGTGTGAGCACTTTTGGGTTGCATTATAGCTGTGCAGAGGGCTATTTTTTTCCCTGCTATAGTAAAACCATGATTTCCTTGTCGTGGTGGTTGTTGTTGCTGCCCTTTTAAATGGTGATCACTTGTTTGGAAACAGATGCTAGTGTAAGAGGGAAAACATTTTAATTCATACATTTGAGCTGGAATATTTCAGATACCTGAAGAGTGGAAGCCACTTTAGAGCAAAGGGTAGACTTTTCTTGCCCCTTATTTAAAGTGCAAATGGCTCTGTTGTGGTACAGCTAATCAAAAGCTAAGGACTGCCTTGCAGATTTCCAGATGTATGCTTTCTAATGTTTCACACACCTAAAGTAAAGTATTTCAGTAAGTCTTTCTCAGGAAAGTAGGCTAGGTTTTGTTAGAAATCCTCAGGTGACTCTTAACTCAGGGCTACAAAGATGATTAAGGCACTGGGACATCCCTTGGGTGAGGAAAGAGAGAATGGGGGCTTTTTAGTCTGGGAAAAAGAGCACTGAAGGGGGATTTCATAGAATCTGAATCAAGCAGGTTGGAAGAGACTTCCAAGATCATCCAGCCCAACCTAGCACCCAGCCCAGGCCATTCAACTAAACCGTGGCACTAAGTGCCCCAGCCAGGCTTTGCCTCAATACTTCCAGGGATGGCAACTCCACCACCTCCCTGGGCAGCCCATTCCAATGCCAATCACTCTCTCTGACAACAACTTCCTAACAACATCCAGCCTAGACCTCTCCTGGCACAGCTTGAGACTGTGTTCCCTTCTTCTGTCCCTGGGTGCCTGGCAGCAGAGCCCAACCCCACCCGGCTACAGCCTCCCTTCAGGTAGCTGTAGACAGCAATGAGGTCTGCCCTGAGCCTCCTCTTCTGCAGGTTGCACACCCCCAGCTCCCTCAGCCTCTCCTCACAGGGCTATGCTCCAGGCCCCTCCCCAGCCTTGCTGCCCTTCTCTCAACACCTTCCAGCACCTCAACATCTCTCTTGAATTGAGGAGCCCAGAACTGGGCACAGCACTCCAGGGGTGGCCTGAGCAGTGCTGAGCACAGGGGAAGAATAACCTCCCTTGTCCTGCTGGCCACACTGCTCCTGAGCCCAGCCCAGGATGCCATTGGTTCTCTTGGCCACCTGGGCACACTGCTGGCTCATCTTCAGCTACTATCTACCAGTAGCCCCAGATGCCTCTCTGCCTGGGTGCTCTCCAGCCACTGTGGCCCCAGCCTATAGGGCTGCCTGGGATTATTGAGGTTATCATCAATTTTGATCAATAATTGAAGGGTGGATTTCAGGAGGATGGGACTAGACTTGTTCCAGTGGTGCCCAATGACAGGACAGGGAGTGACAGCCACAAACGTGTGCTTAAGAAATTCCATCTAAAGATGAGGATGACCTTCTTTAATTTAAAGGTGACAGAGGACCAGAGCAGGCTGCCCAGACAGGTGGTGGAGTCTCCATCTCTGGAGAGATCCAAAACCCACCTGGATATGTTCCTGTGTCACCTTCTATAGGTGACCCTGCCTTGGCAGGGGGTTTGGGCTCAATGATCTCCTCTAAGCCTTATCATTTAAAACCAAATGAAATCAATCAAATATTGGTTTGATTTTTCGTTTTCACTTTCTATGAGCAAAATAAGGAAAGAGCAAGCTAGGAAAAGAAGAAAAAAAAGGACAAATAAATCACTATGCTTAAATAATTACAATATTTTGGAAGGATCTGGTAGGTTATGCTTGAAATTCATTCATCTAAGCTTGTTCATAGCCCTTTTGGAGGAGGATTAAAACAAACATCAAGGAAAAGTACCATTCACATTCTGTGTCAAAGTCAGCAAAAGCCATTTTTGCAACAAATCCCAAACAGTTCTAGATCTGAGGAAAGGAAAATGTATTTTGATCTTTGGAATCAAAGAGAGACATCTCAGCAAACCAGCAGGTGAGTCAGTGACTGCAGAACAAGTTTTTCAGCCGTTTATATCCTGCCTCAGCTGCACTGAGGTATAAATTCCTGTAGTTACAGGGACTCAGAGTAAGGTGGGAAGAGATATTTCAGATCTGTTTAGCATGACTGAGAGCAGACTGAAGGAATGTGTCATGTCTGGGGCTTAGCACTTGAAGGAGGGCATGTGCTTGTGGCCCATCTGAAGGCAGCTTCAAAAGACATCAGAACATAGAATCATAGAATCAACCAGGTTGGAAGAGACCTCCAAAATCAGCCAGTCCAACCTAGCACCCAGCCCTAGCCAGTCAACCAGACCATGGCACTAAGTGCCCCAGCCAGGCTTTTCTTGAAGACCCCCAGGGACGGTGCCTCCACCACCTCCCTGGGCAGCCCATTCCAATGGGAAATCACTCTCTCTGTGAAGAACTTCTTCCTAACATCCAGCCTATACCTACCCTGGCACAACTTGAGACTGTGTCCCCTTGTTCTATTGCTGGTTGCCTGGGAGAAGAGGCCACCCCCCACCTGGCTACAATGCCCCTTCAGGTAGTTGTAGACAGTAATAAGATCACCCCTGAGCCTCCTCTTCTCCAACATGTCTTTAGAATAATAAAACATTGAAATGGGCTGCCCAGGGAGGTGGTGGAGTCACCATCCCTGGAGGTGTTCAAGAAAAGCCTGGATGAGGCACTTGGTGCCATGGTCTGGTTGGCTGGATAGGGCTGGGTGCTAGGTTGGACTGGATGAGCTTGGAGGTCTCTTCCAGCATGGTTGATTCTATGATTGCTTAAAATGTGCAATCCACTGTGCAAAGAAGCAACTGTTCCAGTAGAGTGCTTTTACTCACTGAGGATTGAATTAGAAACTCAGGTTTCTACTTGAAAAGTTCATCACAGCAAGTAAATAATTGAGACAGATTTTTCATTTCTTGCTTTTGGTCCAGAGATTTGGGAAGAGTTTTGCCATAGTTTGTGTTCATCTAACAATCTGGATTTATAGCTAATTTACACCTTCTCATGAACAATCCCAACCTAATGCCTTTGTAATGTTTGAAGCTACTCAAGAAGTAGTGGGTTTTAATTAGTAACCACGTGAAGCAGTTGTGCAGATAAGGACACTACTTTTTCTAATGCAATAAAATAAAGTGCATTGTGTGAATAATCACAAAGACTTTCTCCTGAAGTATGTAAGATAAATATTCATTAAGTAAGATCAACAGTTGCAAGCAGAAGATAAGTATTATCAGTATGGGAGGCTCTTTGAGATAAAGAAGAGCTGCATTGATGGTTTGACAGCTTGAAGCGGAGTCCTACCGTAAGCAATAGCTCTCTAGCAGATCAGCTGCTCAGGTGGAGTCAGTTCTATTTGCCATCATTTGTCATGAAGCTAAACGTTTGTATTTTGCTGCTGTTCAGCCTGCAGAAGCCAGAGAGCTCTGGCAGGTCACAGAATCACAGGATGGTAGGGGGGACAGTCTCAAGTTGTGCTGGGGGAAGCATGGGCTGGATGTTAGGAGGAAGTTGTTGTCAGAGAGAGTGATTGGC
This sequence comes from Pogoniulus pusillus, assembly GCF_015220805.1. Lineage (NCBI taxonomy): Eukaryota > Metazoa > Chordata > Aves > Piciformes > Lybiidae > Pogoniulus > Pogoniulus pusillus. Next base: position 2,525,549 of record NC_087283.1, on the reverse strand, counting down.
ATTGGAATGGGCTGCCCAGGGAGGTGCTGGAGTCACCATCCCTGGAGGTGTTGAAGCCAAGCCTGGCTGGGGCACTTAGTGCCATGGTCTGGTTCATTGGCCAGGGCTGGGTGCTAGGTTGGGCTGGATGATCTTGGAGGTCTCTTCCAACCTGGTTGATTCTAAGGTTCCATGACCTTTGCAGACCATCAAGGAGAGCTGCCTGGCAGAAAGGCATCTGGGGGTTGTAGTAGATAGGCATCTGAACATGAGCCAGCAGTGTGCCCAGGCAGCTGAACATGAGCCAGCAGTGTGCCCAGGCAGCTGAGCGTGAGCCAGCAGTGTGCCCAGGCAGCTGAACATGAGCCAGCAGTGTGCCCAGGCAGCTGAACATGAGCCAGCAGTGTGCCCAGGCAGCTGAGCGTGAGCCAGCAGTGTGCCCAGGCAGCTGAACATGAGCCAGCAGTGTGCCCAGGCAGCTGAACATGAGCCAGCAGTGTGCCCAGGCAGCTGAGCGTGAGCCAGCAGTGTGCCCAGGCAGCTGAACATGAGCCAGCAGTGTGCCCAGGCAGCTGAATGTGAGCCAGCAGTGTGCCCAGGCAGCTGAACGTGAGCCAGCAGTGTGCCCAAGCAGCTGAATGTGAGCCAGCAGTGTGCTCAGGCAGCCAAGAAGGCCAATGGTATCCTGGCTGGGATTAGAAATGCTGTTTCCAGCAGGAGCAGGGTGGTGATAGTCCCCTTGAACTAGGCTCTGGTAGGGCCACATCTCGAGTGTTGTGTTCAGTTTTGGGCAGTTTTTCGTGTGTGTTTAGTGGGTAAATTTGGACCCCAAGTGATCAAAATAAGATACTGGTTAGGAGATAAATTTTCCCACCAATCTAATCTGAGATGCTTGAGCATGTCCAGAGAAGGGCAACGAGGCTGGGGAGAGGCCTTGAGCACAGCCCTACGAGGAGAGGCTGAGGGAGCTGGGATTGGTTAGCCTGGAGAAGAGGAGGCTCAGGGGTGACCTTATTGCTGTCTACAACTACCTGAGGGGAGGTTGTGGCCAGGAGGAGGTTGTTCTCTTCTCTCAGGTGGCCAGCACCAGAACAAGAGGACACAGCCTCAGGCTGTGCCAGGGGAGATTTAGGCTGGAGGTGAGGAGAAAGTTCTTCCCTGAGAGAGTCATTGGGCACTGGAATGGGCTGCCCGGGGAGGTGGTGGAGTCGCCGTCCCTGGAGCTGTTCAAGGCAGGATTGGACGTGGCACTTGGTGCCATGGTCTGGCCTTGAGCTCTGTGGTAAAGGGTTGGACTTGATGACCTGTGAGATCTCTTCCACCCCTGATGATACTGTGATACTGTGATAATTAATATCTTTCACCTGGGAAGGAAGGCAGATACCTCACACCTGCCTCATTCCTTCACTAGTTACTGCAGGGTAACTGCCTCTTCTTTTATTAAACCTCTATTCCATCTGGAGTTTTTCATCACAGCACATCACCCTAGTGAAGTGATTCCACCTTGTTTCCAATTCCAGTTCCTGAGATGCAGTGTTTGGGACAACTTAGCCTTAATTTGAATGAATTTCTGTACCAAGCATCTAAGCCATTTTGATCTCATTCCTGCCAATACTTTGCTGAGTTCTATAACATTGTCAAAAGGCTGCAGGTGTCTGCAAGTTATTTGCTTTTGCTTTAAACTCTTCTTCACAGTCCCTCACTTTTCTGAGGCTAGGGTGAAGCAGATGTCCCTGGAGGGATGAAAGGACTGCACTCTGTGAAAAAAAGGATGGTGACAAGAGGCAGCTGCTCTTGGGGTGATGAAGTAAACTGCTGGATGGTCCTTAAGGGAATGGAAAGAGCCTTTCATGCACCAGAGAGGAGGAGATTCGCTGCAGTTCAGGTAAGTTTTAATTGCAAGCAGCCTTGGAATCCATACCTCCAAGAACACTGTAGGTGGGAAGGGTTACTTTTTGAAGATAAAAACCTCTTTATTCATTACTGTCTGTGTGCAGTTCCATGTTCCATGTCCTTCTCCAACACAAGAAGGACATGGAACTGTTGGAGCCAGTCCGGAGGAGGCTATGAAAACGCTCAGAGGGCTGCAGCAGCTCTGCTGTGAGGAGAGGCTGAGAGAGTTTGGGCTCTGCAGCCTGGAGAAGAGAAGGCTTGGAGGAGACCTTGGAGTGGCCTTTCAGTATCTGAAGGGGGCTACAGGAGGGCTGGGGAGGGACTATTGATAAGGTCTTGTAATGACAGGATGAGGAAATGGGTTTGAACTGGCAGAGGGGAGATTGAAACTGGGTGTTAGGAAAGAGTTCTTTGCAGTGAGGGTGGTGAGACACTGGCACAGGTTGCCCAGGGAGGTTGTAGAGCACAGAATAACTCAATGTGATCACATTGGGTGATTCTGTGCTCCACAACCTCCCTGGAGGTGTTCAAGGCCAGGTTGGATGAGGCCTTGAGTGACCTGTTCTAGTGGGAGATGTCCTTGCCTGTGGCAGGATGAGCTTTGAGGTCCCTTCAACCTAAACCATTCTTTGATTTGTGTTTGCTTGTTTGTTTGCTTTTAATATTGTGAGGGGCTGATGAGCATTTAGCTGTAAAAGCTTTCTGGGTTTTTTGAGGAGGAACAAGTCAGGCTGGATCTAGAAGACATTTCTCAGTGCACATAAGGTTTTTAAGTGTACTGAAGTGACTCAGGTCCCACCATGGTGGGTGACACTCATATTATTTTTATCTTTGATATTAAATTGTAGTCTCTCATAGTTCTGGACATGTTAATATTGCCAAATTAGAACTAAATAAGGTGCATCATCCCAGCACACTTTTCTCTCATTGAAGGCATTTCCTGCAGAAATGAAACTCAAAGCTTGGGGCTCCATTAAATGCAATTTAGAAATGAGCTGTAAGTACACTTCACTTCAATTCACTCCTGATGAGAAATATTTGTTTAGTTTCACACTGCTAGAAAAAGCAAACTGGACAAGTTTGTCATTTGCAAGCAAATCATTGTGGGTGTGAAAGAGGTTTAAGTTGTAGCTATGCCTGCATTCAACAGCACCACTTCTTTAAGTGTGTTTTCCTTGTGAGTTGGAGACACTGATTTTTAGCCTGGTTTTCCAGAACATAACAGCAGTATGGACAATGACAAAGAAAACCTTTTCCCACATCCTTTAATTATCAGCCAATATTTCACCTTTTAAGCTAGTTCAAAGGAATTCTTTTTAAGGGAAGACTCTAATGAGTGCATTGTGCTGTTTGCATAATGCTTTACCCCAAGCAGCGCTACAGGCTGGGGACAGAGTGGCTGAGAGCAGTCAGGAAGAAAGGGAGCTGGGGGATGTGGTGGGTAGTAGCTGAAGATGAGCCAGCAGTGTGCCCAGGTGGCCAAGAGAGCCAATGGCATCCTGGGCTGGCTCAGGAGCAGTGTGGGCAGCAGGACAAGGGAGGTCATTCTGCCCCTGTGCTCAGCACTGCTAAGGCCACACCTTGAGTGCTGTGACCAGTTCTGGGCTCCTCAATTCAAGAGAGATGTTGAGGTGCTGGAAGGTGCCCAGAGAAGGGCAATGGAGCTGGGGAGGGGCCTGGAACACAAACCCTATGAGGAGATGCTGAGGGAGCTGGGGGTGTGCAGCCTGCAGCAGAGGAGGCTCAGGGCAGAGCTCATTGCTGTCTGCAGCTCCCTGAAGGGAGGCTGTAGCCAGGTGGGGTTGGTCTCTTCTCCCAGACAACCAGCAATAGAAGAAGGGGACACAGTCTCAAGTTGTGTCAGGAGAAGTCTAGGCTGGATGTTGTTAGGAAGTTGTTGTCAGAGAGAGTGATTGGCATTGGAATGGGCTGCCCAGGGAGGTGCTGGAGTCACCATCCCTGGAGGTGTTCAAGAGAAGACTGGCTGGGGCACTGAGTGCCATGGTCTGGTTGACTGGCTAGGGCTGGGTGCTAGGTTGGACTGGATGATCTTGGAGCTCTCTTCCAACCTGGTTGATTCTATTCTATTCTACAGAACTACAAAACCCCTCCTGAACAGCAGAACCACCCAGGAGGGCTTTCAAACCACCTCCCTTCCTTCCTTCCACCCCCACTCTGATATCAGAAGTCTTACATGCAGGGGTGAAATTGCCAGATAAGGAGTTAGAGGAAGAATGATTAGTTTGAGTTATACAGGTCCAGGCAGAGGAATTAATGAAGCAAGAGGCAGCCAGAGAAAGACTGACTGACCTTGTTTATGTTTCTTGGTTTTATACCTCTCAGCAGAACAAATGAGTGATCTACACATCACTGTTATTTTCTTGTCATAGCCAATGATCTAATTTCTCTCATTAATATATTCCAATTAGCCTCAAACCAATGCAGTCAGATATAGCACAGCAAAGCAAACTCCACTGTGTGTATAGGTCCTCAGCTACATTGAGATGATAGAAATTTAAAGGAGTAACAGGCAACTAAGTGGAAGTGTTATAAATTGCATGGATTACATTTTCACCCCTAAATTTAACTGTGGCTAAGTCTGGCTGGGACTCTAAGTCTCTTCTCTACATTTACAAGAAGAGGAAAACTTGCAGAACTTGGCAGAATTTGAGGGAATGCTCAAACTTCCCCCCCCAGCTTTCTGACATTCAATTTGAGCAATGTATTACAAGATCAGCTGCTTCCTAACTTCATTTTCCCATTATTTGCAGCAGAAATGTTGTTAGATATGGACTTAAGTAATGTGATTACCAGCAAGTGTCAATGTTGGAGTATCTGAGTGGGAACTGCTCGAGGGATCATTGCACCACTGAAATCAATCCATGAGTCAGGCTTAAACTTAACCTTACCCTAAGCTATTCTGAATGTTATCAACACCTTTCCACCCTTTCTGACAAAACAAAGGGCATGGGGGAGGGTAAAATACTTTCAGTATGGATTTTTCTGTCTGGATTTTGTTCTGTGTCCTGCCAAAATAAAGGAGGCACTTCTCATAATGATGTCTAGACATAGGACAAAGGGTGAGGGAGAGTAGGGTTAGACTGGATCTTAAAATCATAGAATCAGCCAGGTTGGAAGAGACCTCCAAGATCAGCCAGTCCAACCTAGCACCCAGCCCTAGCCAGTCCTCTAGACCATGGCACTAAGTGCCCCAGCCAGGCTTGGCTTCAACACCTCCAGCGACAGTGACTCCACCACCTCCCTGGGCAGCCCATTCCAATGCCAATCACTCTCTCTGACAACAACTTCCTCCTAACATCCAGCCTAGACTTCCCCCACCACAACTTGAGACTGTGTCCCCTTCTTCTATTGCTGGTTGTCTGGGAGAAGAGACCATCCCCCATCTGGCTACAGCCTCCCTTCAGGTAGTTGTAGCCAGCAATGAGCTCTGACCTGAGCCTCCTCTGCTGCAGGCTGCACACCCCCAGCTCCCTCAGCCTCTCCTCATAGGGTTTGTGTTCCAGGCCTTTCATGAGCCTTGTTGCCCTTCTCTAGACACGTCCCAGCACCTCAACATCTCTCTTGAATTGAGTTCTTCAGTATTAAGTGGGGGGACTTTAGAATAGGCTGCCCAGGGAGGCTGTGGATATCTCCTTCCTGGGGGTGCTCAAGGCCAGGTTGGATGATGCCTGGAGCAGCTGAGTCTAGTTGAGAGGTGTCCCTGCCCATGGTGGAGAGGTTGGAGCAGATGAACTCTGAGGTCCCTTCCAACCTCCATGATTCCATGATTTAGGGTATAATTAAGAAATTCACTTCACAACCTCCAAGTGAGATAATCTCTAGGAACAGCAAACCCTCAGCAAGGCAAACTCTGATGTGCTTTCGATCTTTCACTGACAGACAGTACAGAAGAGCTTCCAGACAAGTGATCTCTCTGATCACTGGTTGCTTTCTCTTCTGTTCTTTGTGTTCTGGGCTTTGTCTGCTTTATTACCTCAGTTGTTCCTGCTATGCCTGCAGCTGCCATCCAATCTCTGTTAATCTCAGCATGGTTTGCCTTGTCTTTGGTGAGATTTGTGTCACAGGGTCACAGGATGTTAGGGGTGGATGGGACCCAAAGAGATCATCCAGTCCAAGCCCCCTGCCAGAGCAGGACCATACAATCTAGCTCAGGTCACATAGGAGCACATCCAGGAAGGCCTTGAGAGTCTCCAGAGCAGGAGACTCCAGAACATCTCTGGGCAGCCTGTGCCAGTGCTCTGGGACCTGACAGTAAAGAAGTTTCCTCTTGTCTCACGTCCGCGAGACTTAGTATTGCTTCAGTTTCATCCTCTGCTTGTGGTTCTGTGATTATAACTGAGTCCCTCCACTCCTCCTGCCCAAATCCAGACCATGGCACACAGCTGCCCTGCACCAGGGCACGTCAGGACTCTCCCCCTACAGCTCATGCCGTGGTGTATCACTAGCCCCGGGATATAGGACCTAGGAGCAAGAGGATGCTGTGAAATTTAAATAGCGAGTCTTCCTTTCAGCCCCCAAGTGGCATAAATGTCATGTTTGCCTTCATTTGTCTCTGTTGTCTGAGCTTCTGTTAGGACAATAAATAACTCCCCAAGGATTGTAATCCATACTGTTGGCTGATGCTCTTCCAGGCAATCTTGAAACTTGACCTTGCAGAAAATTATCTCCTTCCTTCAAGTCTTCCTGGGGTTGCTATTACTCACTCTAATAGTAACAAAATTGAGCCTTTTGGGAGGAGAGGGCTGCCTTTTTCTTGTTTTCCTTTCTTCCTCTGCTCTCTTGAAAACTTCCTTGGCTAATATCAGGCATTTGCTGCATTTCCAAGTGCAGCCAGACAGCCTAAAACTCCTAACCTACCCACACAGGCATCTCAAACCCAGTCTCATTTTAACGTTCAGAGTTACAGCAGGTACAGAACAAATTGGCAGAGGCGAAACTTCTGCAGCTGCTTCTTTCTGAGCAGGAGCACAAAAACATCCATCATTTTCTTGCAGCTTTTTTTTATTTACAAGGGAAAATTAATATGGAACTGAAGTTGTTCAGCTGACAGGCTTTGGGAGGCAGTGGCATTGTGTTAATGTTGCAGGCTTTCTGTTGATGCACATATATCATCATAGCAGAGTGGTAATTGCTGGTTAGGTTTGCTTCAGAATCCTATCTGGAGCACTGCTTGGTGATAAATATTAGATGATAACAAGACCAGATAATTGAGTTCAGAAATAGGCTGCTGTGAATTTTAGCTACCAATTTTGATTATTTCTTGGTGTGGGTTTTTTTTTTTTTTGTTGTTGTTTGTTTGTTTGCTTTGTTTTTATATTAGTCAGAGAACAAAAAAAAAGTTACTAAAAGCATTTTCATTTCATGTCTGATTTTAGTTAGTTTGGTTTTTTGTTGTGGTGTTTTGTTGTCTGTTTCTTTTGGGATTCTTGTTTGGTTTGTTGTGGGGTTTTTTGTTGGTTTTTTGTTGTTGGTAGTGGTGGTTGTTTGCTTGCCCTTTTTTAAAACAGTTTTAAAAGACCACAAAATGGTCACAAAATTCTGGGCAGCCTATTCCAGTGCTCTGTCACCCTCACAGTGAAACAGCATCTCCTCATGTTGAGGTGGAACCTCCTTTGTTCTAGCTTCTACCCACTCTTCCTTGTTCAATCATAGAATCAGCCAGGTTGGAAGAGATCTCCAAGATCATCCAGTCCAACCTAGCACCCAGCCCTGGCCAAGCAACCAGACCATGGCACTCAGTGCCCCAGCCAGGCTTCTCCTGAACACCTCCAGGGATGGTGACTCCACCACCTCCCTGGGCAGCCCATTCCAATGCCAATCACTCTCTCTGACAACAACTTCCTAACAACATCCAGCCTAGACCTCCCCTGGCACAACTTGAGACTGTGTCCCCTTGTTCTGTTGCTGCTTGCCTGGCAGCAGAGCTCAACCGCGCCTGGCTACAGCCTCCCTTCAGGTAGCTGTAGACAGCAATGAGCTCTGCCCTGAGCCTCCTCTGCTGCAGGCTGCACACCCCCAGCTCCCTCAGCCTCTCCTCACAGGGCTGTGCTCCAGGCCCCTCCCCAGCTCCATTGCCCTTCTCTGGACACCTTCCAGCACCTCAACACCTCTCTCTTGAGGAGCCCAGAACCGGACACAGTACTCAAGGTGATGCTGAAGGAAGGGGGGCAGAGTGGAAATCTGTTGCTAAATAAAGAAGGCTAGTATGAAACAAGATATTTCTAAGTAGTAACAGATCCTGTGTTGTCTTGGGCATCCATTTACTACTATTTGCAGTCAAAGTCCTGAGGCTGAGCTGTTAATTTAATGCTTTGCATTAAAGAACTATTCTTGTATGGTGCATTTGCCTTTTAGCCTCTGCAAATAAATAGCAAGTGTGCTATACATCAAGGGCAAGTGAGTCCCACTACCAAATGGATTAAAATGCCTCCACCAGGTTTTGTAGCACTGGTACAAGACACATTCCTTACATCCATTATAGACAGCAAAGTGATTTAAGAGCCAATGAGGTGTCATTTATATAATGTTACACATCTTCTTAACTGTGAGAAATAAAATAAGCCAGGATCCCACCAGCATCTCTGCTGCTACCCTACAGCACAGGACATTGCTACAAACACAGACAGTTGTGTGGAGCTGAATTTTACAGCTGTTTCCAGGAATCATGAGAGGCTTGATGCTATCCCTGCTGGTCCTGAGATGGTGTTTGCAGCAAAAGAAGAAAATCCTGGTCTTTATACAAGGGTAAAGGTGGACTTTCAAGAGTTTTTCCTCAAATGGCAAACAGCAGTGTCATATTAGCTGAGAAATTATCCCCCAATCCAGAGAATTTAATCCATTAATCTTAAACCTCTGCACAGACAAGAAGTCATTGAGCTAATGAGTCACCTGAGGCAATAAGATTCAGTAGGAATCAAGCAGCTAATTTTTGTCTGTGCCTGTGAATATCTCTTTCAGGAATCCTACCACCTCCTCTTGAGAGAAGTATTCATAGAATAGAATCATAGAATCAACCAGGTTGGAAAAGACCTCCAAGATCATCCAGCCCAACCTAGCACCCATCCCTAGCCAACCAGACCATGGCACTAAGTGCCTCATCCAGTCTTTATCAGCACCTTCAGTGCTAATAATACCTCCAGGTTGTTTAGCCTGGAGAAGAGGAGGCTCAGAGGGGACCTCCTTGCTGTCTACAACTACCTGAAGGGACGTTGTAGCCAGGTGGGGGATGGTCTCTTCTGCCAGACAACTAGCAATAGAACAAGGGGGCACAGTCTCAAATTGTGGTGGGGGAAGTCTAGGCTGGATGTGAGGAGGAAGTTGTTGGCAGAGAGAGTGATTGGCATTGGAATGGGCTGCCCAGGGAGGTGGTGGAGTCACCGCCCCTGGAGGTGTTCAAGTGGTTGTGGAAACATTATGCAAATAATAACATAGGATCTAGAAGTAACTAGCAAAAAGTATAAACATGAATTGAACTGGGAGAGAAGGTTCCTGCAGTCAATACACTGCTTGTGGTCAATACACTGCTTGTCCACTAGATGGACTCAAGGAGCATCTTTCTGCTTATGGCAGAAGGCAATGGTGAATTACAAGGTGCTTTAAGTATTTGCTCACAAAAATTATCTCCTGACTGGCTGGGCTAGCTACAGCTTCAGACAATAACCAAAATACTGTTCTATTACTGTCTTGTCAGCTGCTGAGGCTTCTGATTCTTCACAGGGTGTTGGGGAAAGGAGGCAGACAATCTCTGCCCTGCTCCTGATTTCTCTGGATGATCTGTGTGTCCCTTCCAGGACTCCTTGTCTTGGCAGGAGACTTTCAGGTGCAGGCAGGATGTCTTTCAATGTGCAGTCTTAGCACAATGTCATGCTGGCTGTGCAGGCCAATCATATGGGGACATTTAGAGCTTGTTCCTAGTAAACTTGAAGCAGGCAGTTCCCAGGCAGTTCAGCAGAGCCAACTTAAGCTTAGCATAATGCTGCAGAAGGCAATGGCAGAATGACTGCCAGAAACAGAGAGCAATGGCTGCAGGCAGCAGCAAGCACATGTACAAAGGCAAAGCACATTGATAAAAAGAGATGAGTAGGTAACACAATACAGCCCAAGACTAAAGGGCCTTTGGACATGGAATAGCCAATCAGAATGGCAGTTAGCCAAGCTTGACCATATTAGGTGAAACCATAGACTTGCTTTACCCAAGTTTGGGAATAGCATAGGCCTTGCACAAGGCAGGCACAAGCTAAGTGTGTTTGTACCTTTTTTACCACAGGGTGTAAATGGGAGCAAAACAAGTCTGGGCAAACCAGAGTCCTTGGACTCAGCAGCTCCAAGTTCTTTGTCCTCTTTCCCACATCTGCTTCTCCCAAAAGATGAGAGCAGAAAACATGTCTGGGCAAGCCAGGATGTGTAGAAGTCTATTTGGGTCTGTTTAAGCCTGCCACAACAAGGTTCTGCATAATAACTGAAACCCAAATGACTGAAAGATGCTGTATGGGAGCATTCACATGCATGTGTGGCGGGGGGGATGTGATGGGATTCAGGTGGACCAGCAGGGAAAAATCAATGTTTATCATGATCTTTTCTCAGAGTGAAATGGACTGAGAAAGGATGTTATGTGGCATGAAATCATGTAGAATGCCCTTGAAAGAATCTAGAAGGCAATCATGAGCATTCTGTCTGAGCCTGCAGATTTATTAGAGTGCAAAGATGCTGTGAGTTCACCTATTATACTACTAAGCAAACAGAGAATTTATAATGGACATCTGTGTGATTAAAAGCTCCATCCCCAGAGAGTGGTGAACACCTCATAATTTACAGACAGAAAAAGCCATGACTGAGGTGTTAAACACATTCCTCATGCTTGGAATTAATTTGATATTAAGGGAGTTGAAAATGAGACCTTTTTCTCAAGGATGTAGGGAATGATTGAGTCTCTGTGAAATGCTGTGGGTTTATTTTTACTTTCTCCTTCTGAGTGTATTTGAATATTGTGGCAGCTCTACATGAAAAAAGATCTAGTAAGAGTCATAGAACCATAGAATGGCTTAGAGATCACAGTATCACAGATCATCTGCTCCAATCTCCCTGCCATAGGCAGGGACCTCTCCCAGCTAGACTCAGCTGCTCAAAGTCTCATCCAGCCTGCTCTTGAACACCCTCAGGAAGGAGGCATCCACAGCCTCTCTGGGCAGCTTACTCCAGGGTCCTGCCATTTCACAGAGGCATTATACATTTGTTCTCTTCCTATCACCTCTACCTGGCACTGGTGAGGCCACATCTTGAATGGTGTGTTTGATTTTGAAACCCACACTACAGAAGGACATTGAAGTGCTGAAGTTTGTTCAAAGAGGAGCAACCAAGCAGCTGAAAGGCCTTGAACACAAGGAACAGATTTAGGCTTGAGGTGAGGAGAAAGTTCTTCACTGAGAGAGTCATTGGACACACTGGAATGGGCTGCCCGGGGAGGTGGTGGAGTCGCCCTCCCTGGGGCTGTTCAAGGCAAGGCTGGATGTGGCACTTGGTGCCATGGTCTAGCCTTGAGCTCTGTGGTAAAGGGTTGGACCTGATGATCTATGAGGCCTCTTCCAACGTTGGTGATACTGTGTGTGTGTGTGCATGGTCTTCAGAAGTGAAGGCTGAGGGGAGACCTCATCATCCTCTACAACTGCCTTAAAGGAGGTTGCAGTGAGGCTTGGGTTGGTCTCTTCTCACACACAATAGGTGACAGCCTCAAGTTGTGCCAAGGGAGGTTTAGGGTGGATATTAAGGATTTTTTTCTTCCCAGAAAGGATTCTCACAGCCTGAAACAGGCTGCTCAGGGAGCTGTGTGGATGTGGTACCGAGGGATGTCAGCTGGAACGATGTGTTAGAGGAAGTGCACCAGTTTATGCTGAGTTGGGTGAGATGGAATAGATTTAGCTCTTTTTTCTTTTTTTTTTTTCTGTTAAAGAGTATTTTGGGTAATTTTGTTGGGCCACATTGTAGTGTTTGAGCTGTGGAAAAGGTTTAGCTTTGAATGGCTTGTGGATTTTTTCTTTGGGTTTTTTTATCCACAGTTAGGAAATGTAAAAGAATTCATTTGTGACCAGAGTGCTTTTCCTTCATACAAACTTCATTCCTTTCACCTGGAGTGCTGCCTTTTAAAACTGCTGCGTTTCTTGGCTGTAAGAGACAAAATCAGCAGCTCACATTAGTCTGAGGGGTGACAATCTTTCCAGCTGTTTCCTTCAAAGAACTCCAGACTGAGTCATCCAGACCACTTTCTCACAATCACCTACCTTGATGTGCCACATTTGAAAGCACTTCACTAAGTAGCCTGAAGTGGCAGAGATAAAACTGTTGGATGTTTCTGAAGATCGGTGCCCAAACATCCACCATAGTGTGTGAGAAGGATCATGCCCAGCAGTGGCTGGTAGAGTGTGTAAACGGCTGTTAACTTAACTGTGTCCCCAGGCAGAGGAGGAGGTGGAGTTCATGATCATCAAATCAACTGCTCAAGCCATTGCTCTCCCTATCTAGGGATCCAGGTCTAGATCCCTATCTAGAGATCAAACAAAGACTGAATGAGACACTTAGTGCCGTGGTTTAGTTGATTGGATCGGACTAGGTGAGAGGTTGGACTGGAAGAGTTTGGAGGTCTCTTCCAACCTGGTTGATTCTATGATCTTTCAGCTGATCCAGGTGAATCTGCATCAGCCTAGACGAACTCCAGTGGTGCATTCCAACCCCTACCATTCTATGATTCTATGATCATTACATTAGTTATGGAACCATTGGATTTTAGGATTAAATGGAAATGGCCCTCCTTTTCCTACTGTGGCAGCATGCTGTGATGCACACTTGTGTCTGTCCCTGTGTTCTCTCCTTTTCATTCTGGAGATGTTTCCACTATATCACCAATCTTCTTCTTTCCCATGATCCCAGTTTAAGAGAGGCAGAGATCTGCCGGAGAAGGTCCAGCGGAGGGCCACAAGGATGCTTAGAGGACTGGAACAATGCCTGATGAGGAGAGGCTGAGAGACCTGGGGCTGCTTAGTCTGGAGAAGAGAAGACTAAGAGGGGATTTAATGTTTATAAATATCTGAGGACTAGTGGTCAGGACAGGGGGACAGGCTCTGCTCACTGGGATAGGACAAGGAGCAATGGATATAAGCTGCAGCACAGGGTTTTGTACCTCAACACAAGGGGGAACCTCTTTACCGTAAGGGTCCCAGAGCACTGGCACAGGCTGCCCAGAGAGGTTGTGGAGTCTCCTTCTCTGGAGGCTTTCAAGGCCTGTCTGGTTGTGTTCCTGAGTGACCTGAGCTAGATTGTGTGGTCCTGCTCTGGCAGGGGGGTTGGACTCAATGATCTCTTCGGTCCCTTCCAGTCCTTGACATCCTGTGAGCCTGTGATCTCAGCTGAAGTGCTTTAGTTCTCCATGACACAGAAACACAAAACCATGCAGCTCTTATGTGGGTGAATTTCCATTACCCAAAATCACCTCTGGTCAAGATTCCTCACCGAGTGCAGATTTCAATTAGCACTCCTGATTCTCGCTCATGAGAATGCAAAGAGCTGTGCCTGCTGAACTTGCGTGGAATTGCCAACAAGAAATTGTGCTACACCTTTTTACACATTTAAAAATCACCTGCCCTCTGTTGTGACACAGCTCCCACAGCACAGCAGCACAGACTCCTAAACAACCACCTTCTAAACTCTCTGCCGACGAATATTGCAGTCTGTCACCGCGACTGCACCACCAAACACAAAAGTTCAATTTCCTCTTCATTTCCTTTTAATAAAACTTCTGTTCATTTCATTTTCCCAAAAAGAGATTGGATCTAAATTACTTTGACTCCTTCTGGTCGAACTTTGGTGAAACGTTTCAAGAGAGGTTCTGGAACTCCTTTAAAACCCGCTAAGGAGATCAGGGGTTCTATTCTGGGAGGTCTGTGCTGGCATTCGCATCTCTCTTTCAATACAAGGCTTTTACATTTAGAAATGACAGTATTGATTCCAGGACATTGTTACAAGAGGCAGATTTATTGTGCCCACTGCCACAGCTCCTGCTAAAGCTTCATATTTCCAAACAGCAATTTTTTGCTCGAGCAATAGGCAAAGGAGTTAACTGCAGGGGTAAATCATAGAATCATAGAATCAACCAGATTGGAAGAGACCTCCAAGATCATCCAGTCCAACCTAGCACCCAGCCCTAACCAATCAACTAGACCATAGAATCATAGAATCAACCAGGTTGGAAGAGACCTCCAAGATCATCCAGTCCAACCTATCACCCAGCCCTAACCAATCAACTAGACCATGGCACTAAGTGCCCCATCCAGGCTTTTCTTGAAGACCCCCAGGGACGGTGCCTCCACCACCTCCCTGGGCAGCCCATTCCAATGGCAATCACTCTCTCTGTGAAGAACTTCTTCCTAATATCCAGCCTATACCTTACCCTGGCACAACTTGAGACTGTGTCCCCTTGTTCTATTGCCAGATGATTTTGGAGCAGAAGCCATTTTACTCTATGCTACTTATGCAGCCTTTCCCAATTTGCATGGATTGCATTTGAAGGGATGAGGACTATATGAACTTCACCATTGTACCTACCAGTGGCCTACTAGTGTTTAAGTAAATGAAGTTAAACCAAGGAAAACCAATTCTAAATTAAATTTCCAGAGACTCAAATAAATTTGATAGCACCAATAACAATTTGTAGAGTGCCCTTCCCTCTTCCCCCTCCTTTCCCAAAGAAAGGAATCAGAAGTAGAGGGAGAGGAAAGGTAAGCACACTCAAATAAATGAATCTCACTCCATTTGGAAGTTAAAAAGAAAAGTTTAACAATAACTTAAAAGAGGTGTCTGAGGTAGGGAAGTTAACAAAGGATATAGGGAAGGGAAAGCAAACACAAAATGTATAAATACAACCAGGTTGTGATGGTGATGGATTTGTCCCCCTCGTGGGTGATGGCCACGTGGTGGAGCAAAGAGAACCCAGGTAATGGTGGTATGTAGGGAGCAGAGTGATGCAGAGAATGAGGCAGAGAGAGCAGAAAGTCCCCCTGCTTTTATGGGACAGGAAGGGTGAGTGGGCTAACTATCACCTGCTGGTGTTCAGACCCACCCCTGGGGAGTTGTCAAGACCACCTAGGGTCAGGTTCAGGGTTACTCCCCCATGAATGTTAACCCTATACACAAATAAATTAGCTGTATCAAACACAGATTTGCTGGGCTGGCTCTCTGTAGAATCATTGGAGGCTGCATGAGGCACTTGGTGCCAGGGGTTGGTTAATCAGAAGGGTTAGGTGATAGGTTGGACTCGATGATCCTGGAGGTCTTTTCCAACCCTGTTAATTCTGTGATTCATAGAATTGTTTTGGTCAGAAAAGCCCTCTAGGATCAGGCAGTCCAACGTTCAGCCTAAGACCAGCACAGCCATTAAACAATGTCTCAAAGTGCCATGGCCACAGATGTCTGGAACAGCTGCAGGGATGGTGACTCCACCACCTCCCTGGGCAGCCTGTTCCAATCCCTGACCACCCTTGCAACAATGAAGTTTTTTCCTCATATCCAACCTAAACTTCTCCTGGCACAATTTTGGGTCATTTCCTCTCATTCTGTCACTAGGGAGAAGATACCAATCCTCCACCTCATTCCAACCTTCTTTCAGGGAATCGTAGAGAGCAATGAGGTCTCCCCTTAGCCTCCTTTTCTCCAGCCTAAACAACCTGAATTCCTTCAGCTGCTCCTCATAAGACTTGCATTCAAGGCCCTCCAACAACTAAAAAACTTAGTTGATCAGCCATTCTCATGACACTGAATGTTTTGTGTTTGTTCACTTCAGCTAACAGTACAGTGCCTCCTGAGTGCTGTGGAGTTGATGGGATTTCTGATTCAACTCCTCTGACCAAGTGTTTTACACAATGAATTGCCACTGGTAGGGGCATACAACTGACAGTTGGCTTAGTGTGCATAACTCCATGTGCATGTGCAAGCTATGCTGCTGGTGGAATGAGGGGTCATGGATGATCTCTGGAGGTGGACAAGGCCATAAGCAGCCTGGTCTAGTGGAAGGTGTCCCTGCCCATGGCAGGGAGGTTGGAACTGGTCAATTTTTACGTTCCCTTGCAAATCCAACCCGTTTCATGAATCTATGAAATGCACTTTTGCTGTGTGGGGCAGGCACTGAAGGTCTCTGCCATTCTAGAAATGACCTTTCATCACCTGAGATTGCTGGCAATGACTCTGTCTTCAAAACTGCTTTAGACAAATCACAGTTCTCTCACTTTTTGTGATGCGTCGATCCA
This sequence comes from Pogoniulus pusillus, assembly GCF_015220805.1. NCBI lineage: Eukaryota > Metazoa > Chordata > Aves > Piciformes > Lybiidae > Pogoniulus > Pogoniulus pusillus. Next base: position 2,509,368 of record NC_087283.1, on the reverse strand, counting down.
CGCAGAAGAAAGTGGTCTGTGTGTACAGGAGCTTGGCTTCTGCAGAGCCAGCTTTTGTGTGTGTGTCAAAGAGCACTGGCACTGGACAGCACAGGTTCTGTTGAATTGCACCAGATTGTGAAGCTAAAATGTGTATTTTGTGGATGACCCTACCTCTGCCTGCCTGAAAGTGACCCCAAAATACGTCTTTATTGCCAGCAATCCACCTACACTCAGAATGGTGCAGCATTAAGAATTAGCAGTTCAACCTGGAGATGCAAACCCAAGGTTTTGACAACCATTTTCCATTTCCTCTGTTGAACTGCTAATGGGTTTGAATTCTGCAGGAATCATGTAAGACAATATGCTGGCCCCACAACAATGCAACTTACAGCTGCATTCAACTGCTCCAACAATCCTCTTGTGCACATGAAATCAAGTGAGCTTGGAGCAATAGTTCATCTAATTTTCCATGTGTAATTGAGAAACATGCTCTTAATTGTCTTTGTTCTTTGTTGGCCAAATCATAGAATCATAGAATCATAGAATCAACCAGGTTGGAAGAGACCTCAAAGATCATCCAGTCCAACCTATCACCCAGCCCTAGCCAGTCAACTAGACCATGGCACTGAGTGCCTCATCCAGTCTTTTCTTGAAGACCCCCAGGGACGGTGCCTCCACCACCTCCCTGGGCAGCCCATTCCAATGGGAAATCACTCTCTCTGTGAAAAACTTCTTCCTAACATCCAGCCTATACCTACCCTGGCACAACTTGAGACTGTGTCCCCTTGTTCTATTGCTGGTTACCTGGGAGAAGAGGCCAACCCCCACCTGGCTACAATGTCCCTTCAGGTAGTTGTAGACAGTAATAAGATCACCTCTGAGCCTCCTCTTCTCCAGGCTAAACAGGCCCAGTTCTCTCAACCTCTCCTCATAGGATTTGTGTTCCAGGCCCCTCACCAGCTTCGTTGCCCTTCTCTGGACATGTTCCAGTACCTCAACATCTTTCTTGAATTGAGGGGCCCAGAACTGGACACAGTACTCAAGGTGTGGCCTGACCAGTGCTGAGTACAGGGGAAGAATAACCTCCCTTGTCCTGCTGGCCACACTATTCCTGATGCAGGCCAGGATGCCATTGGCTCTCTTGGCCACCTGGGCACACTGCTGGCTCATCTTCAGCTTACTATCTATCAGTACCCCCAGGTCCCTTTCCTCCTGGCTGCTCTCCAGCCACTCAGTCCCCAGCCTATAGCGCTGCTTGGGGTTATTGTGGCCAAAGTGCAGAACCCTGCACTTGGCCTTGTTAAATCTCATCTCATTGGCCTCTGCCCACCCATCCAGCCTGTCCAGGTCCCTCTGCAGGGCTCTCCTACCTTCCAACAGATCAACACCTGCTCCTAGCTTGGTGTCATCTGCAAACTTACTGATGCTGGACTCAATGCCCTCGTCCAGATCATCAATAAAGATATTGAACAGGACTGGGCCCAGCACTGATCCTTGGGGAACACCACTTGTGACTGGCTGCCAACTGGACGTGGCACCATTCACCACCACTCTCTGAGCTCTGCCATCCAGCCAGTTCTTGATCCAGCACAGAGTGAATCTGTCCAAACCATGAGCTGCCAGCTTGGCTAGGAGCTTCTTGTGGCAGACAGTGTCAAAGGCTTTGCTGAAGTCCAAGTAGACTACATCCACAGCCTTCCCCACATTCACCAGGCGGGTAACCTGATCATAAAAGGAGATCAGGTTGGTGAGGCAGGACCTGCCCTTCCTAAACCCATGCTGGCTGGGCCTGATCCCTTGGCTATCCTGTAGGTGCTTTGTGATGGCACCCAAGATGACCTGTTCCATGACCTTGCCTGGCACTGAGGTCAGGCTCACAGGTCTGTAGTTTTCTGGCTCCTCCTTACGACCCTTCTTGTGTATGGGAATCACATTGGCCAGCTTCCAGTCTTCAGGGACCTCTCCAGTGAGCCAGGACTGCTGATAAATGATGGAGAGTGGCTTGGCCAGCTCAGCTGCCAGCTCTCTCAGCACCCTAGGGTGGATCCCATCCGGTCCCATGGACTTGTGAGGATCCAAGTGACTTAGCAGATCCCTTACTGCTTCCTCATGGATTAGAGGGGGACTGTACTGGTCCCTGACTCCATCCACCACTTCAGGAGTCCAGCTGTCCTGGAGACAACCTGTCCCACTAGTGAAGATTGAGGCAAAGAAGGTGTTAAGCACCTCTGCCTTTTCCTCATCCTTTGTCACTCTATTCCCCTCTCTATCTAACAAGGACTGGAGGTTGTCCTTGGCCCTTCTCTTGCTATTCATATATTTAAAGAAACACTTTTTATTTTCCTTGGCAGCTGTGGCCAGCCTGAGCTCCAAGTGGGCTTTTGCCTCTCTAATTTTTCCTCTACAAGACCTAGCAACCTCCTTGAACTTCTCCTGGGACACCTCCCCTCTTTTCCAAAGGTGATACACTCTCTTTTTAATCTTTAATTCCTTCAGCAGCTCCCTGCCCATCCAGCCTGGCTGCCTCCCTCGTCGGCTCATCTTCCGGCTCAGTGGCACTGCCTGCTCCTGTGCCTTCAGGAGTTCTTTCTTGAAGCAGGTCCAACCTTCCTGGACCCCTTTGTTTCTAAGGGCTATTTCCCAAGGAACTTTCTGAATTAGTTCCTTAAATAGGCTGAAGTCTGCCCTTCGGAAGTCCAGTGTGGAGGTTCTGTTGATGCCCCTCCTGGTTTCTCCACGTATTGAAAACTCTATAATTTCATGGTCACTGGACCCCAGGCAGCCTCCAACCACCACATCCCCTACCAGCCCCTCTCTATTTGTGAGCAGCAGGTCAAGCAGGGCTGCCCCCCTGGTAGGCTCACGTAACAGCTGGGATAGGAAGTTGTCTTCCACACATTGCAGAAACCTTCTAGACTGCTTCTTCTCTGCAGTGTTTAAGTCCCAGCAGATGTCTGGTAGGTTAAAGTCGCCCACCAGAACAAGGGCAGGTGATCTTGAGGCAGCCTCCAGTTGCTTAAAGAGTAATAAATCAACCTCTTCTTCCTGGTTGGGTGGTCTGTAACAGACTCCAACCAGGATATCAGCCTTGTTGGCCTTCGCCTTAAGTCTCACCCATAATGACTCAACTTGATCATCCCTGATTTCTACCTCCATGACATCCAGAGCATCCCTAATATACAGAGCCACTCCCCCGCCCTTTCTCCCTTGCCTGTCTCTCCTGAAGAGTCTGTAGCCATTGATTACAGCACACCAATCATGTGAGCCATCCCACCACGTTTCAGTGATGGCGACAATATCATAGTTTCCCTCCAGCACCAGAGCTTCCAGCTCCTCTTGTTTGTTACCCATACTGCGTGCATTAGTGTACATGCACTTCAGCTGGGCTGCTGCTTTTACTCCTAGCTCTAGCCTACCTTCCTCAATTCCCTTTGATTTATCTCTGGTGCTGTCATGTTTAACCCCCTCCCCCTTCCATTCTAGTTTAAAGCCCTCTCAACAAGCCCAGCCAGCTCATGTGCCAGGGTCCTTCTCCCCTTCTGTGATAGTTGTGTCCCATCTGCTGATTGCAGACCTGTGGCAAGATGAAGTTCCCCAATATCAAAGAATCCAAAGTTATGTTGGATGCACCAACCTCTGAGCCACTTGTTCATCAAATATGCTTTCTTATTCTTCTCTGTATTCCAGCCTGTGACTAAGGGTATAGAGGAAAAGATTACCTGTGCCCCTGCTCCCTCAACTGCTTTCCCCAGTGTCTTAAAGTCCCTTTTGATAGCTTTTAGCCCTCTGTTATTAATCTCATCATTCCCTGCCTGTATAACTAATAAGGGATAGTAATCAGAGGGCTGCACTACAGTAGGCAGCCTCCTGGTAACATCCCTGACCTGGGCTCCAGGGAGGCAGCAGACCTCCCTGTGGAAGGGGTCTGGCCGGCATATGGGGCCCTCTGTTCCCTGCAGAAGGGAATCACCAATAACAATTACCCTCCTCTTTTTCTTCTGGGTACTTGTTCTGATGCGAGGGGGCAACTGAGTTGCCCTCCCAGCTGGTGATGCTTCTGCCTGCTCCAGGATCACCTCATCCTCAACCTCTAGTGCCCTATATCTGTTATGTAAGGGCAGCTGGGGATGTGAAGATGGCTGGAAGGGTTTTCCCTTGCCCCTTCTGGCAGGCACCTGCATCCATTCTTCTTGGTTGCTCTGTTCGTCTCCCTCTGGCAAGGGGGACTGCAGAGCATGTTGCTCTTTTGTACCTTCCCTTTCAGCCTTCAGTCGTTCCACCTCTCCCTTGAGTTCAGCCACCAGGGTAAGCAGACAATCAATCTGCTCACACCCAATGCAGCCATTGCCTGTGTCGAGTGCCAGGCTCCAGCACTCCTCACATCCAGACGTCTGGACGCCTGCACTCCTACAGGTGGGCTCTGTTTGGGTGCCCACAGTTTTACAAGTATTATACAGCTTGGACCTAGTTCGAACCATGTCTGCTATCTTGAAGGTCTGCTGCGAGTTGTTAGCTGTGGTGGGTTTTTTTTTTTTTTTTTTTTTTTTTTACCAGCGGCGCGCGCTGGGCTCAGCAGAGACAACTAGCTTCGCCTCTGCCGCTCCTCGTTTAAATGTGCCGCTCGCCAGGCACCGCCCTCTGACTCACCTTCCTGCGAGCACTTAGCGCCTGCTTGCCGCTCCCTGCCTCCCTCTGGGCTCCTCAGAGCGAGAGAGCCTCAAGAAAAGAGGAGAAAAAAGGCTGCGAGAAAGCGCGTTTCAGCTGAGCTAGCCTGGGTCCTGCTCTCTTGCCGAACCAGGCTGTGGCTTCGCCTCTGCCGCTCCTCGTTTAAATGTGCCGCTCGCCAGGCACCGCCCTCTGACTCACCTTCCTGCGAGCACTTAGCGCCTGCTTGCCGCTCCCTGCCTCCCTCTGGGCTCCTCAGAGCGAGAGAGCCTCAAGAAAAGAGGAGAAAAAAGGCTGCGAGAAAGCGCGTTTCAGCTGAGCTAGCCTGGGTCCTGCTCTCTTGCCGAACCAGGCTGTGGCTTCGCCTCTGCCGCTCCTCGTTTAAATGTGCCGCTCGCCAGGCACCGCCCTCTGACTCACCTTCCTGCGAGCACTTAGCGCCTGCTTGCCGCTCCCTGCCTCCCTCTGGGCTCCTCAGAGCGAGAGAGCCTCAAGAAAAGAGGAGAAAAAAGGCTGCGAGAAAGCGCGTTTCAGCTGAGCTAGCCTGGGTCCTGCTCTCTTGCCGAACCAGGCTGTGGCTTCGCCTCTGCCGCTCCTCGTTTAAATGTGCCGCTCGCCAGGCACCGCCCTCTGACTCACCTTCCTGCGAGCACTTAGCGCCTGCTTGCCGCTCCCTGCCTCCCTCTGGGCTCCTCAGAGCGAGAGAGCCTCAAGAAAAGAGGAGAAAAAAGGCTGCGAGAAAGCGCGTTTCAGCTGAGCTAGCCTGGGTCCTGCTCTCTTGCCGAACCAGGCTGTGGCTTCGCCTCTGCCGCTCCTCGTTTAAATGTGCCGCTCGCCAGGCACCGCCCTCTGACTCACCTTCCTGCGAGCACTTAGCGCCTGCTTGCCGCTCCCTGCCTCCCTCTGGGCTCCTCAGAGCGAGAGAGCCTCAAGAAAAGAGGAGAAAAAAGGCTGCGAGAAAGCGCGTTTCAGCTGAGCTAGCCTGGGTCCTGCTCTCTTGCCGAACCAGGCTGTGGCTTCGCCTCTGCCGCTCCTCGTTTAAATGTGCCGCTCGCCAGGCACCGCCCTCTGACTCACCTTCCTGCGAGCACTTAGCGCCTGCTTGCCGCTCCCTGCCTCCCTCTGGGCTCCTCAGAGCGAGAGAGCCTCAAGAAAAGAGGAGAAAAAAGGCTGCGAGAAAGCGCGTTTCAGCTGAGTGTGATGGTTTGGGGGTTACCCCACCCCTCCCACACTTTGTATTTGCCCCAGCTAACTCAGACGGCCTCTGGGAATATAGATGAAGCAATTTATTTACAGCTAGCAGAATTTACAAGCAGCTATTTACAATATATACAGTTATATACAATTATATACAGAAATATACAAAGGATAAACAATACAAAAGCACAACTCCCCTCCCAGAAACCTGAGTCCCCAGGAGGGGCTCTCAAACCACCCCAACACCTCCCCCCGGCCCCTCTCAACCTTACCCCAGTTCTCAGGAAGAAAAGAGGTGCAGCCAAGAGGTTAGGGAGCAAGGTTAGTAGGAGCAGGGTTAATGAGATGTGACCAGGTCTAAGGCAAGAGCAAGAGTGAGAAACAAAATGGAGAAAAAAGTCTTTCTTCTTCCCAGAGTTCTCAGCGTGACTGTGAGAGAAGTAGACACAATTGTTTTTCATTTCACTGCCTGTTATCTAGTTCTTTTACCAAAACATTCCAGCTTACTTCAAACTAGCACAATCCACCCCTTGTCTACTTCGCTCAGAGTATCGCTGAGAATTATCCAATCTAACCTAAACCAATATTTACACTAAAACAATATATACAAATTCAGTTCACACTTCAATCAGATGTAGGTGATTCAAAAGCTCAGAACAGGGACTCCCAGGTGATGTTGGGTTCGTGCTCACGTACTGTAGATTCTATCGTAGATTCTCTCAGTGTTGGGCGCCGATGTTACCTAGAACAGAAAACTCCTAACAGCTTGAATTTAAACTCTCTCAGCTAAGGTTAAATTTCTCTGTGGAATACACTGGATTTCACCATTCTCCTGCATTACCCAGTATGTATGACCAGGACCTTCAGCAGAAACCACCCCTCGGACAGGTTTCCCTTTGCCCGAAGGAGAAAATACCCAAACAGTTTTCCCTAACAGATTCTTTTCACGTACAACAGGAACTTTATCACCGTCTACTGTTTGGACCAAATCTGATTGTGCAGGTCCTGCTCTATTTACTGAACCTCTACTATTTACCAACCAGGTAGCTTCTGCTAAATGTTTGTCCCAGTTTTTCAGAGTTCCACCCCCCATGGCTTTTAGGGTGGTTTTCAGCAAACCATTGTAGCGTTCAATCTTCCCTGAAGCTGGTGCATAGTAGGGTATGTGATAGATCCATTCAATACCATGCTCTTTGGCCCAATTTTTTACAAGATTATTCTTGAAATGAGTACCATTGTCTGACTCTATTCTCTCTGGAGTTCCATGTCTCCACAAGATCTGTCTCTCCAAACCAACAATGGTGTTACGTGCAGTAGCATGTGGAACTGGATAGGTTTCCAACCATCCGGTGCTGGCTTCTACCATCGTTAGCACATACTGCTTGCCAGAACGAGATCGAGGTAAAGTGATGTAGTCAATCTGCCAGGCTTCACCATACTTGTACTTTGACCATCTCTCACCATACCATAAGGGTTTGATTCGCTTAGCCTGCTTAATAGCAGCACAAATGTCGCAGTCATAGATGACTTGGGTGATAGCGTCCATAGACAAGTCAATTGACCTATCACGAGCCCATCGGTATGTTCCATCTCTGCCTTGATGTCCAGATGAGTCATGGGCCCACCGAGCTAAGAACAGTTCACCTCGGTGTTTCCAATCAAGGTCAATGTCAAGTTCAGAGTTAGTATCAACTTGAGCAATCTTAGCAGCTTGATCTGCCTTCTGGTTATGTTGATGTTCCTCAGTAGCTCTGCTCTTAGGCATGTGTGCATCTACGTGCCGCACCTTCACTGGAGTTTTCTCCAGCCGTGCATCAATGTCCTGCCATAGATCAGCACACCAAATAGGCTTTCCTTTCCTCTGCCAACCATTCTTCTTCCAGTCCTTTAGCCAACCCCATAGAGCATTGGCTACCATCCACGAGTCGGTGTAGAGGTAAAGGATAGGCCAATTCTCACGTTCAGCCACATCAAGAGCAAGTTGAACAGCTTTTACCTCAGCGAACTGACTGGATTCTCCTTCGCCATCTTTCGTTTCGGTAACTCTCCTGGTTGGACTCCAAACCGCTGACTTCCATATTCGCTTGTTCCCAACAAGACGACAGGAACCATCTGTGAACAAAGCATAGTTCTTTTCCTGATCAGAGAGATCACCATAGGGAGGAGCTTCCTCAGCACGAGTTATTTTCTTCTCTGGAGGTTTAGAACAGTCTGTGCCTTCCGGCCAGTTGGTGATCACCTCCACCAGACCAGGTCGGTCAAGATTACCCATTCGTGCTCGCTGGGTTATCAAAGCCATCCATTTAGACCAGGTTGCATCTGTGGCATGATGAGGTGATGAACCTTTGCCCTTGAACATCCAGTTAAGAACTGGCAGTCTAGGAGCTAAAAGCAATTGTGACTCAGTTCCAATCACTTCAGAAGCTGCTTTCACTCCCTCATAGGCTGCTAGAATCTCTTTCTCAGTTGCAGTGTAATTTGTCTCTGAACCTCTGTAACAACGTCCCCAGAAACCAAGTGGACGACCACGTGTCTCATTTGGAGCTCTCTGCCAGAGACTCCAAGTTGGACCATTGTCACTGGCAGCCGTGTACAGAATGTTTTTAATGTCCGGACCAGATCTCACAGGTCCCAGGCCCACTGCATGGACTACTTCTCGTTTAATTTGATCAAAGGCTGCTTGTTGTTCAGGTCCCCACTCGAAATTGTTTCTCTTACGAGTCACATCATGCAGAGGTTTGACAATCTGACTGAAACCAGGAATGTGTAGTCTCCAAAATCCCACCACACCAAGAAAAGAAAGTGTGTCCTTCTTACTGGTGGGAACTGCCATGGTAGAGACTTTGTCAATCACATCCTGAGGAATGTAACGGCGACCATCCTGCCACCGCACTCCCAGAAACTGAATTTCTTTGGCAGGTCCTTTGACCTTGTCTCTCTTAATGGCAAAACCTGCTTGCAACAGAATGTCAATGATTTTGTTACCTTTCTCGAAGACTTCCTCAGCAGTTTGGCCCCACACAATGATGTCGTCGATGTACTGGATGTGCTCTGGAGCTTTACCTTTCTCCAGTGCATTGTGGATGACTGAGTGACAGATGGTTGAGCTGTGTTTCCACCCCTGAGGCAAACGATTGAACTGGTACTGGATTCCTCTCCAGGTGAATGCAAACTGAGGCCTGCACTCCTTTGCTATGGGAATAGAGAAGAAAGCATTAGCAATGTCTATGGTTGCATACCATTTAGCCTTCTTCGATTCCAGCTCGTACTGGAGTTCCAGCATGTCTGGCACAGCTGCGCTCATGGGTGGCGTCACCTCGTTGAGGGCACGAAAGTCAACTGTCAGTCTCCAGTCGCCCGTAGGTTTGCGCACAGGCCAGATGGGACTGTTGAAAGGTGAATGAGCTTTCTCGATGACAGCCTGATCCTCCAATTGACGAATCAGCTGATGAATGGGCAACAAAGAGTCACGGTTAGTTCTGTACTGCCTATGATGAACAGTTTGAGTTGCAATTGGCACTTCCAGGTCCTCTATGTCATGATGTCCCACAACTGCAGATTCATCAGAAAGTTCAGGTCTAATGGACAATTTCAATTTATCATCCTCAATCTCTACAGATGCTATTCCAAAAGCCCATTTGTGACCCTTAGGATCTTTGAAACAACCTTGTCTCAAAAAGTCAATTCCCAGAATGCGAGGCGCATCAGGACCAGTTACAATAGTATGTTTCTTCCACTCTTTACCAGTTAAACTGATCTCAGCCTGTACCTTAGTTAACTCTTGAGATCCACCAGTGATTCCAAAGATAGAAATGGACTCTGTCCCTTTACAATTAGATGGCAATAAAGTACACTGAGCACCTGTGTCAACTAAAGCCCTGTATTTCCGAACTCTTGAACTGCCAGGCCACCTAATGAATACATTCCAATAGATTCGGTTTTCTCCACTATCCCTTTCCTCCTCCTGGCTGGAGGCAGGGCACCCCTAATGCTGAACATGGCATGTAGGGTGTACACAGTGATTGGTGTTGTTGTGAGAGGAACTGCAACTGTTGGAACAATTGCAATTGCTCTCAGGAGCTGAAGAAGTGACAGCTACTTTCCTGGCATTATTGCCTCTGTTTCTGCCACTCTGCAGATCCCTGACTCTCTTTGAAAGAGCTGAAGTAGGTTTACCATCCCACTTGTTCATGTTCTCACCGTATGTGTCACGCAGAAGTATCCACAGTGACGCACGTGATTGCTGCTGTCTGGGTGGAATTTGTCTCCTCCTGGGCTGGAATTGCCTTGCAGGAGGTGGGCGTCTGTTCCTGATTGCAGAAACATTCACCCATTCAGATGATGCAGGAATGGTATCCTTTACCAGATTGGAAATTGAGGTTGTAAGATCCTCCTTCAGTTCTTTCATGCCATTTCTAATGCCATTCTCAATGCTATCCTTCATCTCTGTAGTCATAGTCTTTATGGCACAGATTATACCAGAATGTGACAAGCTATCCTCAATCTGCCTGAGCTGGTCAGTGAATTCACCAACAGTGAAAGATCTTCCATTGTCACTCCTTGCTAGAAACTTACTGGCCAAGATGTTAGCATAGGATGAAGGAGCAAGCTTAATAAGCTTCTTCATGAGACCTGTTCCCAAAGGAATATCGTCAGGCTCATGAGTACCATGATCTCCATAAAGCACTTCCTTCACAGCAAACTCCTTCAGAAGCTTAATTCCCTGCTCAACAGTGTTCCACTTCTTGGCAGCCCATGGCAAATCATCTCGGGAAGGATATCTCATAGCCACAGCCAACAGAAGGCGTGTCCACAAGCTAACCCTACCAAGAGGACTTGCCAGGTGTTTGTCCACTCCACTCTCCTTAGTGAGTGGTCCCAGCTGCTTGGCAGACTTGTCTCCTACCTGCAGGGCATTAGCACCAATGCCACGGCATCTCACTAGCCAGCTTAGGATTGGCTCACCTGATTCCCTTGTGTATTCCTTCCTAACTTCCCTGACCTCTCTGAGTGGATCCTTGGAGCCTTGGATGTCATCTTCCTCCTCTTCCTCCTGTTGTTCTGGTGGTGCCGGGCCTAACACAATCTTCCTCATAGCATTCCTAAACTCATTGGAACCATCCTCTCTCCTGGCAGCTAACCTCACAGCACTCCTCTCACTTGAGTATTGTTGTCTCAGCACATCTACAAGGTCTCGCAGACTAACTGCCTCCTCTTCCTCCTCTTGCTGCTGATCACCAGAGGTTCCATCTCTTACATCCTCCTGTGAACCACTCTTTGTCTTAGCTTTTGCCTTAGCAGGTGCCAGAAGGGCCTGAGCAGCAACAGACTTGGATGTGTCTGCTGGAGGATTTGAAACTTTAGGAGTCTGACTTGGAGGGTTTGAATCCTTAGGAGTCTGACCTGGAGCATTTGAATTATTGGAGGTCTGACTTGGAACTTGTGAGTTCAAATCTGCCTTGCTTTTAACAGGAGGATTTTGGTTCTGGTCTGCTGGCTGGGGGTTCGAATTGGCTGAGCTGGTGTCATTAGGATTTGGACTGACTGGGCTAGCGTTACCAGCATTAGCATTAGCATTAGTGGGATTATTTGCCTGTCCTCCTGGGATGCCTGCCAACCCTGAGGTGTTATCATTTTTGCTGGGAACATTCTGATTTTGGGTACCTGTCTGTGCTCCTGAGGCTCCTGCTAAACTCTGACCATTATTTTTGTTTTTGCTATCATTGTTTACGTTAGTGGCGGGAACATTGGCCGTGTTCCCAGCACTTGGAGAAGGAGGGGCAGAGGCTGGCAAGGGGGAAGCCGACAACTGTGTTCCCTTGTTTTGCTGTGAAAGAGACTGCTTCTGAGACACAGAAATTTTCCTAGCTCTTGCAGAAGCTGGTTTTGAATTTTTCACACATAATGCCAAAATTAATATGAAATTTAAAACTACAAGAGCCAGTATAATGCCCAGCATCCCTGCCATGCTCTGTTTCGAGTAGAAATCCTTGCATGGATTTGGCATTTCAGTTTGGGGCTGGATGACCCTCATGAGAGCAGTAGATAAAGCAGACTCTCGATTGATTGTAACATTATTGACAAAAACTCTTGTAATATCACTAGTAATATTCTCAGTGACACTAAAACCAGCATAACCAAGAATAAAATCACCCCAGCTCCAGAACATGTTTGAAAGCTTAACTTTAGCCTTCTTAAAAACTACATGAAGTAAGAAATAACCAATTTGATCTTTGATCCAGTTGTACACAAAAAACCAGAAAACAGGCCACACAGCAATCCCCACCAAGTACAATAGCTGCTTGATTAGCTTCATCTTAATTCCCAGAGCTAATTTCCACTCACTGAAATATCTAGCCCCACGTTGGGCGCCAATTAAAAATGTGATGGTTTGGGGGTTACCCCACCCCTCCCACACTTTGTATTTGCCCCAGCTAACTCAGACGGCCTCTGGGAATATAGATGAAGCAATTTATTTACAGCTAGCAGAATTTACAAGCAGCTATTTACAATATATACAGTTATATACAATTATATACAGAAATATACAAAGGATAAACAATACAAAAGCACAACTCCCCTCCCAGAAACCTGAGTCCCCAGGAGGGGCTCTCAAACCACCCCAACACCTCCCCCCGGCCCCTCTCAACCTTACCCCAGTTCTCAGGAAGAAAAGAGGTGCAGCCAAGAGGTTAGGGAGCAAGGTTAGTAGGAGCAGGGTTAATGAGATGTGACCAGGTCTAAGGCAAGAGCAAGAGTGAGAAACAAAATGGAGAAAAAAGTCTTTCTTCTTCCCAGAGTTCTCAGCGTGACTGTGAGAGAAGTAGACACAATTGTTTTTCATTTCACTGCCTGTTATCTAGTTCTTTTACCAAAACATTCCAGCTTACTTCAAACTAGCACACTGAGCTAGCCTGGGTCCTGCTCTCTTGCCGAACCAGGCTGTGGCTTCGCCTCTGCCGCTCCTCGTTTAAATGTGCCGCTCGCCAGGCACCGCCCTCTGACTCACCTTCCTGCGAGCACTTAGCGCCTGCTTGCCGCTCCCTGCCTCCCTCTGGGCTCCTCAGAGCGAGAGAGCCTCAAGAAAAGAGGAGAAAAAAGGCTGCGAGAAAGCGCGTTTCAGCTGAGCTAGCCTGGGTCCTGCTCTCTTGCCGAACCAGGCTGTGGCTTCGCCTCTGCCGCTCCTCGTTTAAATGTGCCGCTCGCCAGGCACCGCCCTCTGACTCACCTTCCTGCGAGCACTTAGCGCCTGCTTGCCGCTCCCTGCCTCCCTCTGGGCTCCTCAGAGCGAGAGAGCCTCAAGAAAAGAGGAGAAAAAAGGCTGCGAGAAAGCGCGTTTCAGCTGAGCTAGCCTGGGTCCTGCTCTCTTGCCGAACCAGGCTGTGGCTTCGCCTCTGCCGCTCCTCGTTTAAATGTGCCGCTCGCCAGGCACCGCCCTCTGACTCACCTTCCTGCGAGCACTTAGCGCCTGCTTGCCGCTCCCTGCCTCCCTCTGGGCTCCTCAGAGCGAGAGAGCCTCAAGAAAAGAGGAGAAAAAAGGCTGCGAGAAAGCGCGTTTCAGCTGAGCTAGCCTGGGTCCTGCTCTCTTGCCGAACCAGGCTGTGGCTTCGCCTCTGCCGCTCCTCGTTTAAATGTGCCGCTCGCCAGGCACCGCCCTCTGACTCACCTTCCTGCGAGCACTTAGCGCCTGCTTGCCGCTCCCTGCCTCCCTCTGGGCTCCTCAGAGCGAGAGAGCCTCAAGAAAAGAGGAGAAAAAAGGCTGCGAGAAAGCGCGTTTCAGCTGAGCTAGCCTGGGTCCTGCTCTCTTGCCGAACCAGGCTGTGGCTTCGCCTCTGCCGCTCCTCGTTTAAATGTGCCGCTCGCCAGGCACCGCCCTCTGACTCACCTTCCTGCGAGCACTTAGCGCCTGCTTGCCGCTCCCTGCCTCCCTCTGGGCTCCTCAGAGCGAGAGAGCCTCAAGAAAAGAGGAGAAAAAAGGCTGCGAGAAAGCGCGTTTCAGCTGAGCTAGCCTGGGTCCTGCTCTCTTGCCGAACCAGGCTGTGGCTTCGCCTCTGCCGCTCCTCGTTTAAATGTGCCGCTCGCCAGGCACCGCCCTCTGACTCACCTTCCTGCGAGCACTTAGCGCCTGCTTGCCGCTCCCTGCCTCCCTCTGGGCTCCTCAGAGCGAGAGAGCCTCAAGAAAAGAGGAGAAAAAAGGCTGCGAGAAAGCGCGTTTCAGCTGAGCTAGCCTGGGTCCTGCTCTCTTGCCGAACCAGGCTGTGGCTTCGCCTCTGCCGCTCCTCGTTTAAATGTGCCGCTCGCCAGGCACCGCCCTCTGACTCACCTTCCTGCGAGCACTTAGCGCCTGCTTGCCGCTCCCTGCCTCCCTCTGGGCTCCTCAGAGCGAGAGAGCCTCAAGAAAAGAGGAGAAAAAAGGCTGCGAGAAAGCGCGTTTCAGCTGAGCTAGCCTGGGTCCTGCTCTCTTGCCGAACCAGGCTGTGGCTTCGCCTCTGCCGCTCCTCGTTTAAATGTGCCGCTCGCCAGGCACCGCCCTCTGACTCACCTTCCTGCGAGCACTTAGCGCCTGCTTGCCGCTCCCTGCCTCCCTCTGGGCTCCTCAGAGCGAGAGAGCCTCAAGAAAAGAGGAGAAAAAAGGCTGCGAGAAAGCGCGTTTCAGCTGAGCTAGCCTGGGTCCTGCTCTCTTGCCGAACCAGGCTTACCCAAAGCAAAAAAAAAACCCTCCCCCTACCTTGATCTGACAGTCTTGGGTTGGTTGGGGAAGAAAAGAGATGCAGGACCTCAGACCTCAATTTCACTCATTCTAATAAATCAATTTTATACTCATTTGTGTTTAATCTCCATTGGAAATTTACATTATCCAATCAGAGCTGAACAAGTCCCTCTGGGGAGATCAAATGTCACCTAAAAAGAAAGAATTGACAGGAAATTTCATGTAATAAATCAGCAAAAGTACAACTCCTGTATGGAGATTTTAAACCCATCTAAATTCTATTAAAAACCTCTAAATCCTATTTTAGACAGAGCAAGGAGGAAGCTGGGGAGCTGTAACATTCCTAGGAGGCCCCTCAAAGGGCATATCCTAATATTTAATCATTTCTACTTTTTTCTGTGTCTGTGTGTGTGTCCCCAAATTAAGTAGTTTAACTGAAATGAGCATCACTTACACTTTCCTTTCAAGCAAGGAAGAGTTTATAGAGACAACATTATGTCCTCCTCATCTTCAGATACTTAGCTGCCTGAAAATACATTCAGAGTGTTGCAGGCATCCTTTTAACCTAGTGAATTAAAAAGATGTGTTAAAGGAAGGGCTTTTGTGATTTGCAGGGGATCTGGACATCATGAAATTCAAGCATAGGTGTATATTGACGTTGAACAGCAGAGAAAAGGCATGGAAAACTAGAAGGTGGCAGACCAGTGCTTTTTGCAAAAGCCAAAGCCATCTGCAGTGGGCAAATCAGCAAATTCAGAGTAATGGGCTCTACCCTTTCCACCTTGGAATGAGAAAAGGCTGTGAAGTGATGGTGAATTGCTTCCTGCCCAGCAGCAGTCAAAAAAGGAAGGAAGAGAGAGCGTTGAAACCAATTAGGTCTGGTAGATGTGTAAAATCAAGAGTCTGTGAAGGAGCAGGAAGCAGAGAGGTAGTTTACAACTACCTGAAGAGAGGCTGTAGGCAGGTGAGGTTGGGCTCTTCTCCCAGACAAGAGGACACAGCCTCAAGTTGTGCCAGGGGAGGTCTAGGCTGGATGTTGTTATGAAGTTGTTGGCAGAGAGAGTGATTGGCATTGGAATGGGCTGCCCAGGAGGTGGTGGAGTTGCTGTCCCTGGAAGTGTTGAAGCAAAGCCTGGATGAGGCACTCAGTGCCATGGTCTGGTTGATTGGCCAGGGCTGGGTGCTAGGTTGGGCTGGCTGAGCTTGCAGGTCTCTTCCAACTCAGCTGATTCTATGATTCTATAAGGTGTCTGCAGTCCTATCCACCCCAAACTCAAAAGGACAGCTGCTCTGGAATCACTTACTGCCCTAACTGCTGCTTGTCATCATTTGTACTCCTAGGCTGTTTCTTATCTCCTGAAAGAAATCACACTGAAACAAAAGACAGAAGCCTGCAATATCTGTTCATTAGAAACAAGGAGGGCTGGGAAGCTTGGAATGAGGAAACAGTTTGCTGAGACACTTGAAACATTGTGTGTGCTTCACACTTAATGGTCTTGGTTTGAGTTCAAGATAGCCTGCCCTTCCTCAACTAATGTATGTAGATGGCCTGGAACACAAACCCTATGAGGAGAGGCTGAGGGAGCTGGGGGTGTGCAACCTGCAGAAGAGGAGGCTCAGGGCAGACCTCATTGCTGTCTGCAGCTACCTGAACGGAGGCTGTAGCCAGGTGGGGTTGGGCTCTTCTCCCAGGCAAGCAGCAACAAAACAAAGGGACAGAGTCTCAAGATGTGCCGGGGGGGGTCTAGGCTGGATGTTGTTAGGAAGTTGCTGGCAGAGAGAGTGATTGGCATTGGAATGGGCTGCCCAGGGAGGTGGTGGAGGCACCATCTCTGGAGGTGTTCAAGAAAAGCCTGGATGAGGCACTTAGTGCCATGGTCTGGTTGATTGGCCAGGGCTGGGTGCTAGGTTGGGCTGGATGATCTTGGAGGTCTCTTCCAACCTGCTTGATTCTATTCTATCCTATTTCATTATAAAGCTGTTCTTTAAAGCTCCAGCTTAGAAATAAACCAGCAGAATAAATCAGAAGCCCATGGGATCAATACAGTTGCATTTGCAAATATCTTGGCTTGAACAATTCTTTTCAATCTCCAAATATTTTGAAAAATGAGAGCTCCAATATCAAAGTATCTTAAAATGGACACTTTTTTTTTTATTAAAGCACCTCCCCCCCCTCCTTTATTTGAAGAAGTTATGCTTGAAGGAAAAGCCTGCAAGCAACTCTAATTAACCTCGTGCTCTCTGCATATTTGTATCCCTCAATTTAAAAACACTTGTAAATGAGTTTCATTCTCACTTGGAAATAAATTCAGGTTCACTGTGAATGGCACATTGCAGTGGCTCACATTTCTCTGCTGGCTCCTCAAAACACAAATCACACATAAGCAGAATAGTTAAGAGTATCTTTATTACCTTTGGATTGTTTTAGGGGAAGCAACAGATGGTGATATTTGAGTCGTCCAGATAGGGAAAATATGAGCTTGCACCACCAGTCTGCATTGCTCTCTTCTTTGCCGTTTTGTAGGTATCATTCAAACTGAATTAAGCAACTATTTAAGTGCAAAAGTGGATCAATAATATATGCTTGAAGTGATGTATCTGGTTGGAGGATTCCTGAAATCAGTGCTTGCCTGGATAGACTCTAACACTTGTAAAATTGTGTGCAGGACTGTCTGCTGCATCTACTTAAACCCTTAAGCATTTAGCACCAGACAGGGTAACGCTCATTTAAGGAAGTGAATGTGAGCTTTTGCAAGTTCTGCCCCGAGGAAATGAGAGCTGCCTGCTTCTCCTTTGTTCCCTTTGCCTTTTCACCCTCCTGTTGCTCTTGCTTCAAATGCTGACATTCGTTGACATGTGTATATGTATATATATGTGTGTATATATGTATATACATGTGTGTATATGTACACACGTGTATACATCTCTACATGTTTATATGTGTGTGTATATGTATATATGTGTGTATGTGCATGTGTGCATATGTGTATATGTGTACACATGTATATTCACATGTGTGTATGTGTGCATGGGTGTCTATGTACATGTGTATATGTGTGTGTATGCATGTGTGTATGTGTGTCTATGTGTGTCTATGCATATACATGTGTATATGTGTGTGTGTGTATGTGTGTGCATGTGTGTCTATGCATATACATGTGTATATGTGTGTATACATGTGTGTATGTGTGTCTATGTATATACATGTGTATATGTGTGTGTATACATGTGTGTGTGTGCATGTGTGTATATATAGATGTGTGCATGTATCTACGTGCGTGTATGTGTGCATTCATGTGTACTTGTGTGTATATGTATATACGTGTTTGTATATGTATATATGTGTGTGTATGTGTGTGTATGTGTGTATATATGTATATATGCATGTGTGTATATGTGTGTGTGTATATATGTGTGTTTGTATACCTGTGTGTGTATGTGTATATGTATATACATGTTTGTATATGTATATATGTGTGTGTACATGTGTGTATATGCATGTATATGTGTACACATGTGTAGGTGTGTGTATACATGTTTATGTGTGTACGTGTATGCATATGTATATATATGCTTGTGTGTACATGTATATATATACATGTGTCTGTGTGTGTATGTGTGTGTATATGTTACACACCACACGGCTGCAGAAGCTGCAGGGTGCTTGTGTCAAAGGGATCTGTTACACACCACGAGGCTGCAGAAGCTGCAGGGTGCTTGTGTCAAAGGGATCTGTTACACACCATGAGGCTGCAGAAGCACATAGAAATTAGATCAGCTTTCTGCTTTGTGTGTGTGTGTGTAGAGGAATTAGAGCAAAACAGGGAACACAAATTAATGCTTCATCTGTTATTGTGTCATCTTTTTACCAAACTGAGTTGACAGAGTAGGATAACACAATTCAGGTTTATTTACAGTCTACTCTCTTGTCAACTTGGCAATAGCAGAAATGAAATTAGAGAAGTAAATTAGTGTAAACCACAGTTTGCAACACTTCTAATATAGCTCCTTTTCTCTTATCTCGGGCTGTGAATGAAAGTCTGCCAACAGGGATGAGAAAGTTCTGTTCAGAGCAGAAGGGTCTGGAAAACAAGTCTTACAAGGAGCAGCTGAGGGTTGTTTAGTCTGAAGAAAAGGAAGCTGGGGAGAAACCTCATCATAGGACCAAACAAGTTGGAAGACACCTCAAAGGTCATCCAGCCCAACCTAGCACCCAGCCCTAGCCAGTCAACCAGACCATGGCACTGAGTGCCTCATCCAGTCTCGTCTTGAACACCTCCAGGGATGGTGACTCCACCACCTCCCTGGGCAGCCCATTCCAATGCCAATCACTCTCTCTGGAAAGAACTTCCTCATCCTCTACAGCTCCCCAGAGGCAGGTTGCAGTAGGGTGGGAGTTGGTCTCTTGTCCCTAGGATCAGGAGATAGGAAGTGAAATGGCCTGAAATTGTGCCAGGGGAGAGTTAGGTTGGAGATGAGGAAAAAATTCTATTCTGCAAGAGTGGTCAAGAATTGGAACAGGCTGCCCAGGGAGGAGCTGGAGTCACCATAGAATCATAGAATCAACCAGATTGGAGGAGACTTCCAAGCTCAGCCAGTCCAACCTAGCACCCAGCCCTAGCCAATCAATCAGACCATGGCACTAAGTGCCTCAGCCAGGCTTGGCTTCAACACCTCCAGGGATGGTGACCTCACTACCTCCCTGGGCAGCCCATTCCAATGCCAAGCACTCTCTCTGAGAACAACTTCCTCCTAACATCCAGCCTAGACCTTCCCTGGCACAACTTGAGACTGTGTCCCCTTCTTCTGTTGCTGGTTGTCTGGGAGAAGAGACCAACCCCCACCTGTCTACAACCTCCCTTCAGGTAGTTGTAGACAGCAATGAGCTCACCCTGAGGTGTTCAAGAAACGTACAGCTTTGGCATGTGGGGACATGGTTTTATGGCTATGGGGTGTTACACTGGTCATTGTACTTGATCTTAGAAGTCTTTTCCAACCCAAACTTTTCCATGATTCTACCAGAATCTGTCCTCTCAATGGTTTTGAACAGCATAGTGGTGGAATAAGAGCCAGGGAAGTTCTCATTCAGTGTTGATTGCATTTCATAGAAGCAAACAATCTGCAGTGGTGCTTTGACATGAATAAAATATTCATCTCTTAATAAAAATACTCTTTCACCTAGAGGGAAAAAAAATGTTTGGCATGGACACATAGATTTGCACTGGGAGAAAATGCACAGCTCACTAAGAAAGAATGCCAGTGTAGTACCTTTCCAATGCTCGTTGGCTTTAGAAGCCCTCTAATAAATTACAAACTAATTTAATCATGCTCCCTAATTACATACTCTTGAAGGAATAAACTTTGGTTTCAGACCGTATCAGACTTTCAGTCCCACGTTATTGTGGAGCACACAGGCCAATGAAACTGCACACTGGCAATAAATTAATGGCTCTGAGCCTGCCAAGCAGTAATAAATAAAGAGTAGATGCTTATGGCCAAGCACACATTTTGTTAGTCACAGAGAAATGCAGTTTGAATCTGGCAGAGACAAAAGTTGAATGGTGACTTTCTTTTTTCCATTTAATTGTTGGCTTGTTGTTGGTTTGGGGTTTTTTTTCCCTGGTTGAAACAAACTTAAGATTTTCTTGTCATGATTTGCCATTGGAATGGGCTACCCAGGGAGGTGGTGGAGTCACCATCCCTGGAGGTGTTCAAGATGAGACTGGATGAGGCACTTAGTACCATTATCTAGTTGACTGGATAGGGCTGGGTGCTAGGTTGGACTTGGATGATCTTGGAGGTCTCTTCCAACCTGCTTGATTCTATGATTCCGTGATTCTATGATCTCAAAATGTTGAGAATTTGGGATTGATTCTTTAATTCCAGTTGATAATGGCAGTAAAACTAAGGCTTGGTGCTTTGGGTTAATTCTGTCAGGTGCAGGGAGGGTTGTGGAATATTGTGGTGGATTGTTTGTGTGCCCTCATTAGTTCAGAGCCTGAGTTTACATCGAGTTAGCAGAGTCACATATGCTTATTAATAAAATGCATTAGGGCAGCTAAAGCAATAATCAAAACTCCAATTTGTTTGTTTGAATTACAGGGGTTTTAGATGAACAATTTTCTTTTAATTTGCAACAGATGTGCTCGGGTTTTAGCATCATTAACAGCCATTCTGCTGTGAAATAGGCAGGGCTGGGGCTGTTTTCTACAGCCATTTGTTCTCCTCAGTGTTAAGATAGTGAAATGGGCAGGGCTGGGGAAAGAGTGGCTGAGAGCAGCCAGGAAGAAAGGGACCTGGGGGTACTGGTAGATAGTAGGCTGAAGATGAGGCAGCAGTGTGCCCAGGTGGCCAAGAGAGCCAATGGCATCTGGGCTGGCTCAGGAGCAGTGTGACCAGCAGGATGAGGGAGGTTATTCTGCCCCTGTGCTCAGCACTGCTCAGGTCACATCTTGAGTTCTGTGTCCAGTTCTGGGCTCCTCAATTCAAGAGAGATGTTGAGGTGCTGGAAGGTGTCCAGAGAAGGGCAGCAAGGCTGGGGAGGGGCCTGGAACACAAACCCTATGAGGAGAGGCTGAGGGAGCTGGGGGTGTGCAGCCTGCAGCAGAGGAGGCTCAGGGCAGAGCTCATTGCTGTCTACCTGAAGGGAGGCTGTAGCCAGGTGGGGTTGGGCTCTACTGCCAGACAACCCACAACAGAACAAGGGACACAGTCTCAAGCTGTGCCAGGGGAGGTCTAGGCTGGATGTTGTTAGGAAGTTGTTGTCAGAGAGAGTGATTGGCATTGGAATGGGCTGCCCAGGGAGGTGGTGGAGTGGCTGTGCCTGGAGGTGTTGAAGCCAAGCCTGGCTGGGGCACTTAGTGCCATGGTCTGGTTGGCCAGGGCTGGGTGCTAGGTTGGGCTGCATGATCTTGGAGCTCTCTTCCAACCTGGTTGATTCTATGACTCATTACACAGACACATGAGTTAGATCCTTTCTTATTTGAGCACAAAGCAAGAAAGCATCCTGCCTTGCTTATCTTGGCATGGGACCACAGAAATACTGCAATAGCTAATCTTTTTTTTTCCTTTCCAATTCACATGGAGTATAATTGGAGAAAGGAGGTTAAAGATATATTTAGCATTCTCAAGGAAATTATTATGTTAAGCCTCTCTGCAAAAATGTCTTACTTTGTTCTCATTTTAGATTAATATAAGAGCATATTAAAGACATTATTCATTCTTAGTGTGTATGAAAATTGTGTTTCTCCATTACAATGCATTCTGCTTTGTTGTTTTACCTCAGGACTCTGTGCTGTAAAGGTGTAGTTAATTCCTAACGTGGGTAATTGCAGCTGGCTGCATTATATCATCACATGTCTGTGATCTCTAATGCCTGTTAAATATGCATTGGGTGAGTGAAGAGAAGCTCTCAGATGATGTTGTTAGCAAGACACATACCAATTTTACTGATATGTAACATCCTCATTGTGCAACATGTCAGACAAATAGCAATGGGCTGGAAAACTTTATCCTGTTTCTGACATTTGTAAAGAAAGATGACCAAGTGCAGGACCAACACATGAGTGCTGTGTCCAGTTCTGGGCTCCTCAATTCAAGAGAGATGTTGAGGTGCTGGAAGGTGTCCACAGAGGGGTGAAAAAGCTGGTGAGGGGCCAGGAACACAAACCCTATGAGGATAGGCTGAGGGAGCTGGGAGTGTGCAGCCTGCAGAAGAGGAGGCTCAGGGCAGAGCTCATTGCTGTCTGCAACTCCCTGAAGGGAGGCTGTAGCCAGGTGGGGTTGGGCTCTTCTGCCAGGCAAGCAGCAACAGAACAAGGGGACACAGCCTCAAGCTGTGCCAGGGCAGGTCTAGGCTGGATGTTGTTAGGAAGTTGTTGTCAGAGAGAGTGATTGGCATTGGAATGGGCTGCCCAGGGAGGTGGTGGAGTCACTGTGCCTGGAGGTATGAAGCCAAGCCTGGCTGGGGCACTTAGTGCCATGGTCTGGTTGATTGGCCAGGGCTGGGTGCTAGGTTGGGCTGGATGAGCTTGGAAGTCTCTTCCAACCTGGGTGATTCTGTGATTCTATGAAATGCAATTTGGAAATGTCTCATTAAAAAAGAAACAGCTCCTAAATATAATTTTAATTTATTATTCTTTTGTATTCTCAACATAATTATGAAATTGTTTCCTAGCAACAAGAGGGAAAAAAGTAATCTTTGTTATAGAAAACTAGATTTAGGCAGCAAAAACTGGGATGATTTTTGCAAACCACTTAAAATCTCTGATCTTTTCTGGTTGTGATGGAATTGACATTTTGAGAATTTTTCTCACTGATTGTATCATAGAATTGTAGAATAGAATCAAGCAGGTTGGAAGACAGCTCCAAGCTCATCCAGTCCAACCTAGCACCCAGCCCTGGCCAAGCAACCAGACCATGGTACTAAGTGCCCCAGCCAGGCTTGGATTCAACACCTCCCTGGGCAGCCCATTCCAATGCCAATCACTCTCTCTGACAACAACTTCCTAACAACATCCAGCCTAGACTTCCCCCACCACAACTTGAGACTGTGTCCCCTTGTTCTATTGCTGGTTCTCTGGGAGAAGAGACCATTCCCCACCTGGCTACAGCCTCCCTTCAGGGAGCTGCAGACAGCAATGAGCTCTGCCCTGAGCCTCCTCTGCTGCAGGCTGCACACCCCCAGCTCCCTCAGCCTCTCCTCACAGGGCTCTGCTCCAGGACCCTCCCCAGCCTTGCTGCCCTTCTCTCAACACCTTCCAGCACCTCAATGTTTCTCTTGAACTGAGGGGCCCAGAACTGGACACAGCACTCAAGGTGTGGCCTGAGCAGTGCTGAGCACAGGGGCAGAAGAACCTCCCTTGTCCTGCTGCCCACACTGCTCCTGAGCCAGCCCAGGATGCCATTGGCTCTCTTGGCCACCTGGGCACACTGCTGGCTCAAATTTACTTACAGTGAGTTAGTATTTGCAGTATTGACACTGAATTGGTGAATTTGGCAAAGGGGATGTTTCCTTTTTTGTTTCTCCTTTAAACATCCAAACTCCCTCATCATGAAAAAATTTACTCCAACCATCCTCTTCCTTCCATAGCATCTCAGCAGTAGGTTATTATTTCAGTGACCCTTCTAATTTCATTCAGCATCTTCACTTTATGAGAAGGATAATGTAGTGATTAAAGCTTTTGAGTGTGACCTTAATCCAGCTCTTGACTGAATTAGAGTCTGTCATTGAAAGAAGTCTGATAAACACAACCCTTTTTCTGTCATCCTCACCTCTATTTAGGCTCATTGGAAAGTATGGAGCTATTCAGTAAAGAGTAACTCAGTGTCAGCAGTGTCAGTATCTTTCCAGCTACAAATCTGTAAGTAAATGCACACAGTTCAAACATAAGGAATTATGTTGTGCTTAAACCTGCATTTTCATTTAGGCAACAATCTCTGAGCTGCCAGAGTGATCTTGGTTTTGAGAGTGTGGGGCTTGTCAGCTCTTGGGGAAGTCTGAGGTCGCAGTATCCACATGGAAGTGATGGAAATGCAGGCACTGGGAATCTCATGTATCTTAACTATAGTTTAGTATGTCATTCTTTATCAGTATTGCTGCTGGTATAACCCAGCACCTCTTCACAGACACTGGGAACTAGGAAAGGAGAAGGAGAACAGAATGGAGCTGCTTTTTACCCACACTATCTGCCTGCATATCTTTGTCACCTGCTCTGGCAGGCAGTTGTGGCCTCGTTAAGGCTCCAGTACAGAAGCACTTTGTGCAGGAGCAGAACTGGTTTGCCTCCAGAATGCAGTAGTGGTGCTGGTGGATGGCAGGGCAGGGAGATGAATTCAGGGCTCCACAGGAATCTCTTTCCTGTCTGTCCTATGAATCAGAGTGGTTTGGGTTGGAAGGGACCTTAAGAGATCATTCTAGTCCCTGAGGGGAGGTTGTAGCCAGGTGGGGTTGGTCTCTTCTGCCAGGCACCAAGCAACACAACAAGGGGACACAGTCTCAAGCTGTGCCAGGGGAGGTCTAGGCTGGATGTAGGAGGAAGTCGTTGTCAGAGAGAGTGATTGGCATTGGAATGGGCTGCACAGGGAGGTGGTGGAGTTGCCATCCCTGAAGGTGTTCAAGAGAAGACTGGATGAGGCACTCGGTGCCATGGTCTGGTTGACTGGCTAGGGCTGGGTGCTAGGTTGGACTGGATGAGCTTGGAGGTCTCTTCCAACCTGCTTGATTCTGTAATTCTATGAGACAGTCAAGGTGAGGCTTGATGGGGCCCTGTGTGATCTGGTCTAATGGGGATGTCCCTGCTGACTGCAGTGGGGCTGGGCTGGATGACCTCTAGAGGTCCCTTCCAGCCCAGCCCATTCTGTGATTCTATGACACCTCCTAGCAGGACAGGTTTTTAGGGCCCAATCTCATCTGGCTTTGAACATTTCCAGGGTTGGAGCCTCCACAACTCTGGGCCAGTGTCTCATCACCCCCATGAATGATTAATTTCCATGTTGCTGGCTTCAGAAAGCAAAGCTGATCTGCATAGAAATGAAGCTCTGATTAAAAGAGGCAAAAAGTAATGTGCAGGGGAAAGGGAGGAGGAAGAAAACTAATCTTGAACACATGTGTGCATGCAGATGTGTTGAAATAGTTTTCTTTTGAGCTCATTCCTGAGCTAATGTGGTACAAATATCTTCAATTAGAGATAATTTGTGCAAAAACATGGCCTGAATTATGTGTATTTTTTGAAGCTGGTACAGAGTTCTGCCTGTTTTCAGAACAGAAATCTCCTCTCTGTAGTCCCCTCAGTGCTTCAGCCCAAGACACTTTCAGGCCTTTACTGGGACCTCTGTGCTAAACAAGGAACAAACTCTTAATGAAGAGAAAAGCAAAGAAGCAACCAACACAGGTCCCTGAAGACCAACAAAAAGGTCCTCAAGGCAGGATGGAGTGAGAAGGGTGCAAAATATTTTTATAGAGCAGGGTAGGGGAGCTGGAAGGTAGCTCCAGCCTCCTCCTCCTCCCTACCATGGCTGGATGGTCTCTGGATCACACTGCCTCTTGAAGAGTTTCCCCCTGAACAGCTTTGGAAGTGAGAAGTCTGCACACATATATTAGAAGTCAGACTGTACAAAGGGGGCGTGAGACAGGTTTGGCTGGGGGGTTTTAAATACCATATTATATAACTCAAAATGTCAAGGAAAGAATTTCAGGGCAAGCAAATGAAAATAGCAAGAGATGAGGGGAAAAAAAAACCAAACCAGAGATCAGGGGAAAAAAACAACAACCCAGAGATCAGGAAAAAAAACACAACCCAGAGATCAGGGGAAAAAAAAACAACCCAGAGATCAGGGGAAAAAAACAACCCAGAGATCAGGGGAAAAAAACAACCCAGAGATCAGGGGAAAAACCAACCCAGAGATCAGGAAAAAAAAACAAAATCCAGAGATCAGGGGAAAAACCAACCCAGAGATCAGGAAAAAAAACAACCCAGAGATCAGGGGAAAAAAACAACCCAGAGATCAGGGGAAAAAAACAACCCAGAGATCAGGAAAAAACCAACCCAGAGATCAGGAAAAAAAAAAACCAACCCAGAGATCAGGGGAAAAATCAACCTGGAGATCAGGGGGAAAAAACAACCCAGAGATCAGGGGAAAAAAACAACCCAGAGATCAGGGGGAAAAAAACCAACCCAGAGATCAGGAGAAAAACCAACCCAGAGATCAGGAGAAAAACCAACCCAGAGATCAGGAAAAAAAACAACCCAGAGATCTGGGGGGAAAAAAACAACCCAGAGATCAGGAAAAAAAAAAACAACCCAGAGATCAGGAAAAAAAAACCAACCCAGAGATCAGGGGAAAAAAACAACCCAGAGATCAGGAAAAAAAAAACAACCCAGAGATCAGGGAAAAAAAACAACCCAGAGATCAGGGGACAAAAACCAACCCAGAGATCAGGGAAAAAACCAACCCAGAGATCAGGGAAAAAAACCAACCCAGAGATCAGGGGAAAAAAACCAACCCGGAGATCAAGACAAAAAAACAACCCAGAGATCAGGGAAAAAAAACAACCCAGAGATCAGGGGAAAAAACCAACCCAGAGATCAAGACAAAAAACCAACCCAGAGATCAGGGGAAAAAACCAACCCAGAGATCAGGGGAAAAAACCAACCCAGAGATCAGGAAAAAAACCAACCCAGAGATCAGGGGAAAAAACCAACCCAGAGATCAGGGGAAAAAAACAAACCAGAGATCAGGGGAAAAAACCAACCCAGAGATCAGGGGAAAAAACCAACCCAGAGATCAGGGGAAAAAAACAACCCAGAGATCAGGAAAAAAACAACCCAGAGATCAGGGGAAAAAAACAACCCAGAGATCAGGAAAAAAAAACAACCTAGAGATCAGGGGAAAAAACCAATCCAGAGATCAGGGAAAAAAACCAACCCAGAGATCAGGGGAAAAAACCAACCCAGAGATCAGGGGAAAAAACCAACCCAGAGATCAAGACAAAAAACCAACCCAGAGATCAGGGAAGAAACCAACCCAGAGATCAGGGGAAAAAACCAACCCAGAGATCAGGGGAAAAAAACAACCCAGAGATCAGGAAAAAAACAACCCAGAGATCAGGGGAAAAAAACAACCCAGAGATCAGGAAAAAAAAACAACCTAGAGATCAGGGGAAAAAACCAATCCAGAGATCAGGGAAAAAAACCAACCCAGAGATCAGGGGAAAAAACCAACCCAGAGATCAGGGGAAAAAACCAACCCAGAGATCAAGACAAAAAACCAACCCAGAGATCAGGGAAGAAACCAACCCAGAGATCAGGGGAAAAAACCAACCCAGAGATCAGGGAAAAAACCAACCCAGAGATCAGGGGAAAAAACCAACCCAGAGATCAGGGAAAAAACCAACCCAGAGATCAGGGGAAAAAACCAACCCAGAGATCAGGGAAAAAACCAACCCAGAGATCAGGAAAAAACCAACCCAGAGATCAGGGGGAAAAAACAACCCAGAGATCAGGGGAAAAAACAACCCAGAGATCAGGGGAAAAAACAACCCAGAGATCAGGGGAAAAAACAACCCAGAGATCAGGAAAAAAACCAACCCAACAACCAAAAACAGATTCAGTTGGACAAGCCAGAAACAGTGGAAGGAAATTAACACAGGCCTGGGGAATATCTGAGTGGTCAGCCCAGTTTGCAGAGCTCATAAGGGAGTTAAGATTAAAATGTCTGAACCAGAAAGTGAATTTTCAGTTTATGATAGAGCAAAGCACAGCCTGGAACAATCAGAGCGGAACGCATCTTGGGTGAGTTCAATTCAAGGCATAGCTCCAGAGCATTTTGAGGTAGCCTGTAGATGTCTATAACAGTAACAGACTTTTAATAGCTCTTTTGACAACCCATGAGGGATTGGAGGAGTAGGGTTGAAACCAAAACCTTTTTTAAAAGGTTCTTAGCAAGCCAGGAAAAAAAAAACCCAAATGCCTTATGAGGTTTAACTCTTGAGTAGTTCAGATGTTCAGGATGGTAAATAAGGAATGGTGTCACCAAGCAGCTGGGCTCACAGAGTATAGGATAACAAAAGCCACCATGCAATTCAGCCCAAATATAGCTTAGGTGTACTAGAAAGGCTACCAACTCCTGACATTCTGTGCTTCTGTGAAATTACACAATAAAGTCAAACCTGGAGGTGTTCATTGCTAGAGTTCTCATGGGAGATATCCCTGCCTATGGTAGGGGATTGGAACTGGATGAGCTTTGAGGTCCCTTCTAATCTAATTCTATGATTCTAAGGATCCATACCAGCTGAAGACTACATGGGGAAGGCAGTATTCATATTTCATGCTCAACTGACACATGAGAAGGTTGAAAATTATGATCAGATGTTTAGATGTTTAGATGTGTAATATTTAGTCTTGTTTCTGGGACACATGCAAAAAAGTAAATGTAATAGCTCATAAAATTGGGTAGCATTGTGTGGTGATTGGCATTGGAATGGGCTGCCCAGGGAGGTGGTGGAGTTGCTATCCCTGGAGGTGTTGAAGCCAAGCCTGGATGAGGCACTTAGTGCCATGGTCTGGTTGATTGGCTAGGGCTGGGTGCTAGGTTGGACTGGGTGATCTTGGAGCTCTCTTCCAACCTGGTTGATTCTATGATTCTATGAAACAAAGCCTGGATGAGGCACTTAGTGCCATGGTCTGGTTGATTGGTTAGGGCTGGGTGCTAGGTTGGACTGGATGAGCTTGGAGGTCTCTTCCAACCTGGTTGATTCTATGATTCGATGTGTAGGATAAAACTAATGTGCTGATACATGTTTGTCTTTCCAATGTATTTAAAGCATATGTAAAAGGTAAAGCTCCTTTCTGTGTAGTGACAGCACCTTTGGCTTAATATATTCACATCTTAACTCATAGCCAGATCTGCTCTTTTAAATGATTGGGCTTTGAATCTGGTATTTACTCTTGGACTGTGCAAAAGTCAAAGGGGACAATTTGTCAGCTCATTCATATTTTGCTTCTGAAGCCAGTTAACTAATCAGTCTAACAGCAAAAGAAGTAAGATAAATGGAGGCCATTCCACTATGGAGAAAAGTGTACATGAAGATAAATTCTTCACATTTTGCTTCATTTCATCTGCAGTTATCACTGTCGTAATTGCTTCTGAACACTCAAGGTGCTCTTCATATTACTTCTATGATCTGAGCAGCTCAAGCTATTTTGGTAGACTACCAGCTTGCAGCACTGAAATTTTCTGCCTCCTTTTTTTATCTGTATCCTAATTCAGCAAACATCCTCTAAGGTTTTGTGTTAAAAGTGAGTTTGCCAAGCAAACAATAAAGTGTAAAGAGCTGTGTAGGAGCAATTTCTGCTAGAAACAAACTTCCCTGTAGGAAATCCTCCGCAAATAAAACCTGGTTACCATTGCTAGTATAGTTCCTGCTTATATTATGAATGTATACAGTTACATCTATCTTAAAAGTGTGTTCCTGTCAGTTTATATTAAGAATTAGTGATCATCTAGGCTCAAACAGCTTTGTCTCTCGTGGCTTCTAATGATTTAAGAGTCATGCTTTTTGCCTCACCTAAAACCTGCAGAGGTCTGGCATTGTTTTCAGGTCATGGCAGCCACAGGGGGCTTTGCATTGCAGGTTCATAGAATCGCAGAATCAGAGTTTCTTAGGTTGGAAAAGACCTTCGTGATCATCAAGTCAGATCAATAGTTCCACACTGACAAGTCCTCAACTAAACCAACTCCCTCAGCACAACATCTAGCCACTCTGAATCTCTGTGGTTGGAAAGGACCACCAGGATCATCCAGTCCAACCCTCATCCCAGCATCCTTCATAACTAGACCATAAGATGTCACAAGTCCTGCTTTAAATTGACTTAAAATCATCAACTAATTATTAAATGAAACCCCCTAAAAATTATAGGCTACAGTCTGAATATCTGATGATGATATGAAAACCCCTAAAAATTATAGACTACTGTGTTAAAATCTAATTATTGTATGAGAAACCCTAAAAACTAGAGACCACAGTCTGAATAGCTGATCATGATATGAAACCCCTAAGAATTATAGAATACTGTGTTAAAATCTATTTATTGTATGAAAGCTCCTAAAATCTGTAGACTACAGTCTTAATGTCTGATGATTCATAGAGTCCTAGAATCAACCAGGTTAGAAGAGACCTCTAAAATCATCCAGTCCAACCTAGCACCCAGCCCTGGCCAAGCAACCAGACCATGGCACTAAGTGCCTCATCCAGGCTTGGCTTCAACACCTTCAAGGATGGCAACTCCACCACCTCCCTGGGCAGCCCATTCCAATGCCAATCACTCTCTGACAACAACTTCCTAACAACATCCAGCCTAGACCTCCCCTGGCACAACTTGAGGCTGTGTCCCCTTGTTGTGTTGCTGGGTGCCTGACAGCAGAGCTCAGCCCCACCTGGCTACAGCCTCCCTTCAGGCAGCTGCAGACAGCAATGAGCTCTGCCCTGAGCCTCCTCTGCTGCAGGCTGCACACCCCCAGCTCCCTCAGCCTCTCTTCACAGGGCTGTGCTCCAGGCCCCTCCCCAGCCTTGCTGCCCTTCTCTGGACACCTTCCAGCACCTCAACATCTCTCTTGAAAACCCCTGGATTTGTGCTGTGGCAGAGCAAGAGCTTCTTAAATAGGCAAAATCATTTTGTGCCCTTAAAAAGGCTCTCATTATAAAAAGAGAAAAGCCCCCAAACCCCTCAGCTTTGTGCCAAAGAAATACAGACATGAGAGTGGATTTCTTTCTTTTATGCTTGGACAGAAATTTAGTGTAACTTTATTGCATTACATGTTGAAGTGCTCCAGCTGCTGTAGGAAATACAGAGCTAAACAATAAGGTCAGAAAGATAATGCATGCATAGAATTCTGAAAAACACTAATGCAGACTGGGCTTAGCTCAGAATTTCCAAACCCACATCAATCTTGGTTTTTAAAGGCTCTGTAGGCATTTCTAAGAACACCTACAAGTTTAAATCAATCTGTTCCACTGGCACTAGAGTTCTTGTCGTTAGCCAAAAACAATCTGGAGGTCATCAACTACTTTTATGGCCACATAGAGGATTAAACTTTCCATTTGTTGAAGCATAAGTGGGTTGTTATAGAGAGGCTTGAGTCTGGGTTTGGGGTGAGATACAATGAGGCTGATGTAAAGGTTATTGAATATCAATATATACAAAGAGAACATTTCCCCAAATTTATCTACAACTAACCCACACAAATCCTCTGATATGGTTGGTAAAACTATTTTGCAGGAGCCAATGGTATCCTGGGCTGGCTCGGGAGCAGTGTGGGCAGCAGGACAAGGGAGGTTCTTCTGCTCCTGTGCTCAGCACTGCTCAGGCCACACCTTGAGTGCTGTGCCCAGTTCTGGGCCCCTCAATTCAAGAGAGATGTTGAGATGCTGGAAGGTGCCCAGAGAAGGGCAGCAAGGCTGGGGAGGGGCCTGGAGCACAGCCCTGTGAGGAGAGGCTGAGGGAGCTGGGGGGGTGCAGCCTGCAGCAGAGGAGGCTCAGGGCAGAGCTCATTGCTGTCTACAGCTACCTGAAGGGAGGCTGTGGCCAGGGAGGGTTGGGCTCTTCTGCCAGGCACCCACAACAGAACAAGCCTCAAGTTGTGCCAGGAGAGGTCTAGGCTGGCTGTTAGGAGGAAGTTGTTGTCAGAGAGAGTGATTGGCACTGGAATGGGCTGCCCAGGGAGGTGGTGGAGTTACAATCCCTGGAGGTGTTGAAGCCAAGCCTGGCTGGGGCACTTAGTGCCACGGTCTGGTTGCTGGGCCAGGGCTGGGTGCTAGGTTGGACTGGCTGAGCTTGGAGCTCTCTTCCATCCTGGTTGATTCTATGATTCTATGGGATCTATGATTCTAGTGATCTGATCACAATATTCAGTCAAGATATAAAAACTGTTGTTCTGCAACATTTGGCAGGATAAGGAGAGCAGCATTCATGGAAAATAAGTTGTGACTTGAAGTTCTTAGTCCTGGACATTCACATGATCTACTGTTAGACATCAGTGATATTTACACCAGTTTGACTGCTGTGAGGGTGCTGGAGCTCTGGAGGAGGCTGCACAGAGAGGTTGTGCAGTCTCCTTCTGTGGAGGTTTTCAAAACCCATCTGGATGGGTCCCTGTGTGGCCTGGTTTGGCAGGGGGGGCTGGACTCGGTGACCCCTGGATGTGTCCATTCCAACTCCTCCCATTCTGTGACTTACATTAATTGCAGTATCTCAGTACCTCTCTTTCTAGGAAAATGGGGGGGGGAGTAAACTAGGGGAACTGTTTTTTCTTGAAGCTGAGAAAGGCAGGCAAATATGGTCTGTTCTTGACTTCCCAAGAGGTATGGTTCTTTTCAAACAAGTTACATTTCTCTTTTGTGTCCTTTAGCCTACCCCAAGTGGCTTGCAGTATTTATCAGCCTTAATCAACATGAGTGACAGGAGAGCTGATAATAGAGAGTAGCTATCTCTACTGGTGGGGCAGTGCCTTTTGAAATGTCAGTGCTGAATACTTTCTATTTACATTTCTTTGGGACTCTTCAGAGATTTTAATCTCTTACACTGGAGGAATGAAAGTAAAGGTTATTTTACTGTAGATCAGAAATTGTATCTGGTGACAGTGTGACAAACTGTTCTTCTTTTCTGGAGTGCCAGACGCCTGCTTCTCATCTCTGCTGGTGTTTCAGTGGCATAACAAGCTCATAGATACTGCTTGTCCTCTAATACTTGAAGCTGCTCATCATCCAATTGTCATAGAATCATAGAAGCAACCAGGTTGGAAAAGACCTCCAAGCTCATCCAGTCCAACCTAGCACCCAGCCCTGGCCAGTCAACCAGACCATGGCACTAAGTGCCCCAACCAGGCTTTGCTTCAACACCTCCAGGGATGGTGACTCAACCAC
Organism: Pogoniulus pusillus; assembly: GCF_015220805.1. Classification (NCBI taxonomy): domain Eukaryota; kingdom Metazoa; phylum Chordata; class Aves; order Piciformes; family Lybiidae; genus Pogoniulus; species Pogoniulus pusillus. The sequence continues at coordinate 2,476,393 of NC_087283.1, read as the reverse complement.
CTCCCTGGGCAGCCCATTCCAATGCCAATCACTCTCTCTGTGAAGAACTTTCTCCTAACATCACAGGGAGTCTATGCTAGTTTGGTAAGATAAAACATTCCAGCACCTCAACATCTCTCTTGAATTGAGGAGCCCAGAACTGGACACAGCACTCAAGCTGTGGCCTGAGCAGTGCTGAGCACAGGGGCACAAGAAGCTCTCTTGTCCTGCTGCCCACACTGCTCCTGAGCCAGCCCAGGATGCCATTGGCTCTCTTGGCCACCTGGGCACACTGCTGCCTCATCATCAGCTACCATCTACCAGCACCTCCACTTCCCTTTCTTTATAGCAATTGCTCTCTCTTTTGCCCATGTCCTACTTCTGAACATCACCCTGGACACTGCTCCTGCTGCTCTGCCTCTGAATGCGCCCGGTTTTATGTTGGGTATCACCCAGTGCAGCTCCTCAGACTGGCAAAGCTGAACTCCAGGTACAAAGTACTTTTAAAAGACTGAGAAGAGTAACCCAGTGAGCCTCCAAAAAAACTAAACCCCTTTGCTGGGGTTTTCTACCTCTTGCACTTCTTTTTGTGTTCACTTTGTGTTCCCTTTGAGTTAAACACTCCTTTCACACATAAGAAACATCAGATTCTCAGCAGCAGTTGTGCTAGCCTCAGAAGGGTTGGTGTTTGGTTGTTTTTTTTGGGGAGGAGGGAGAGAAGCAAAAAATGTCTGCACAAGGAAAAACATGAACCAAGAGGACAGCTGGAAGTAGCTGATTTCTTAGTGAGAAGAGGTTTCCTGCTCCCAGTAGTTCTCTTTTGATGACTTCACTATCTTATGGAGCTACTGACTTATTGGTGTCTACAACTACCTGAGGGGTGGTTGTGGCCAGGAGGAGGTTGCTCTCTTCTCTCAGGTGGCCAGCACCAGAACGAGAGCACACAGCCTCAAGTCAGGGGAAATTTAGGCTGGAGGTGAGGAGAAAGTTCTTCCCTGAGAGAGTCATTGGACACTGGAATGGGCTGCCCGGGGAGGTGGTGGAGTTGCCACCCCTGGAGCTGTTCAAGGAAAGGTTGGACGTGGCACTTGGTGCCATGGTCTAGCCTTGAGCTCTGTGGTAAAGGGTTGGACTTGATGATCTATGAGGTCTCTTCCAACCCTGGTGATACTGTGATACTGTAATATCTCTGCCAAGAAAACAATGAGGCTGTAGGGATCCCACCAAGGCAAACCCAGTGTTAGAAATATAGAACACCTGGGAACACCACAGCATAGCTACAACTCACCACTAATGTATTTTGCCCCCCTTTTTTCTCTGTCTGATGTTTTAGTTCCAGGTGGATGTCCTGTGCCCAGTGCTGTGCCAGAAGCCAAGCTACCAAGGCTGACACATTCATCTGCTGCCAATCTGATTGGCGCCTGGAGGGCAGAGGCACAGAAGACATGAAGCATCTTTCAGTTGCTGCTGGGAACGTGCCACTGGCAGCAAGGGGCAGCTGAGAGATGGCTGTGGGGCACCGAGGGTCTGCAGGGATGAACTCTGAGCTTATCCACTAAGCAACAGCTACTTCAAGGGCGCAAGCTGGAGAGGAAACCCAGGTAGGGAGGATGCTTTCACCAAAAGCATTTCACTGGCTCTGTTGTGACAAATTCCTTTCTGCCTTTTAGATATCAGAAGTCTGTCTCTTGTCTCTTTATGCAGTGTTGTACCTTCACTTTCCTTAAGACAAACTAACCCCTAGCATTTATGTGGAAAGCCTCCCACATCCAGTGTCTGTTCTGCCTCCTACACCGTACATGGATATGCCAGGAGAGAAACCAGGTCCTTCAACAAATAATGAGGGAGGATTCATTAGGGAAAAGGAAGGGAATGCGAGCTTGCAGACTGCCAAGAAAAGACTGTGACCCTCCCAGCTGCAATCTGAAGTCTGCCAGAGAAGGGGAATTGCTGCCCTGATTGTCTAAGCCAGCAGCAAGTAGATTTAGCATCTCCAAGGCTGCTGCATAAACTCAGGTCTGTTTCTTTTAGTCTTCGCCAGTGCTTCTATTTTCCACTCTATCTCCCAACACATTGACCAAATAAAACCCCCTGCACATAAGCAAGCAATCCTCAAGCCTTTTTTTCCTTATAATTAAGCAAGCTCTCTACTGGGAGTATTTGCAACTAGAGCACTGTCAGTGGAAGATAATTGTTCTGCCTGGACCAATAAGAGACCCATACTGAAGTTCAGCTTAGGATGTTGTGTTCTGTGACTGCTGGCTTTGTCTTTCTTCTGGAGACCACTGTAGCTCACATTCAGGGGATGAAAAGGAGAGAAATGTGGTGCTTAATTGAAAGCAAAATTCAGGATAATTGATGTACAAAGGAAGCAAGCATCCTCCTGCAGAAAGGCATACGAATTCCCAAGGAATTACTTCTGGTTGAAGAAGCAAATGTTAGAAATGTGGGGAAAAAACGAGTTCAGGAAGGAGTTAAAAGAAATGTCAGCACAGCATGAGGGCCATTTTTGTTTACTTCATAATTTCCTGACCTAAATTTGCCAATGACATAGAATTGAGAAAGGAGGATAAAGTAAATACAGAGGAACAGAGCAAATAAATGCAAAATGATCTGGGTAGATTCAGCTTAGAGCCTGGATAAGTAGCTTATTCAGCTCAGTTGTACAGAAGTGTGAAGTAATAAGATTAAGAACTAAAAATAATCAAAGAGGATAGAGCCAAAAAGAAAATACAACAAATAACACAATCCCAGAAGAAGAGCAGACTAAGTACTTTTCCCTGTTGAGGGACGAGAAGATAGAACTTGCTGTCTGGCAGGGAGAGGAAATGGACAAATTGCAGATTGATTGCATTGAATTACTTAATATGTACCTGGCAGCAGTGCCAGTGGATGAACTGGGACTCAGCATGCAGGACACAGGAGGTAGCTCTGGCAGTCTCTGCCCCAGATTGTTCTCAACTGACATAGAGTTTGTATTCTCGTTTCAGTTCAACTGTTTGGTGAGTGGTTTTCTCCCCTTCCACGTCCTGTTTTGGTGCCCAAAGCACTGTGTCAGGGAAACAAGTAATAGTTTGTGTGTTATCTGTTAACATGATCCAGTAGTGTGCCCAGGTGGCCAAGAGAGCCAATGGCATCCTGGGCTGGCTCAGGAGCAGTGTGGCCAGCAGGACAAGGGAGGTTCTTGTGCCTCTGTGCTCAGCACTGCTCAGGCCACAGCTTGAGTGCTGTGTCCAGTTCTGGGCCCCTCAATTCAAGAGAGATGTTGAGGTGCTGGAGGGTGTTCAGAGAAGGGCAGCAAGGCTGGGGAGGGTCCTGGAGCACAAACCCTATGAGGAGAGGCTGAGGGAGCTGGGGGTGTGCAGCCTGCAGAGGAGGAGGCTCAGGGCAGAGCTCATTGCTGTCTACAACTACTTGAAGGGAGGCTGTAGCCAGGTGGGGTTGGGCTCTGCTGCCAGACAACCACCAATAGAACAAGGGGACACAGTCCCAGGCTGTGCCAGGGGAAGTCTAGGCTGGATGTTGGGAGGAAGTTCTGCACAGAGAGAGTGATTGGCATTGGAATGGGCTGCCCAGGGAGGTGGTGGAGTCACCATCCCTGGAGGTGTTGAAGCAATGCCTGGCTGAAGCATTTAGTGTCATGGTCTGGTTGACTGGCTAGGGCTGGGTGCTAGGTTGGAGTGGATGATAGAATCATAGAATCAACCAGGTTGGAAGAGACCTCCAAGATCATCCAGTCCAACCTAGCACCCAGCCCTATTCAGTCAACTAGACCATGGCACTAAGGGCCTCATCCAGTCTTCTCTTGAACACCTCCAGGGATGGTGACTCCATCTTGGAGGTCTTCCAACCTGGTTGATTCTATGATTCTAAGAGTTGTGGTAATCACCTATTTTGCCTTAGGGAATTGCCTCATTATTAAGATGGTCTTATCCTTACAGCTCAGGCTGGAGGAAGAGGAGGCTAAGCAATTCTGCTTTTTAAATGCAGACCTTATTTTACCCTGGCATAGTTAGAAGAGTGAACCAATAAGCCACTAAGATCCTGCTGAAGAATAAGACAGAGTCTTTGACATCTTTTCTTTACATCACAAACGAGCCTGTACCAAGCAATTGAAGACACCCTCAGCAGCTGCCTTCTGCCCAAGATCAGGTTACTACTTCCTCCTGCAGAGGTACTTCTATTGCCTTAGAGAAATTATACCGAGGAGCCTCTGTCTAAAGTAGCAAAATAACTCCATAATTGGATTTGTTCAGAGTAATGATAACAAGATTTAAAACACGGTGGCAACACAGGGAAACTTAGTGTAAAAAAAGACTCTTCTATGTTTTCAGCTGTCAACTAAGAGGAGATTGAATTTTGCAGGGCAAACTCAAATAAAAGTGTTGAGATTAAAAGTGATAAAGCGGCAACAGTGAGATCAGAATCCCCTCACAAATTAGATTAAATCTTCCTCAGGACCATAAAAACCTTATTATCTTGACATGTCTAGATCAATCATTGCAAGATAATTATCTTAACAAGCTAAAGTTGTTTGGGAGCAGGAATTTTAAGCTGCTTCTCCTCGGTATGAAAATTGACTGTGTATGGTCTCGGCACTCCCAAGAAGAAGCTGAGGCGAACACATCCAGGCTCTCATGGTGACAAATAAGCCATAAAGTCTATCTGTAAACATCAGCAAAGTCCTCCTTTAAGCACCAAAAGCTTACTTTATATTGAACTGTGAAAGAGAACAACACTGACTCTTGTCACCAGGTAGTTTATTGGCTTTGGTATGAACTTAGTCAACGCTGAGGCTGTCTCTGCACTTTAACGCCAAAGCCACTCTTGCAGCACAAATGCTCTGCTGCATTTCCACTGTGCCCATTAGCAGGCAGCTCATGTGCTTTAACCTGGAAACTGATGCTCTTACCACGTCTGCAAAGGTGAGTGGTGCTGTTAATGATAAATGTGGAACTGCAGAAGGCTGCGAGAACAGCGACAAAATAATCAGAACCAAAAAGAGGGGACGTGGGATCCTAAACTAATGATAGAAGCAGGACTTCAGCCTGTTTAGCTGGGGAGGGGCCTGGCTGAGGGAGCTGGGGGTGTGCAGCATGGGGAAGAGAAGGCTCAGGGCAGACCTCATTGCTGTCTGCAGCTCCCTGAAGGGAGGTTGTAGCCAGGTGGGGCTGAGCTCTGCTGCCAGGCAAGCAGCAATGGAACAAGGGGACACAGTCTCAAGTTGTGCTGGGAGAGGTCTAGGCTGGATGTTAGGAGGAAGTTGTTGGCAGAGAGAGTGATTGGCATTGGAATGGGCTGCCCAGGGAGGTGGTGGAGTCACCGTCCCTGGAGGTGTTCAAGCAAAGCCTGGCTGAGGCACTTAGTGCCATGGTCTGGTTGATTGGCCAGGGCTGGGTGCTAGGTTGGGCTGGGTAAGCTTGGAGCTCTCTTCCAACCTGGTTGATTCTACAAACAGTGGTAGAAGGGACAATAATGCTTCACAGACCCAGGAAGGACAGATGGGATCATATAGCCTTACACATGTAGTAAGTTTAATATTCCACACTGGTTTAATTCCCACATTGTTGGGTTTTTTTTCCCAAGTTTTATTAACCCAGACACCTCATAATAATTATGATAAACATATATTGTCATCAGAAATCAGCAGAAGTTTGATAAGATTAAGCACAATGCAATACATCTTCCTTGCTCAGAGCCTGGATAATAAATGACTTCTAGGCTTCAGAATGAGGCATTGTATAATTGAACACAACAGATCAATTTTTAAGGATGCTTATTTAAATGCAAACCAGACTTTAGAGAATGGTAAACTTGATTAAAATGCCTCTTTAAGTGCAAATCACAAACAACAATATCTAATACTCTCAGGCCATAACCATCCTATTAATAATGCAATTTATTGTTCAGATATAATTGGGAGGTCTTAACGATGTGGCAGCTGTAATCTACTTTAAAAATTAGAACTGATGAACTCCACAGCCTTCTAATGTGGCTGAAATGCAGCCTGTGGCTGAACAACTTGCTTGTGGTTAGTGAAATCTATTGCAGCAGATGAAATGATCAGGTTTTGGGGTGTTTGTCACACATCATTTTCCCCATCTGTTAGCAGTGGCTACCATAACAAATTATACTCTTTCTGCTATTGGCTAGATATGAAAATCCAATCCAGAAGCCACCAAAGAGGAATGCAGCCATCCCAATCCTAAATCATTCTTAAATTGATTCAATCTTCACATGCTGGCTATACTCCATGTGTTTTTAATTCTTTTTAGCAACATTTTCAGGGTAGGTGCAGTTATGCTTTTGTATAACAAGAGAATTATGGGCTTGAGAGGTCTGGACAGGCTTTGACCAGCTCACACTATAAGCAAAACTGAACTAAAAGGAGCCCTGGACGTGGCACTTGGTGCCATGGTCTAGCCCTAAGCTCTGTGGCAAAGGGTTGGACTTGGTGATCTATGAGGTCTCTTCCAACCTTGGTGACACTGTGATGCTGTGATCTTTCCAACTTAGCTTTCAGTGAGGGACACTTGCAAACAGGGATTACCTGCCACAGGCCTGTAAAACAGAGCTCTTCACTGAATGCAGTGCCAACCATCACTTTAAATGTATAAGAAGGGCCATGGCTATGGTTCCTTCTCCTCTGTGATGTGCAGGTGAGGATACTGGGGTTGTTTAGTCTGGAGACAGCACGACTGAGGAGAGACCTCTTTGCTCTCTAGAGCTCCCTGAAAAGGAGGTTGCAGTGAGGTAGGGTTTATCGTTGTGTCAAACTCTAACAGCAACACAGAATCATAGAATCAGCCAGGTTGGAAGAGACCTCCAAGCTCAGCCAGTCCAACCTAGCACCCAGCCCTGGCCAATCAACCAGACCATGGCACTAAGTGCCCCAGCCAGTCTTGGCTTCAACATCTCCAGCCACAGCGACTCCACCACCTCCCTGGGCAGCCCATTCCAATGCCAATCACTCTCTCTGCCAACATCCGGATTAGACCTCTCCTGGCACAACTTGAGACTGTGTCCCCTTGTTCTATTGGTGGTTGTCTGGGAGAAGAGGCCACCCCCCACCTGCTTACAACCTCCCTTCAGGTAGTTGTAGACAGCAATGAGATCTTCCCTGAGCCAGCTTGAAAGGGACACCAGGGTCATCTGGTCCAAGTTCTCTCAGTAATAGTCTAGTGGAAATGAAATGTTCCAGCACCCTGTCAAGCTGAGTCTCCAAACTGTCAAAGGGAAGGCAATGCACTACTTCCCTTAGGAGATTATTCCAATGTGCTCATGGGGAAACATTTTCTTCTGGAGCCCAGTGGGAACCTCCCCAGCAGTAACTTGTTCTGCCCTTCACAGAGTGGACTTCCCACCAAGAGCTCTCTGTGCTGCAGCAGCAGCCTGAAGAACGAACCATCCGATCTGCAAAGCGGCCCCCAGCTTTGGCGAGACACAAGCATTGTAAGTGGAATATTTATTACTTTAATAACATCCATTGCTGCAATGTTAACAGCCATTTTTTATGACCAACAAACTACTTATTAGCAGCTCCATGACTGTGCAGATGAGTTATGAAAGAGCAGGCTCTGAGTTAGGCATTTCAATGTCATTTGTATTCCTGCACGTGTATCGGGTTCGGGAGTTGAACTGTTTTCACTCTGACTTCACTCACTCTCCTATGAAAGCCCTGAAAATAGTCAGTCTATCATTTACTGCAGGTTTTGCAGCCCAAAATGTGACTCCCTGTGTGTTTCAAATTATTCCATGGTATTGGAGCCTGCTTCCCTGAAAGGGAGTGAATGTGAGGAAACAGGACTGCGTCTAACCTGCTTTGCTCCTTAGCAGGAGCGGAGTAGCAATGATCTGCTCCAGTGCTCATCCTGCACTGCTCTGGGGCTGGCTGCAGGCTGCCTCACGCAGCTCCTCTCCTGCTTTCTGAAAAAGGCTGAACACAGCTTTAGCAAAAATAGACCTTCATCTGCTGGCTATTGCAGGAAAAGGAGACTGACAAATTCAGCAGGCTAGGTGGTCTGATGGATTCTGCTTTGCAGCTCTGTTACGGCACTGCTAGCTCCATCTGGGGGGGGAGGCACTGTGTGAGAAAAAGGGTAGTAGTTTAGTAAATATTAGTAACTATTTAGCCTTATAGTTAAATGATGACACTGGAGCACATAAAAGATTTTCCTGTCTTCTGGAAGTATGGCCTTTGACTTGCATTCCCATATTCCTCCTTGTCCCTGTCAGCTTCCCTTGCCGCAGATCCTCTTTGTGTAGCATTGGACTGTGATAGCAATAATGAAAGCCATTTGTTAGCTAACTAGAGTGGAGTTAACAGGAGCACAAGCTGTGTATCAAACAGTGCTGAAGAAAGAAGCAGCTAGGTTTTAAAACATAAGCCATTAAGCTCTCTGCTTCGTGTTTCGCTTCCACAGGCCACGTATTTTCATGCATTAAAGCTGATCACTAAACTGATCACTGTCAGCCAGCTCAGTTATTAAAAGATAAATCAATTCTCTCTCTGTTCAGCACCAGCAACCCTGGTGAACTAGGAATGCTCCTACCTTAAAGAAATGGGAAGCAGAGACTGTTGTCCTTGAAAGCATGAGGTTTAACCAAGTCAAGTGTTGGGTCCTGCACTTGGGTCACAACAACAAAGCCATGCAATGCCTCAGGCTTGAGTGGCTGGATAGATGCCCAGCAGGAAAAGACCTAGGAGGACTGGTTGTCAGCTGAGCACGAGCCAGCAGTATGCCCAGGTGGCCAAGAAGGCCACCAGCATCCTGGCCTGGGTCAGAAATAGTGTGGCCAGCAGGAGTGGGGAAGCAATCATGCCCCAGTACTGGGCACTGGTGAGGCTGCACGTCCAATATGTCTTCACTTTTGGGACCCTCACTACAAGGAGGACATTGAGGTGCTGAGTCAGTCCAGAGGAGGGCAACAAAGCTGATGATGGGTTAGAGAACAAGGCTTATGAGGAGCAACTGAGTGACCTGGGGTTGCTTATGCTAGAGAAGAGGGGGCTGAGGAGAGACCTCTTTGCTCTCTATAGCTTCCTGAAAGGAGATCAGAATGAGGGGGGGGGGTCAGCCTCTTCTCCCTGGAATCAGAGGATAGGACGAGAGGAAATGGCCTGAAATTGTACCAGCTAAGGTTTAGATTGGAAATTAGGAAAAATCTCTTTGCTGCAAGAGTGGTCAGGGATTGGAGCAGGCTGCCCATGACATGGTTTAATAGCCATAGTGGTGTTGGGTTGATGGTTGGACTGGATCACCTTAGAGGGCTTTTCCCTACCAGGATAATCCTATGCTTCTCTGACGCCACACAACAGTATAAGGACATGCATTTGTCTGTGCTTCTCTAAGTGTGCAGTGCCTGTGTGCTTGCCTGCATGTGCAGAGGCAGTGTACCACGTTTAGCATGATTTTCCAGTGCTTTCCCTAGTGTGTGTCCACCTTGATGCAGAGACAGCCATTTGGAAACACTCAGGAAAGTCATTTTGCTGTAAGTGTTTGCTGGATCAATGAATCATTTTGTTTTACAGTAGCACCTAAAATGTGTTTGGCAACATCCAATAAATCCTGATGCTTGCAGTCTCAAAATAGGAGAGGAGCAGAATAAAACAGCACCTATATTTCAGTGGGTTTGTACTGCCTGTAGGAGGGAGAAACTGAGAGGGACACAACTGATTCCACGCAGCGGAGTCGCTGTACCATGAAGCTATTCAACAGAAGCAATCAAAATGAGAGGAGCAGGAGCTGGAAGCAGATCTGATTTTGAAATTAGAGGGAGAAAACCTAAGTAGCAAGGTGGAAATTTCTGAAGGTTGCTGAGGAAAGAGCTGTGATTTTGACTTTAAGGTAGGAAGGAGACTGCCAGCATCTCAGGCAATGTGCAATTGAGCAACCCTGGTTCTTCTCTATGAGACAAAGATAAAGGTGAGCAAGGTGGAGAGGCTAAACAAAAGGAAGTCAAGGCACTCATTGCTATCCCAGATGAAAGAATTTGGTTAGCATTTCACTAACAATGCATTTAATTTCATGCAGGTCAGAGGGTTGCTTTCTAATTCCAGCAGCACCAGTACTGCATGGCGGGGTGCACAGCCCACTGCTCCGAGCCTGCAAGCTGCTATTAGCACAGCAAGTAGGCAAAATAGTCAGATAAGTGTCAGACAGGGACAACCACAGGAGGAAACTTTCAGCTAGGACTGACTTTGACAGTTCAGTCAAGGTTTGTTAATACCTTTCTGAACCTGAGTCTGGGGTTGTTCAGCCTGGAGAAGAGAAGGCTCGAGGGAGACCCAATAGCATCCTGACCGTATCTGAAGTGGGCTTGCAAGAGGCTGGAGAGAGGCTGTTTCCAAAGGCCTGCAGTGGTAGGATGAGGGGCAATGGTTTGAGGAGAAGAACAGATTCAGATTGTGTGTTAGGAAAAAGTTCTTTATAATGAGCTCTGAAGCAGGTTGCAAAGAGAGGTGGTCATAGAACAGAATCATAGAATCAGCCAGGGTTGGAAGGGACCACAAGGATCATCTAGTTCCAACCCCCCCTGCCATGGGCAGGGACACCCTGCCCTAGATCAGGCTGGTCAAAGCCCCATCCCTGGAGATATTCAAGGTGAGGCTCAACAGGGCTCTGGGTGACCTGATCTAGTTGAGGATGCCCCTACTCATTGCAAGAAGGTTGGAGTAGATGACCTTTAGAAGTCCCTTCCAACCCAGGTTATTCTACGATTCAGTTTCCAGTATGATTTATCACATCTAAGGTTCAAGATGGAAACAAAAATAACTAACATTATGGCTCAAAATATTAATATATGTAATGAGAGTTTGCACCCAGATGTGAAAGCACAAAGAAAAGCAAAGCCAGGATAATCTTCCTTGCATGCTTGCAGTTAATTTCCAGTGCACTTGTGTACTTCAGTGTATGCTGAATCTGGCTAACCTCTCTATCTGTCATAGCTTTGTGTTAACCTGAACACAGGCCAAGACTATTTTGGCCTTGGCTGTGCAAGCATTTTGACCCATTTAATCTTAAATGTCCTTTACATTCTGACCCATTTGATCTGGAAATTCCTTTATGCTGCTCATCACATGCAAACCCCCAATATCAAAACACAACCCAAGCCATTTTTCTTTCCTTTACATCTCATTTCTAAACCAAATTGCATTCCAGTTCTCAGTGTTTTAATGAGAAACAGTCTGAGTTTGCTCTTCAGATATTATAGGAAGAGCAAATGCATTTTTGCACTCTTTGATTTTGAGGGGAATGCAACATCAGAAGCTACATTTAGGTAATATGCCTCATTAAGCTGCTTCTAAAAACAGAGACATGAAAATTCAAAGTTCATGCAGAAAACTCAGATTACTTTTTTTTTTCTCAGGCCATTCTTTGGATTAGAACTTTAACATTACATGGCCTGTGTTGAATGCACAGAATGGTGGGGTTTGGAAGGGGCTTCCAGAGATCATCCAGCCAAACACCCCTGCCAAGGCAGAGTCACCTAAAGGAGGTCACACAGGATTTCATCTAGGCAGGTTTGGGATGTCTCATCCAGACTGGTCCTGGAAGTGTCCAGAGAAGGAGACTCCACCACCTGTCTGGGCAGCCTGCTCCAGTGCTTCTTCATCCTTAACTTACAAACCACCTAGGGCAGGTCACACAGGCACTCATCCAGATTGGTCCTGGAAGTGTCCAGAGAAGGAGACTCCATCTCTCTGGGCAGCCTGCCCCAGCTGAGGTTATTCATGAGGTTGCTTATCCCTACACTCCTGCCTATTCACAGTAAATATGTCCTGGGACTAGTCTTATATGTCCTGGGACTACTCTAATGTGTCCTGGGACTACTCTAGAGAAACAAAAATGAGACTAAAATTCAGACTAGGATACAGCAGAGAACTCCACACCCTGAATATTCCTGCTGGATTTTATACCCCTGCTTAAAGGCACTGAAGGTTTCTTATCAGAGCATAGACAACTGTGAGGCAATGCTGTAGATGGCGAATTTCTAACAGCTCATTTCTGTTTTTAAAGGGGGAAAAATGTGCTGCCTCTTTTAATGATGATGGAGCAGGTGAAAACTGAGGGGGGGGGGGAAGGCCAATGGCAGAGAAATGTGATATCCACCAAAAGGAAAAAAAAACAACCAAGAGCCTAATTAAAATCAGTTTAGGCAGAGAAATGGCCAAAGTAAACAGCTATATTTATCCCTGGGTTTGCCTGAGGGCTGTGCTTGCAGCAGCAAGGGTTGAAGAAGGGTAGTGGTAGGGGAGCTGTTGGCATCTTCCTGCTTTTGTTAGATCAGATTTTCTTCTGGGTTTGGCTCTGCTTCTCTCTTTTTCTTCTTTATGGCCTGAATGTTATCTATACATTTCCCTCTCCACTCTCTATAGAAAGCTGAGTGGATAAAAAGCCTTTGTGGGCTCCTGAAACCCTGAGGTTTCTAGAAGATTAATTTCTTTGGTATTTCAAGTGTGATATAAGAGACTGACCTTGCCTGTCAGTAATGTGCTCCTGATAGACACAAAAAATGCTGGCAGGAGACACCTAAATAAATAAAGTGGGCACAAAACAGATCACAACATCAGCCAAGTGGCAAAATACTCATTTAGAAGCTTAACTCCAGGCTTTTAGGTTAGTGATTTCAGGCAGTGCAGAGCAGAGATGAAGGTGGGTACTCCAGCTTTTACACTCCCTTTGTGCTGCAAAACCTGCTGAGAGGCAGCTACTGACTCAGGCTTAGTGCTTCACTCAACCCCAGCCACGTCTTAGAGCTGGTTTGGGGTCAGACATCAAGCAAGGAATTGTTATTACGGGTTTAGGTTAGACACAGATTCCGTTCTTGTCACCTCCTTAGAAACAGCTCTGGGGAAGGAAAGGTTGGAAAGGCAGAAAACCAGGGCCCTGCTCCATTCAGAACCACTGCACTTACTGACTCTTGAGCTGTGGTTGACTGTTAGCTGCTCCATGCCAGTGGATTTGCTACTCACTTAGCATAATAAATAATCACTTCACCCTGTGTTTTTCTGTAGAGTCTCCCTATCCACCACAACCCAAGGAAAAGCAAACACTGCATCCTTCCCAGCCAAAGCTCTTGGCATCCCCTTGGCAGCAGCCTCTTTGTCTTCCTGTGTGGCATGCACAACAGCACAAGGGTTGCTGGAAAAAGCTGACCAAATTCACTCCTGACTGAACTCCTGAGCTCTCTTAGCTGTCTTGTAACTTATGGAACATAGCAAAAAGAAATAGTCACATTTACCACCCCCAAAACCCTGTTGTTTGTATTCCACAGTCACATTTACCACCCCTAAAACCCTGTTGTTTGCATTCCATAGTCACATTTACCACCCCTAAAACCCTGTTGTTTGTATTCCACAGTCACATTCACCACCCCTAAAACCCTGTTGTTTGCATTCCATAGTTGCATTTACCACCCCTAAAACCCTGTTGTTTGCATTCCATAGTTGCATTTACCACCCCTAAAACTCTGTTGTGTTCCACCAACCACCATTGTATAGAGACTACTGAAAGTGCTGAGGCATTCTCTTTATTCACCTACTGCCATCTGTGGAGTTTGAAGGACATTCAGTCCAACACTAATTACTCTCTCCTATGTACCTATGCACGCAGTGGTGGCATTGCTGTTGCATTCATAGAGTGCCTGGAGTGATTCATTGATCCTTATTTACTTGTAGTATCAGCATCCTGCACAACAGAATCATTAAGGCTGGAGAAGACCTCATTGAGTCCAACCATCAAACTGAGACCATCATGGCCATTAAACCACATCTCCAGGTTCCATGCCCACACGTACCCTGAACATCTCCAGGGACTCCACCATCTCCATGAGCAGCCTCTTCCAATGCCTGACCCGGAAAGGAACCAACTAAACATTGCCTGCTGCAGCTTGAGGCCATTTATTTCCTCTCATTCTACGACCTGATACTAAGGAGGAGAAACCAACCCCACCTCACTCCAAGATCTTTTCAGGGAGTTGTAGAGAGCAATGAGGTCTCCCCTCAGCCTCTTTTTCTCCAGGCTAAACATTCCCAGTTCCTTCAGCTGCTCCTCTAGACCCTTCACCAGCTTCATCGCCCTTCTCTGGCCACGCTCCAGCACCTCAGTGCCATGACTGCAGTGCACAAACATCTTTGAGCCAACACATCTCTGTCTCATCCACCCATTTTGGAAGGGTTCTTTGCAGCACCAGTACACCTCAAGTGTCTCACAAACATTTTAACCTTACCTCCATCTTCACTCTCCTGCTGATGACCGAGGACTTCTTCATTAAGGTCACTTCTTCATTAAGGTAACGCAATCTCACTTCTGCATTATTTCAGTGTTCTTTAAAGTCTGCCCTTTGCTGGAGGTGTGAAAATGCAACTGCTGAGCACTCACTGAGCACACAGACAGCTGACTGATAGTCCCTCTATTTATCAGTGTCACAGATTATGAATTCCATGTCATGTCGTTTTCTGTACCATCGTTTTGCAAATTGCATGGCCGTTGTTGAGAACTAGAAGTGAGGCTGCCAAGGTGCTACTTGGAAGTGAGCAAGAGAGAAATCAGCTCCTCCTCCCTCATTACCTGAAATTTAATTTAATGTGCTCACATGAAGACTGAATTTGAAGCTGCACACCATGAGCGAGCCACTGTTTAATCCCCGTTAGGGAGCTGGATTTCCAGTATGCTGTCCAAATCTCCTTCAGTCTTGGACAGGGCTGTGTGAATTGTGGATGGTGTCATTAAAGATGTCTCTCTACTTATTTTTAGAGGTGGTGAGACACTGGAACACAGGGAAGCTGTGGATGTCCCCTTCCTTGAGGTGTTCAAGGGCAGGTAGGATGAGGCTGTGAGCAACCTGGGCTAGTGGGAGGTGTCCCTGCCTATGGCAGGGGGTTGGGACTGGATGAGTTTTGAGGTCCCTTCCAATCCAAAGCATTCTGTGAATCTTGAAAACTTATCAGTATTGACATCATGAGGTGTTCACTTGCATAACCCTTAGTCACTGTTAGTTGGAATTTTTTTGCTTCAGCTAGTGGCAAAGATGCTCCATGTGAAAGGGACAGGTAACATCATCAGCATAATGTTTATTGCTATTGATTTCCATTGGTGATTATTCACTTTCTCAAGCTGCCTTTCTCTTGCATCTTGCAAATGCAGTGGCTACTTGAAACAAGGTCTCATCCTACCAGTCTGGACTCTTAGCCAAGTCAGCTTCAAAACTTTAGAGGAGAATACATATTCTAGGGAGTTTTCATTAATTGGCATACTGGTTTCAGGCCAATTGGAGTATTTTAGTGAGAGAAATTAGATCATTGGCTGTGAAAATAAAATAATAGTGATGTCTCTATCACTCCTGGGGTCTGCTGAGGGACATGAACATAAAAAATGTAAACACAACATCAGTTTGTCTCTGGCTGCTGCTGCTGCTGCTGCTAGTTCACTATCTGTGCCTGCATCTGTGTAACGTGTTGTAATCTTTCTCCTCCTAACACCTCTTGCTGACCTTTTTAAGCTCACCCTGCCTGGAAGTGGGATCCTGAGATAAGAGAGAGGTCTTGGAAAGAAGGAGAGAAGTTGGTTTGAAAGCCCTCCTGGGTGATTCTGCTGTTCTGGAGGAGGTCTGTGTCTTTCTATTACTTTTAACTTGTATATTATTATATGCAGCTGTAAATATCTGTATGTATTCTATACACATGCTTGTAAATTGTGCCATGCAGTAAAGATCCTGCTTCATTCCTCAGCTTCCAGCCAGCTGAGTTAGTCTGGTGAACATATGTGTGTGCTGGTGGGGAGGGGAAACTGCCACACTTGGCATGAAAGGAGCCTGGGGGTACTGGTAGATTGTAGCTAAAGATGAGCCAGCAGTGTGCCCAGGAGGCCAAGAGAGCCAATGGCATCCTGGGCTGGCTCAGGAGCAGTGTGGGCAGCAGGACAAGGGAGGATCTTCTGCCTCTGTGCTCAGCACTGCTCAGGCCACCCCTGGAGTGCTGTGTCCAGTTCTGGGCTACTCAATTCAAGAGAGATGTTGAGGTGCTGGAAGGTGTCCAGAGAAGGGCAGCAAGGATGGGGAGGGGCCTGGAACACAGAGCCTATGAGGAGAGGCTGAGGGAGCTGGGGGTGTGCAGCCTGCAGCAGAGGAGGCTCAGGGCAGAGCTCATTGCTGTCTGCAACTCCCTGCAGGGAGGCTGTAGCCAGGTGGGGTTGGGCTCTTCCCCCACGCAACCACCAACAGAACAAGGGGACACAGTCTCAAGCTGTGCCAGGGGAGGTCTAGGCTGGATGTTAGGAGGAAGTCGTTGTCAGAGAGAGTGATTGGCATTGGAATGGGCTGCCCAGGGAGGTGCTGGAGTCACCGTGCCTGGGGCTGTTCAGGAAAAGCCTGGCTGGGGCACTCAGTGTCATGGTCTGGTTGACAATGTCATGAGTTAGAGGTTTCTTCCAACCTGGGTGATTCTATGATTCTAATCAGTGTTGGGGGTGGGGAAACTCCCCAGCTGCCCCAGTTGTCATGATTTCCATGGAGAGCCATTAGAACTCAACTCTACAGCTAAGTACAGGCAGCCACTTTACTTTTGAAAGGAACAACTGGGTGTAAACCCTGGAATGCCTATTCTGTGTGAGATCTGCCTTCTATTGGACACACAGAGATGTCCCAAGTATTGTAGGAGAAAATAAAGAGCCACTGATTAATCCTTCAACAGATAGGGCCTCGGTCTTTTATGCTTTTATCTTATCTGAAAACTGGTGAGTAAACCAAATCAGATTAAAGGAGGAATATTTGTCTCTTATCCCTTAGAGTTGGTGAAATCTGGGCTTATCTGCCCAGTGGCAGCTATATTTGTGCTTTGAAATCCAAACATCTGCTTTCAGGCACTGTTTTCTTTTTATATTACCCTCCGCCGCGTCCCAGCATCTGTGCAGCAATTCTGTGCCTGGATTCTAAAGATTTTAAGCATGCAATATACACCAGAGAGCAGCCTAATGGCATGGTTGTGTGGTCACCTCTGAATATGAAAGTGGGGGAAGGAAAAAAGAAAAGCAAGCAAGCAGATAAAGCCAGAATAGCTTAGTGTAGAAATTGAGTTCTATTCCCTTTTATTTCCCTGCAGGCTCTTTCATTTCCAGTGGAAACTTGTCCTTCTGACATCTTCATGAGGAACTGGAGCTGTGTTGGGCTGGTACCATGGACACTCAGAGAGTCTTTTATTGAAAAAACAGTAAGTCACAGTAATTCAGGTGAGCATGAAATGATAGAGAGTCCTGCACCACAGGACTGCACAGGGGCAAGCGACGGCAGTAAAACCAAACTTGGTTTCTGTGATTACGTAGTGTTTATTTCTGGAGGAGAAGGCATCAAAACCATAAACCAAAGTAGACAGTGGTGTTTACCTGGATTAACTGGGCTTGAAATACAGCATGGAAGCTAAAGTAGGGTTCTAAGTTGTTCCTCTATGGCAGTAACACATAGATTCCCAGAATGGCTTAGGCTGGAAGGGAGCTCAGATCATCTACTCCAACCTCCCAGCCATGGGCAGGGACACTTCTCAATGAGCGTTCAAGGACTCATCCACCCCAGCCTTGAACACCTCCAGGAACAAGGCATCCACAGCCTCTCTGGGCAACCTATTCCTGAGTCTCACCACTCATGTACTGAAGAGCTTCTTCCTAAGATCCAAGTCTAAGCCAGCTCTCCCTCAGCTTCGAACCATTCCCCCTCATCCTATCGCTAGACGTCCTTATGGAAAGTGCTTCTGCTGTCCTGAACTCCTCAGTATTTTACTCAAAAAGCTCAGCTTATCTCTCTGCACATTAACTGTGAGCCCTTTTTAATAATTAACAGTTTATTTTTAAGAAAGCAATATTTTGATTGCAAGTTACACACAGAAACATCCAAGCTGGCAAAGCCCCTCAGCGTCACCAAGTCCAACCTAGAACCCTACTCTACAAGATCTGCCTTAAACCACAGCCCTAAGCACCACATCCAAACTAGCCTTAAACACAGCCAGGGTGGGTGACTCCACCATGTCCCTGGGTAGCTCATTCCAGTGCCTGACCACTCTCTTCAGGAAAAATATTTTCCTAATGTCCAATCTAAACCTCCCCAGCCTCAGCCTGAGGCCATTCCCCCTTGTTCTGTCTCCAATCACCTGTGAGAATCATAGAATCAAGCAGGTTGGAAGAGACCTCCAAGATCATCCAGTCCAACTTAGCACCCAGCCCTGGCCAATCAACCAGACCATGGCACTAAGTGCCCCAGTCAGGCTTTTCCTGAACAGCCCCAGGCACAGTGACTCCACCACCTCCCTGGGCAGCCCATTCCAATGCCAATCACTCTCTCTTCCAACAACTTCCTCCTAACATCCAGCCTAGACCTGCCCTGGCACAACTTGAGATTGTGTCCCCTTGTTCTGTCGCTGCTTGCCTGGCAGAAGAGCCCAATCCCCACCTGGCTACAACCTCCTTTCAGGTAGCTGCAGACAGCAATGAGCTCTGCCCTGAGCCTCCTCTTCTGCAGGCTGCACACCCCCAGCTCCCTCAGCCTCTCCTCATAGGGTTTGTGTTCCAGCAGCAGCCTCTCCACGTCCCTTCAGGAAGACAGCAGTGAGGTCTCCCTTCAGCCTCCTCTCTTTCCAACTGAAAAGTTAGGAGTATGAACACAGTTCTGAGCTCTTCTTACTTAGTATATTTTGCATCTGTTAAAAAAAGCCCTCCTGATCCTGTGCTGAACTGGTTACTGTGACTGCTTGCAGCACTCAGCTTGCCCTCTGCTTGTTTTCCACTGCTTACACCATTAGCAAAACGAAGCTCACTATTTTGCAGCCTTTAGAAAAGGCCTCACACTGTGCTGCCAGGAATTTCCAGTGTGGGCATTCCAAGTCAGAGAAAACATAATTACCTTTTTCAGACCCTCAGATGTGTCACTGCCTTTTGTGGTCAGAGCCACCAAATGCTAATTGCTGAGATATTAAGGAGCCAGCGGAAATGGTCTGTGCACTGAAATGTTAATCACAGAAAGCTCATGGATTTAGGGGTCAGACTTCTTTGCCTGCTGAATGCTCTCACAGTGCTCAGCTACCTTTTGCCATTAAAAGTCCTGGAAACTCATGCACTAAACTGAGTAAAAGCCACAATTTAGTGTTAATTAATCTCACTGAGAAGAAAAAGATAAGAAAAAAACCCTCACATCTCTCTCTAACTGATTTGTTGTTGGTTTATTTTGTCTGGATTTGGGTTTGGTCTTTTTTTCCCCCTGCATTGTGTGTGCTAGACCAGAAAATCTCCAGCTGATGTCCTTGATGACTCACGGCCATTTGACTTATGGGATGCTGTCGGCCAGCTCCTTTGTTTCAAGGTATTAAATCAAAATCAGACCCTGGGGCATTCAGGTGCCTTGGAATTGTCCATCAAGAAACAAAAAACAAAGAGGCAAAAGTATTTCATACTGCATCCCTACACGATGCTGGCATGTAAAATTGCCCAGGGAGGTGGTGGAGACACCATGCCTGGAGGTGTTGAAGCAAAGCCTGGATAGGGCACTTAGTGCCATGGTCTGGTTGACTGGACAGGGCTGGGTGCAAGGTTGGACTGGCTGAGCTTGGAGCTCTCTTCCAACCTGGTTGATTCTATGATTCTATGAAAATGGCATTCATTTTGGGGATGCCTTTTGCAATAATGCAATTAAAGCTATGAATCTTATTACAGAAGTGTTGTATAAACCCATACAGCCCTGAGACAGACCAAGGAGGCTTTTACCAAAGATTATTTGCTTGATATGGTTTAGCAAGCAGCCTACAGATGGAATGAAATACTGTTAGCAGTATTAGTGTTGTTTTCCTGCCTATTATCATAGAATCAACCAGGTTGGAAGAGAGACCTCCAAGCTCAGCCAGTCCAACCTAGCACCCAGCCCTGGCCAGTCAACCAGACCATGGCACTAAGTGCCCCAGCCAGGCTTTTTGTGAACACCTCCAGGCACAGTGACTCCACCACCTCCCTGGGCAGCCCATTCCAATGCCAATCACTCTCTCTGCCAACAACTTCCTAACAACATCCAGCCTGTACTTCCCCCAGCTCAACTTGAGGCTGTCCCCCAAACCCACATCTCTAAACCCACTTGAACAACACAAGCAGAAACTGTTGCTGTGACTGCTGCAGCTTTAGGCAGCTTTGTAAAGCAAAATGCAGAATTGCCTAATTACTTTGCTGCTAATGACTCCCTTGTCATCACACACCTGAGTGAAGGCAGGATTTTGGCAGAGTTTGGGATGACTTCTTGAAGAGAGCAATTGTGGCAAAGGATTTCAAGAAGCCTTTCTGCCCTAAGCCTCTCCCCTGCACAGACACCTGTGGGGATCACCCACTTGCAGTACTAGCAGATATTGTCTTTCTGTCTCTCCATTCCAAACAAGCTGCCTCTGATTCCTACAGGGAGCACAAACTTCCTTAGTGCTTATCTGGGGGATGGACATGGCAGTGTTGCCTCTGCTGCTGTCAGTGATCCTCTTTGGAAGAGGATTTATTTTGGTCATTTGTGCCAGTGGGCATGAAAAACACTTCCCTATGAAGCAGCTGAGGATAATCTCTACAGCAGATATGCAACTGCTTATCCAGCAGATACAAACACCTATGTGCCAGATCTCTGCAGCTGTGGTCAAGATGCACTGGAGTGTTGTTTGTTGTGCATCAGGGAGTTTAGTAGAGCAGGGCTACAGCCAAGGGAAGTAAGAAGGGGAAAAAAAACACCACTTGTTTGTCATTTTTCCTTCCAGGTTGCATATTTTTCAGCTACTCAGAATCACAGAACCATAGAATGGGTTAGGTTGGAAGGGACCTCAAAGCTCAGCCAGTTCCAAAGCCCCCTGTGACATAGGCAAGGACATCTCCCACTAGAACAGGTCATTCAAGGTCTCATCCAACCTGGCCTTGAATACCTCCCTGAGCAACCTGTGCCAGTGTCTCACCACCCTCACTGCAAAGAACTTCTTCCTAACATCCACTTTCAATCTCTCCTCTGCCAGTTCAAACCCATTCCTCCTCATCCTGTCATTACAAGACCTTGTCAATAGTCACAGTATCAGAGTATCACCAAGGTTGGAAGAGACCTCATAGATCATCAAGTCCAACCCTTTACCACAGAGCTCAAGGCCAGACCATGGGACCAAGTGCCACGTCCAATCCTGCCTTGAGCAGCTCCAGGGACGGCGACTCCACCACCTCCCCAGGCAGCCCATTCCAGTGTCCAATGACTCTCTCAGGGAAGAACTTTCTCCTCACCTCCAGCCTAAATTTCCCCTGGCACAGCTTGAGGCTGTGTCCTCTTGTTCTGGTGCTGGCCACCTGAGAGAAGAGAGCAACCTCCCCCTGGCCACAATCACCCTTCAGGTAGTTGTAGACAGCAATGAGCTCTGCCCTGAGCCTCCTCTGCTGCAGGCTGCACACCCCCAGCTCCCTCAGCCTCTCCTCACAGGGCTGTGCTCCAGGCCCCTCCCCAGCCTTGCTGCCCTTCTCTGGGCACCTTCCAGCACCTCAACATCTCTCTGCAATGGAGGAGCCCAGAACTGGACACAGCACTCCAGAGGTGGCCTGAGCAGTGCTGAGTGCAGGGGCAGAAGAACCTCCCTTGTCCTGCTGCCCACGCTGGTCCTGAGCCAGCCCAGGATGCCATTGGCTCTGCTGCCCACCTGGGCACACTGCTGCCTCATCTTCAGCTACTATCTAGCAGTACCCCCAGGTCCCTTTCTTCCTGGCTGCTCTCAGCCACTCTGTCCCCAGCCTGTAGTGCTGCTTGGGGTTGTTGTGGCCAAAGTGCAGAACCCTGCACTTGGCCTTGTTAAATCTCATCCCATTGGCCTCTGGCCACCCATGCAGCCTGTCCAGGTCCCTCCGCACAGCTCTCCTACCTTCCAACACATCAACTCCTGCTCCTAGCTTGGTGTCATCTGCAAAGAGCAGAGGTATTGCTGTTCAGAAGCTAATGCCTTGTAACACCAAGGAAATTAAAGAGCAGACTTTAGTGGAATGTAAGCATTGTCCATAATATAGGGGGAGACATAATGTATTGCATCATGCTGAGCTGTTAAGTATAATTCAAGGTAATATGTCTTTAGCTGTAAGGGGCAGCTCAGACTTATTATATCATAAAAAACTAAAACAAAGTAGCTCTGTCAACCAGTGTAAATTGGCCTAATGGCTTGTAGAAGTTCTCCTTAAATCATCAGGTGAAGTAAAGACTTCCTATTATGCCTTTTTTACACGGAGGAGAAAACATTGCTTCTCCATTCTGTGTTTTCACAGAGCAATGTGCCTCGACTGCATGCTGCTTCTGAAACAGCTGGGCCCTAAATTTGCAAGGCATAGGTGGTGAAATAGTATCCATTTTAGGTTAGACAGATGCTGCTCCTTGAAGAAATTCTTCTACCCCACTCGTAGAATGAAGCACTTTGCAGCTTTGGTCTTGTGTTTGTGAGAGCCACAGACAGTTTACTTTGTTTTCTCATATGCAAAGATTGCAAAGCATCATCAAAACCTGCTCTTGACTTCTCACTTTCTGTTGGTGCAAGCAGTGTGGGACAGCAAAGAATTGCCATGGTTGTCTCTAGGGAATTTGAGCTCTCTGTTCAGTGACACCTTTCTGTTTTGCAACAAGCTCATAGAATGGTCTGGCTTGGAAGGGACTTCCAAATGTCAACCAGTCCAACCCCCTCTGCAGTAAGCAAGGACCTCCTCAACTACATCAGGTTGCCCTGTTGAGCCTCACTTTGAATGTCCTCGTGGATGGTGGGGTTGACTGTGGGAGATGTGGATGTAAGGCTCAGTCAAAAATGGATAAGAAACAGCTGCTTGGAAGTTAGCCTCTTTGCTGGCTTAAAACATAAATGCAGTTCTCTTGCTTATGAGCTGGGGCTGTGCAGCCTAGAGATGAGGAGGCTCAGGGGGGACCCCATTGCTGTCTACAACTACCTAAAGGGAGGTTGTAGCCAAGTGGGGGTTGGGCTCTTCTGCCAGGCACCCAGCAACAGAACAAGGGGGCAGTCACAAGCTGAGGTCTAGGCTGGATGTTAGGAGGAAGTTGTTGGCAGAGAGAGTGATTGGCATTGGAATGGGCTGCCCAGGGAGGTGCTGGAGTCACCATCCCTGGAGGTGTTCACAAAAAGCCTGGATGAGGCACTGGAATGGGCTGCCCGGGGAGGTGGTGGAGTCGCCGTCCCTGGGGCACTTCAAGGCAAGGTTGGACGTGGCACTTGGTGCCATGGTCTAGCCTTCAGCTCTGTGGTAAAGGGTTGGACTTGATGATCTGTGAGGTCTCTTCCAACCCTGATGATACTGTGATACTATACTATGATACTTAGTGCCATGGTCTGGTTGACTGGCTAGGGCTGGGTGCTAGGTTGGAGTGGATGATCTTGGAGGTCTCTTCCAACCTGCTTGATTCTATGATCTATGATTCTATGATCTATGACAAAGGCAGTGTCCAAATTTACAGAAGAAGTGTTGCAACCTTGCATTGCATCATCTGGAATCCACGCTTCAAGGATGAACTTCTGTCCTTTGTGCCATTGATTTTCGTGGGCTTGTAATTTCCTCAAGGCTGAATGATGTTGGAACAAAATGGTGATGCTGAGCAGTAAAGTGTCATCATAAGAGGGTTTTCTTATAAAGGTCAGATAAGTGCATGTCACCCCTTTTTGATTAATAGCCCATGGTGTTAGGAGCTATTGATTACATTTAAGTGCCTGTGGCTAACAGGCAATTTAAATTATCTTTAAGCAGCTGCACAAGGAATAAGGTTCATTTGACAGCAGAGACTAACAGATGCATTGCTGTGAGTCCAGTTGGAGCAAGGGGAGATAGCTAGAAGACATTTACCCATTTTGTAGGAACTGGTTGTGAGGACTGGTGGAGATATGAAGATAGTAGTTGCCTGCCATCTGCTCTGCTCTGTCTGTGGTATCAATTACAGCAGTGTGACTACCCAGCATTCTACCACCCAAACTGAAACCAGCGTGTGGTGCTCAGCTTTTGACAGCTGCAAAAGAAGTACTTTTACTTGAAGCACCACAGGAGAGAAAAAAATCCACTGTCCACATGAACACAAACCCTGTGAGGAGAGGCTGAGGGTGTTTAGCCTGGAGAAGAGGAGGCTCAGGGGTGACCTTATTGCTGTCTACAACTACCTGAAAGGAGGTTGTAGCCAGGTGGGGTTGGGCTCTTCTTCCAGGCATCCAGGGACAGAACAAGGGGACACAGCCTCAAGCTGTGCCAGGGGAGGTCTAGGCTGGATGTTAGGAGGAAGTTGTTGGCAGAGAGAGTGATTGGCATTGGAATGGGCTGCCCAGGGAGGTGGTGGAGTTGCTGTGCCTGGAGGTGTTGAAGCCAAGCCTGGCTGGGGCACTTAGTGCCATGGTCTGGTTGACTGGCTAGGGCTGGGTGCTAGGTTGGACTGGATGAGCTTGGAGCTCTCTTCCAACCTGGTTGATTCTATTATTCTGTAAATGCTTTCTCAAAGTCTTTTAGGCCACTTAGCATTCATTTATGTTTGATTAATGGTAACTGAAAGATATCATTCTGGAGTGGATGTCCAGTAATGACCTGCACCCATCGCGCTTTGTGTTACTCTTTTAACTGTCTCAAATTCAGAGGTTGTTTAGTATGAGGAGAGAAAAAAATCCCAGACTATCCACACTACCCTATCAGAAGCTTTTTCAAAGTCTTTTAGGCCACTTAGCATTCATTTATCTTTGATTTATGGTAATAGGAAGATATCATTCTGGAGTGGATGTCCAGTAATGATCTGCACCCATCATAGAATCAACCAGGTCGGAAGAGACCTCCAGGATCATCCAGCCCAACCTAGCACCCAGCCCTAGCCAATCAACTAGACCAAGGTATGCAGATGCTTAGCAAATCTCAAGCTGTAGCAGGGAAGATTTAGGTTGGATATTAGGGAGAATTTCTTCCCTCAAGGGGTGGTCAGGCATTGGAATAGGCTACCCAGGGAGGTGGTGGAGTCACCAGCCCTAGAAGGGCTCCAGCAGGTCAGTGTTCTTCTGTTCTTTTTCCCATTAAGAATCAAACATAGTCAGTATCATTTTTGGCAAGCAGTTTTGGAAAGCAAATTCTCAGTCTATCTGATAACCTCGTGCTACTTCACAACTACAGCACTGATGTATTAGGCATCACTGATTGGAAGGTGTTAGAAATAAGCAAACCTGCATGGGCACAAAATGTGAGGTTGCCTGAATGTAAAGAGCAATCCATGAGCACAGGGTGCATGCAGGCCACCCATGGGCACACAGGGCTGAGCTGGAACTCCCCAGACATGCCACATTCACAGGCATGTGCCACTTCTGTGCATGTTAATATATGGCAACACTGTTTGACTGTTAAGCATGTTCAAAGGGAGCTTTTACACCACTAATGCTATAATCAGCTTATTTAATTAGCCTGAGGTCTCCAGCCCCACAACAATAATTCCCAGGAGCTGAAGCAGTAAGGTTTTGTGTTTTTCTGACTGGAGAGCTTAGTCTGGCTGCTACAATTTGTTTTGTTAAAGATTAATTCTGATGTTTTGGAAATGTGAAAACTGTGGACATGACACTTTGGGGCATGGTTTAATGGCTGTGGTGGTCTTAGGCTGATGCTTGGACTCAGTGATCTTAGAGGGCTTTTCCAACAAGGTGTTCAAGCAGAGCCTGGATGAGGCACTTAGTGCCATGGTCTGGTTGACTGAATAGGGCTGGGTGCTAGGTTGGACTGGATGAGCTTGGAGGTCTCTTCCAACCTGGTTGATTCTATGACATTCCATGATTCTATGTTGATGCCACTGCCCTGATATTTCCAGATAGTATTTGGGAAGGGAAATCCTGCATTGCATCTTCAACAATAAATTCTGTGTCTCATTTAGAGCTCCCACAAGGCCAAAACTGTGTAAATTCATTCTACAGCAGTAAGCTTAGTGCAAAGAACACTGTGAAAGCATCTTAGTGTTGTGTAGCTTCTTATTTCACATCCCAGGCTGTTCTATCACTCTACTAGATCTTTGGAGGTCACCTCCACCCCAGGCTGTTCTGTCACTCTACTAGATCTTTGGAGGTCACCTCCATCCCAGGCTGTTCTATCACTCTACTAGATCTTTGGAGGTCACCTCCACCCCAGGCTGTTCTATCACTCTACTGGATCTTTGGAGGTCACCTCCATCCCAGGCTGTTCTATCACTCTACTAGCTCTTTGGGGGTCAGCTCCATCCCAGGCTGTTCTGTCACTCTACTGGATCTTTGGAGGTCACCTCCATCCCAGGCTGTTCTATCACTCTACTAGATCTTTGGGGGTCAGCTCCATCCCAGGCTGTTCTGTCACTCTACTGGATCTTTGGAGGTCACCTCCATCCCAGGCTGTTCTATCACTCTACTAGATCTTTGGAGGTCACCTCCATCCCAGGCTGTTCTGTCACTCTACTGGATGTCTGGAGGTCACCTCCATCACAGGCTGTTGTATCACTCTATAGCCCATCACATGCTAAAGCCTTGCAGTGCTATTTAGCTAAGAATAGTTCAACAGAACATGGTAGATTTTTCCTTTTCAGACCCAGAGAAGACTGCAAATGTCTCTGGAGTTTTCACAGAGGCCTTAAATCAGTGCTATTTTCCCCTGCCATATTGCTGCCTGATGTATTTGGTGATTAGGAGATGATGGTGATGATTTTCCAATCAGATCCAGTTTGTTCATTAAATAGTATCCTGTAATCACACTGAAAAAGTAAGTGTGAATGTCAACAAAATAATGGATTCTTTGATTAGTGGAAGCCAGACTAATGCCATTGGAGAGTTGAAAATGCATCTTTTTTTTCCCCCCTCTTTCTTTTTTGCATGTAGGTCACTTAAGACAATAATTCAGGAGCCTCTCACAGAAGATCACCCCACTTAACAAGCTGCTGAATGAGCCAAAGGAATGGCATAGATTTTACTGAAAGATAGACACTTCACACAATAAAACTCATTCTGAGAAGCAGAGAATAAGACAATAGATGGCAAAGCAGCTGCAATTTGCTTGAATTCCTTACTAGAGCTGGGTATAGAATCAGAGAATAATAGAATCAACCAGGCTGGCAGAGATCTCCAAGCTCATCCAGTCCAACCTAGCACCCAGCCCTAGACCATGGCACTGAGTGCCCCAGCCAGCCTTGGCTTCAACACCTCCAGGCACGGTGACTCCACCACCTCCCTGGGCAGCCCTAACATCCAGCCTGGACCTCTCCTGGCACAGCTTGAGACTGTGTCCCCTTGTTCTGTTGCTGCTTGCCTGGCAGCAGAGACCAGCCTCACCTGGCTACACATTCAGTGATTCTGTGCTCCACAACCTCCCTGGAGGTGTTCAAGGCCAGGTTGGCTGAAGCCTTGAGTGACCTGTTCTAGTGAGAGGTGTCCCTGCCTATGGCAGGGGGTTGGAACCGGCTGAGCTTTGAGCTCCCTTCCGACCTAAACTATTCTGTGATGTAAAAATGGTTGCTAATCTCTTGATTAGACAAATCTCTACAGAAGCCCACTTAGCAGTGTGTTTAGGATGTGGATCTGTGAAGCTGAGTTTGTCTCTAGCCACAGCATTCCACTAAGCCTAAATCATCACACACAGCCTGTGCAAGACTCATAGCTATCCGTGACCAAGCTTCGCTCCCAAAGTGCCTGCTTCTTCACTGCTTTTCTATTACCTCCCTCACATGATGTAACATTTCCCCCAGTTTCTTACTTCTAATTTTTGTCTCCTTCCAGTTTCACCCCCTGAAAAGAAAAAGGTTTCCTCTTCATCTTAAGCACAAGGCTACCGGTAGCTTTGAAGTGTGGCTTCCAAGTAATCTTGTCTGAAGACAGTCTGCCAGCGATGCTGAAGGTTTCATTACAAGGCCTTTGAAGTAGGAGAGGTACCACAAATGCCTGTTATTGAAAATTTTTCCTTGATTATTATTTTTACTGCCAGACTTTTAAACCATACCAGATCAGCTTTCTCTCGACTTTGCCTCTGAGGCCCTTTTATGGGAAAGCTTAGCACAGGGAACACACGGAGCAGCTGAAAGGCTGCCAAGTGTTTCAATGACAAGGTTATAAATATGGGAACAGCATGGGTTGGTTTTTTTTTCCCCCCTTAATGGACAGTCCTGTTGGCTGCAGCCAAAGCAGACAATAAATCAGAGTGTACAACTTGTTTTGCCACTAACTTTATGGATGTAGAACATGGAGGGGCTACCTTCGTCTAGTAGAAGGAAACAGCCACGTGGAGTTGATGCAACTGTGAGGGAGCACTGAGCTAAGTTCCAAGAAGGAGACCTCTGATAGCCAAAGGAAGAGTTAATCTTTGAGTTTTGTTTCACAGAAAGTTTCTAACTAAACTCAGTGGCCAGGGGTGCTCCTCCTCCTCCTTCCTGCTTTGGTCCTCAGCCACAAGCTATCCTTGTTCATAAGGGTGTCTAGCCACAGGACAAGGGGGAATGGTTTTAAGCTGAAGGACAGCAGGTTCAGACTGGATCTTATGAAGAAGTCCTTCAGTACTGAGGTGGTGAGAGCTGGAACAGGTTGCCCAGGGAGGCTGTGGATGCCTTTCTTTCTGGAGGTGTCCAAGGCCAGGTTGGATGAGGCTTTGCACAACCATGTGTCCCTGCGCACAGAGGGAAGGTTGGAGCAGGTAATCTCTAAGGTCCCTTCCAGCCTAAGCCATGCTATGATTTCCATTCACCACTCTGTTCCTTTGGGTGGAGTGGAGCTGCCTTCTCCTGTGCATTTTTCTTCTGCAAGTGAGAAAGAATTTGTGTGTGTCTGAAAGCAAAGACTCCACTGCTGTGCCTTGTGCTTCCTCCTGAGCAGCCAAACCCTCCTTGCTCTAGCCTGGTGTTCTCTTGCCAAACCCTCCTTGCTCTAGCCTGGTGTTCTCTTGCAGCTATTGTGGCCCACAGCACACGAGCAGATGAGACTAGTGTGCTAGTTTGAGACTATCTGCAGTATTTTGGTGAGAAGAATTAGACTCTAGGCTGTGGAAGGAAACAGTGCTGATGCCTACTGCACTCATAGGCTTGCTGAGATGGATAAAAACCAGAACACAAACACAGATAACACAGTTGCAGTGGCTCTCTGTTGTTGTTCTCCCTAACCTGCTTTCTAACCCCCCTGGCCGATCCTTCAAACTCACCTTGCACGTAAGGCAAAGTCTGGGACAAGGTAGAGAGGTGGAAGGGAGGTGGAAGGGAGGTTGGGAGCCCCTCCTGGGGACTCTGATTTCTGGGAGGGCTGTTGTGTTTCTGCATTACCTTTGTCTGTTTCTGTCTATAGCTGTAGATACTGTAAGCATCTGCTTGTATCTTGTGCTAAGCTGTGAATATAGAGCTTCATTCCTTCATTTCCAGCCAGATGAGTCTAGTCTGGGTGATTTCATAAGAGTGAGGGGGCAGGTAACTCCCAAACCACAACTAGTATCTGCTTGGACACCCAAGTATTTTGTTTTGGTAGGAAATGAACTGTCCTTTGTGTGAGTGTTAGGGGAAGCAAGGCACTGTGAGGTACCTGGCGTGTGGAAAGGAAGGGGAACTGCTTGTGAAGGCATTTTCCTTTTGCAGTAACTCCAGTAGGAGATAGTTAATACTTAGAAGCTTTCAAACTTTGGCACCCTAAAGTCTTGCCTATGTCATAGAATCAGTCAGGGTTGGAAGGGAGCACAAGGAGCAGCCAGCTACAACCCCCCTGCCATGCCCAGGGACACCCTACCCTAGAGCAGGCTGCACACAGCCTCAGCCAGCCTGGCCTCAAACACCTCCAGCCATGGGGCCTCAACCACCTCCCTGGACAACCCATTCCAGCCTCTCACCACTCTCCTGCTCAACAACTTCCTCCTCACCTCCAGCCTGACTTTCCCCACCTCCAGCTTTGCTCCATTCCCCCCAGTCCTGGCACTCCCCGAGAGCCTAAAAAGTCCCTCCCCAGCTTTTTTGTAGCCCCCTTCAGATCCTGGAAGGCCACAAGAAGGTCCCCTGGGAGCCTCCTCTTCTGCAGCCTGCACAGCCCCAACTCTTTCAGTCTGTGCTCACAGCAGAGCTGCTGCAGCCTCTGAGCATCCTCCTGGCCCTGCTCTGGACATACTCCAGCATCTCCACAGCCCTCTTGTCACAGGAGCTCCAGAACTGGATGTAGTACTCCAGGTGGGATCTCAGCAGTCATCTGCACCTTTGCTCTCTTAATGCACTGTGTGACTTGGGGGCATCCAGGTTTTGTGGCTACGTTTCAGAGGAGACCTGTGGGCACAAAGCTCTTGTGCTTTTACCTGCAGAACACGTTAGAAGTGTTTCAAGTGTTGGGATTCTGTTTTCCACCAGAAGCAAATGCAATTTTTTCTCGGGCATCCTCTGCTGGAAGAGAGCTACCCAACACCAGAAACACAGCTATGAAAGAATCAGCACTCCTAAAAATAATCATCTGAATTATTTGCAAACAGATGGCTGGAAACACAAACACTTCATCTTACAATCCTCACTTATCCCTTTGGCTGCCAGTGCTCCACAGCACACATCTTTGTTGCTCTGTGCTAATAACACCCATTGAAAGACCTTGGAATGTCAGCCCCTACCTGCTTCACTCAGCAAGTGAATTGCCAGCTGGGCTTTCCGAGGGGGAAACAAGAATAGCTCTGTGGTTAAAGCGTCTGGTTTGGGCTCTGGAGACTTGTGTTCAAGCCGTGGTCCTGCCATACATCTCCTGTGTGACCTTGAGCAAACAGCACTTGTAATCTCAGCTGCCCATCTGTTGACACAGGAATGGTAATGAATTTCACTTTGCAATGGTGCTTAAGGTTGCAGACCCTGCAGGAGAAGTGTAGCTCCAACTGTAGCCCTTCAGACTCCAAGAGGAGGTTAGCAGAGGACCAGGTGAATTCCACAGTGTGACTGCTGAGCAATGACAGGAGCAGAGCAGCTTTGAGGCTGAGCTCCTTTTGCAGAAGTCCCACGCTGGGTTTCTCTGTTCTGTCTGCTGAGATGGTCCTTGTGTTGCTGCTTCCTTTGCTAAGCCAGCATTCCTTTTTCTTCAGTAAGCCAGGTTGGATGAGGCACCATCCCTGCAGGTGTTCAACAAAAGCCTGGATGAGGCACTTAGTGCCATGGTCTGGTTGACTGGATAGGGCTGGGGGATAGGTTGGACTGGATGAGCTTGGAGGTCTCTTCCAACCTGGTTGATTCTATGAGATTCTATCAGATTCTGTGAGGCCTTGAGTGACCTGTTCTAGATGGCACTAAGTGATCTTCAAGGTCCCTTCCAACCTAAACACTTTTATGAAGCTCACCCCAGACAAGGCTTTGGGTTTCTCTTGCCTTCTCCCTTTCCTTGCTTTCCAAGTTTTGTGAGGGTTCCCTATGTCTGTAGCTGCAGTTGTTTACTCTGTTTACATTATTAACTTTTTCTTCATTATTTTTAGCTGTCAAATGTATCTGAGTACTTCTGAGTGATGTGCAAAGTTGGCTACAAGAGCTGCTGCTCAAGGGGATCTGGAGGGCCACGGGAGGCAGAGCAAAGAACAGCAGGAATCAGCCCTAAGAAGTGAGTATTTAATGCAGAGGCAGCAAAACACAGCCTGTAAGTGGTTAATCACACTGGCAATGCTCACACCCACCTGTGTGGGTTTGCCTGAATGCTGGATTTGCCTGAATTGAACCATCACTGGTCAGATGTCCTCCTTGGGGTGAGACACAGGTTGATGGTCCTCACCTTTTTCCTACCAGGAATGCTGTCTTGTGTAGTTTTAGTCTTGTGCTGCCTAACTCTTGTTAGCTTCCACATCCACGTGGGTAGTGCAAGCTGAGTTTATTGGGCTGTGTGTAACTAACTGTTGAGGCACAAAGAAACAGTCACAGTTTCAAGTCACCTCGTTCCATTCTTCTATGAAAAGACTTCATTCTGAGCATGGTTTTTGTTTCCTAAGGCAGGATTCGGCAGCGTGATGGCATTTGTGGCTATGCTCATAGCTGAGGTAGCACCATGGCAGGCATGGCTCTGGCAGCCAAGAGCAGGAGGAAGATGGTTATAATGCTCCTGAAGAAAGATTTCCTTAAAACTAGGTCATCCTAGAGAAGGACAGGGAATGGAGGTGGACAGAGCAATGATTCTGGGTATGCTCTGCTCTTCAGAGGCAACCCACAGCTGAAATCACAGCTGGTAGAGATGTTCAAGGAGCTGGTGTGACAGCTTCCATGCAAGTGCATTGTGTGGAGCACAGAGACTTTCTCGTTGTTCTCTAAATACACTCTTGTGTGATTGGGTGCTCTGCTACCATTTTAACTTCCTTTTATGTGTGTAAGTGAATAAGGAATTGTTCTGAGCTGCATTTGCCTGCCAGATTTGAAATAGACTGGAGCTCAGCTGAGCCTCATCCACAAGTCAGTCAGCACTTCGGGGGAACCTGTCTGCTTGTGTTTGCCTCTGGAGTTTAGCTCAGAGTTTCAGACTGAGACAAAATTGAGAGCTCAGAGGAGAACTCAGCTTGAACTGCCCAGCATGGTCCAAGTTGTGGTTGGAGCTATGCAAAAACCTCTCTATTTAGCTTGGTTTCAAACAGCTGCCATAAATCCTTATGTGGGTCCCAGTAGATGCTTTAAAATGGCCTCAGGGCTTACCCCCAGTTCCCATGAAATATTTGCTGGTTTCAGAGTTTTCAATACTGTGCCAAGAATGTGAGGTTTATAAGAAAACCTGGTATAAGCACATATGTGTTTAGGTCTGTCTCCCCTCCACCAACCCAAGCCATTCCACTCACTCAACACACAAAGAGCTAAGAGTTGTGAGCTGCGTCTTTAATCTCTTAAAGGCAGCCAGGAAGTGAAACCCTGAGAAACTCCTGCCACACTTCTCCCTCCCAGTCCCACCCCAGTTCTCATCCACTTCAGCAATATTTTCCTAAGTCATAACCGGCTCTGGCCTTGGCACAAAGTCCTTTGGAAGCTTTTGTCTGGGTCTCTTTGCAGAGCAGTCTAAAACCGAAACAGAAGGGCTGTGATGCGAGTCACTGTGGAATGTTTTTCTTGAGCTGAGCTTACCACAGAGAGCTACAGCAAGGCACATATTTTACTACAAATAATAGCCTAAAACTACCCCAGTGTCATTTGTTCATTATTAAGTCTATTACCTCTGAAATGAGGCTGCAGTGCTCAGCTCTTTCCAGTTCTGTGCAGAGCAGTTTATTAATGGCCCCTCTGTTTAAGAGGGATGGCAGAGGGAGCTGAGCGGAAGACTTGAAGCTGCTCAGCAGCGATGAAGCAGATACTAGGTACTGCTTAATATCTTAAGTGACTCCATGCCCATAAATCAGCCAGCTATAAATTATGTTTAATGCTGAAAAATAACCACTAACCAAACAGATCTTTAACCTGTAAATGTTAATTCTGTTTGTTAATACTCAGTGGCTCCAGCCGTACTCTGCAGCGACACCAGCCATTATTCATTCTGACTATGCTCCAGCCCTCTTCAGAAAGGCCTCTCTGAGGGCTTCCTAAAAATGGGAACTGCTGCAAGGCATCCACTGGCAAGAGGAAGCACTCTGGGAATGATTCAGTTGAAAATCCAGCTCCTATCTCCACAGCCAGAGATGCTGGAAGATGTGTCAATGAGGTGGGTCATGCCCTAGGGGAAATACTAGGTGGAAGCTGAGTTAGGGCTACCCCTCAGCTTTTGCAGCTCTCCACGGGCTGACTTTGCAGATGGTTGGCCCAATGCTACAGCAGCTGCCCTGCCAGGGCAGTCTGAGCAGTCTCAGCTGGCTCTGTGCTGCACCACCTTGTGCACTGCCAGCCTGTGATGCTGAGACCAGTGGGAAGGGATTAAGGGGATCACAGCTGCACTTGTGAATGTCCTGAGGTGGACAAGCAGCAATGGATGGAAGCTGCAGCACAGGAGGTTCCAGCTCAACACAAGGGGGAACTTCTTTCCTGTAAGGGTCCCAGAGCACTGGCACAGGCTGCCCAGAGAGGCTGTGGAGTCTCCTTCTCTGGAGCCTTTCAAGGCTTGTCTGGATGTGTTCCTGTGTGACCTGAACTAGATTGTGTGGTCCTGCTCTGGCAGGGGGGTTGGACTCAGGGATTTCTTTGTGTCCCTTCCAACCCCTGACAACCTGTGAGCCTGTGAATGCAGGATACAGCTTCAGGCTGACATGAGAAGATTGATCCCTTTCCTTCTTTGCATCATTTAATCTCAGCTCTATGTCCCTCCCTTTCTCCTGTGCACTCTGTGATCTTCAGAGGTCCCTTCCAACCCCTGCCATTCTGTGATTCTCTCATCTAGCAATCAGCATAGCTACAGACCCCCCAGAGATCTGTCCCTTATTTAAAGTGTATATGATCTATATACTCTATAATTGAGCCTGATTTTATTTGTGACCAAAATTTGCTCTGCTAATGAGCAAAAGAGGCATTTTAATTCTGGAAGTCGAAATATTTACATGAAAAGGAGACTTATCAGTACAGTTACACTTCATTAAGTGCAAATGACACTGAATTGGGTAGGAGTGTTGATCTGCTTGTGGGTAGGATCTAGACAGGCTGCATTGATGAGCCAAGGTCAGCTGCATGAGGTTTAACAAAGTCAAGTTGTAGCCAGGTGAGGGGTGGCCTCTTCTCCCAGGCAACCACCAATAGAAGAAGGGGACCCAGCCTCAAGCTGTGCTGGGGGAGGTCTAGGCTGGATGTTGTTAGGAAGTTGTTGTCAGAGAGAGTGATTGGCATTGGAATGGGCTGCCCAGGGAGGTGGTGGAGTCGCCATCCCTGGAGGTGTTGAAGCCAAGCCTGGCTGGGGCACTTAGTGCCATGGTCTGGTTGATTGGCCAGGGCTGGGTGCTAGGTTGGACTGGATGAGCTTGGAGCTCTCTTCCAACTTGGTTGATCCTATGATTCTATAAAGTGTTGTGTCCTGCACTTGGGTCACAACTACAAACCCATGCAATGCTTCAGGCTTGGGCAGAGTGACTGGACAGATGCCCAGCAGGAAAAGACCCCCATGGATATTGGTTGCCAGCTGGGCATGAGTCAGCAGTGTGCCCAGGTGGCCATAAAGGCCTGGATCAGGAATAGTGTGGCCAGCAGGAGTGGGGAAGCAATCATGCCCCTGTTCTGGGCACTGGTGATGCTGCAGCTTCAACACTGTGCTCAGCTGTGGCCTTCTCATTGCAAGGAGGACACATCTGTGTCCAGAGAAGGGCAACAAAGCTGGTGAGGGGTCTGGAGAACAGGGCTGGTGAGGAGAGGCTGAAGGAACTGGGAGTGTTTGTGCTAGAGATGAGGAGGAAGTTGTTCAGCATGAGAGTGGTGAGAGCCTGGAATGGGATGCCCAGGGAGGTGGTTGGGGTGTTTGAGGCCAGGCTGGCTGAGGCTGTGTGCAGCCTGCTCTAGGGTAGGATGTCCCTGGGCATGGCAGGGGGGTTGGAACTGGCTGCTCCTTGTGGCCCCTTCCAACCCTGACTGATTCTATGATTCTGTGAAATGAGGAAAAAACCAGTCTAAGGGGAAAAAAATAAAGCAAAACCTGGCTAAGTGAGCTAAACTAAAGCCCTCATTCTCCTCTGAATTAGATTAATTGGGGAGATTATATTTGTAAAGGTAAGTGCTGAGGCTAGGACCTGTTCTTTAATCTTCTAGAAGAATGTGATGAGTGGGTGTTAATTACCATTCTACATGCTCTCTTCTGCTTGTAAGAGCTTGATAAGTAGAATGTTAACATTTGTTTCCCACTTACATTTTATTGTCTGCCCAGTTCCTGTGTAATTCATTCTGCTGGTATCTTTTACAGTTAGATTTTCAGAGGAGAGAAGCAGGAGTGCATTTTTCCTCTTGCTGGCTGGCACCTCTGATCACAGCCACTATTTCAACATCATTTTGTCTGCTGTAATCATAGAGCCACAGAACTATTTCAGTTGGAAAAGCCATCTAAGGTCATTGAATCCAACTGCTAGCCCAACACCACCGTGGCCATTAAACCATGTCCCAAAAAGCCATGGCCACAGGTTTCTTGGACATCTCCAGGCATGGTGACTCCACCACAGAAACACAGCATTGACCAGTTTGAAAAGACTGCTGAGATCATCTAAGACCTCTAAGACCATCTTCTCCCTGGGCAGCCTCTTCCAAGCCCTGACCTCTCTTGCCCCAAAGGCATATTTTGCAATATCCAAGCTAGCCCTCCCCTGGCACAATTTTAGGCCCTTTCCTCTCATTCTGCAACCTGATTCTGGGGAGAAGAGACCAACCTCACCTCACTGCAACCTCCTTCCAGGGAGCTGTAGAGAGCAATGAGTCTGTAGACCTCCTTTCAGGGAGTTGTAGAGAGCAATGAGTCTGTAGACCTCCTTTCAGGGAGCTGTAGAGAGCCTGGAATGAGTTGCCCAGGGAGATGGTTCAAGCCCTATCCCTGGAGGTGTTTAAGGCCAGGCTGGATGAGGCTCTCTGGTCAGCCTGATCTAGCGTAAGATGTCCCTGCCCATAGCAGGGAGGTTGGAACTTGATGATGCTTGTGGTCCCTTCCAACCCTGCCTGATTCTATGATTCTATATATGATAAAATTGAATTTTAGCTCCAAAAGAAATGTGTTAAGTTATGACTACAAGTTAGTTTTTGGCTTAGGGTGTCACCTTTCTCCATTGCTAGCATGGACCAGTACCTGGTTTCATTGAGATAACACAGCCTGGTGTCCCCTTTCTTCTGGAAATGCCACACAACATTGTTTTGAATTCAAATCACCAGAGCCATGCATCTAGTTAGATATTCCAAGTGCACAAATTACCTAGCAGCATGATTGCTTGGCTGCCTGCTTTATGAGAAGTCACCTGCACAACCAGCAGATAAAGAGACATCAAAGTTTTATCTGGGTGTAGAAGAAAAGGGGGGAAGTGTGTGTTGAAAACTTGAGGAATGCAAAAGTGCACCCTAAAGAGGCCCTGCTGGTTTCAATTTTTTGGTTAATGTTCATTCTTCAAGCAGTTTTCTCTAACAGCCTTCAGGCCTGGTGGTTTTTCTGCTCTGCTCTGAGATTTGATAACAAATCTGGTTTTGTCAGGGTTCATTTGCATCTGGCAGCTTCATCCCTGCAAGCATCCTCTCAGTCATGAACCTTGTCTTGGTGTTCTCACTGAACTCTTCCCATGCACTGATGTGCTAAGACGTTTGCAGATGCAGATATTCGTGGTTTAGGTTTTGAATCATTTATAAATGGAGCTGAACTACTCCTCCCACCCGAGTCTGATAGTGAAAACAGCTTAGTAAATCTACTTTGGACTGGAACTGCTGGTTCCTGGCCAGGAGGGACTAGTTGAGCGCTGGTAGAAGCAGATATAACAAGGCAATGGAAGTGATACTGTGAATGGAATGATGTTACATGCATTTGCTGGAGCAAAAATGAGAATTTCAATTTCCACACCATTAGGAGCCTGAAGAAGTATAAAAATGCATTTTGCAATCTTCACTCAGATAAATGATTGCTGCTCTCAAACCCTCCAATAGGTTTAACAAATGACTGCTGGCTAAGTTCCACTGTTGGACTGCAGCTTCAGGAAAACTCTGCTCTTGAAATGCATAAACACAGATTGCTAATGAAACCATTCTCTAGATCCCTGCCACAATTCCTGGTGGAAAACACCGAGCTGAATATGACTGGGAAGGAATTGAACTGCTACCAAGGTTCTCTAATCTCTCTGTCCCAGGGAATTTATGGATGTGCTCCTGCTGATTGATTATTGAAATGTCTTTCCCTAAAAGCAATGGTTCCATGGAGCTAGAATGACACATGAGATGTAGTCCAAGGTAAATTAAAGCATTTAAGTGTAGTAGTTACCATCTGATAGCTAAGTACATTAGACAGCTCAGTATCCTTGCAAACAATATATTAAGGTGATCAGTCGTCAGCAGAGTTCTCTTCATCTTCCTGCTATTATGCATCACTTTTATGAGGAAAATGAACTCTGATTTCTATCTAGGCAGGGAGAACAAATACAAAAGGAGTTGCCAGTGTAGTTCTATCCAGATACCCATTGCTTGATTTCTTCACTCACTTGGTGGTACCTGAAATGCTGCAGAGTAATGAAGCATGAATGTGAGCTCTGTGAAATTTCAGTGTGCAACGGAGATACCTGTAAGGAACAGCAGGGAAAGGTTTCAGTGTGCAACAGAGATACCTGTAAGGAACAGCAGGGAGAGATTTCAGTGTGCAACAGAGATACCTGTAAGGAATAGCAGGGAAAGGTTTCAGTGTGCAACAGAGATACCTGTAAGGAATAGCAGGGAAAGGTTTCAGTGTGCAACAGAGATACCTGTAAGGAACAGCAGGGAGAGATTTCAGTGTGCAACAGAGATACCTGTAAGGAATAGCAGGGAAAGGTTTCAGTGTGCAACAGAGATACCTGTAAGGAACAGCAGGGAGAGATTTCAGTGTGCAACAGAGATACCTGTAAGGAATAGCAGGGAAAGGTTTCAGTGTGCAACAGAGATACCTGTAAGGAAGAGCAGGGAAAGGTTTCAGTGTGCAACAGAGATACCTGTAAGGAATAGCAGGGAGAGATTTCAGTGTGCAACAGAGATACCTGTAAGGAATAGCAGGGAAAGGTTTCAGGGTGCAACAGAGATACCTGTAAGGAATAGCAGGGAAAGGTTTCAGTGCCTGGACACTGTCTATTCTGGGATGGACGTGTATGGTCCTGCTGGTAGGTGGCTTTCTAAAAAGTACAAGGTGACACAGGGGTTTTTTGGTCAATTGTTTGCACTGTGATTTGCTTTTGATTCATTTACCCATTTAATATTTTTGGTTTGATGCTAGTGTTCCTTTTAAAAATGAAGTTACATAGCAAGAGTGTAGTGATTAGATTATTGGGTTAGAGCATGGACAGGAATTGCTTGGCTATGAAGCAAAGACTTAGCACTGTGTGCCAGAGACAGAAGAATTCCAACTTGATAAAACCTTTTCCATTTCCATTCATAATTCATCACAGCTAAACCTAACTGATACATGGATGTGCTGGAAGGTGTCCAGAGAAGGGCCACGAGGATGAATCACAGGGCTGAAGCTGCTCTGCTGTGAGGAGAGACTGAGGGAGCTGGGGCTGTTCAGTCTGGAGAGGAGAAGACTGACATGACCTTATTGTGGCCTTTCAGTATCTGAAAGGGGCTCCAATAAAGCTGTTGAGGGACTTGTTAGGCTGTCAGGTAGTGATAGGACTGGGGGGAATGGAATCAAGCTAGAAATGGGGAGATTCAGACTGAAGGTTAGGAAGAAGTTCTTCAGCATGATGGCGGTGAGAGCCTGGAACAGGTTGCCCAGGGAGGTGATGGAAGCTCCATCCCTGAAGGTGTTTGAGACCAGGCTGGATGAGGCTCTGGGCAACCTGATCTAGTGTGAAGTGTCCCTGTCCATGGCAGGGGAGTTGGAACTAGATGATCTTTGTGGTCCTTTCCAAATCTGACTGATTCTATGCTGTGTGCTGTGTATTCCAGGCTATGGAAACCATTCCTTTTTGATCATCAAGCAAACAAAGAACACACTCTACAAGCTCTTTGCTTTTCTTTCTTTCCCCCCCCCCCCCCCCCCCCCCCCAAAGACTGAACAATCTGCTTTTACCTGACAAGGCTCACTGGTAATTGACGGGGGCTAGCAGTGATGCCTCACCGAGAAACAACCGACCTTTACCGCCCTGTCCCTGGGGTGTATGGACGAGAGACACGAGGTCTGAAAGAGGCAGCATCAGCCCATAGATCATGGTGGCGAGGGCCAAGCAAGGTGCATGCCCTTTCTCTACAGCCACTCTTTCTCCCAGGGAGCAGCAATGTCTCCTGATGGGGCAATCTCTTATAATTTACAGGCTCTTCTGTCCTGGACCCGACCCTGCCTTTGAACGCTCGCAAGATGAACATTAATTGCCCAAATGCCAACACGCTAAGAACATCAGATGGGTTCAAGCAGTCAGCCATCCCACCAAGAGAGCTTCATAAGTATGCAGAGGGCTTGGAGTGCAGCAGAGCAGCCTTGCAATGTGCTACAGGCTGTGTCCTGGCAAAGAGCAGCGCAGAACGTTGTTGGAAGAAAAAGCTCTTTCCACCAGCTGTGATTTCTGTCTCAGGCTGAGGATGCACATGCTGATATACAGCCTAACCTTGGTAAGGGTGGAAGCAGTTGTTAAACATCATTCTCTGGGGGAAATGAAAAGACCAGGACACTGCTTGCTTATTTTTTGTGTGTGTGTGGGGATAAGATTTCGAGACAAAGGATTTTCTGGGTTGGTCCAGGTTGGTGACTGTCATTTTGAAGGAGTGTCTGAATCCTCTCTGTAAATTAAACAGGTAAAAGAGAAGCACAAAACTGACACAGAAAAAAATGCATAATGTTGAAGGAGTGTCTAAATCTGCTCAGTAAGTTAAACAGGTAACAGAGAAGCACAAAACTGACACAAAAAGCTGCAGAATGTTGAAGGAGTCTCTGAATCTGCTCAACAAATTCAACAGGTAAAAGAGAAGCACAAAACTGACACAAAAAGATGCATAATGAGTCACCATCCCTGGGGGTGTTCAAGAAAAGCCTGGATGAGGCACTTGGTGCCATGGTCTGGTTGATTGGACAGGGCTGGGTGCTAGGTTGGACTGGGTGATCTTGGAGGTCTCTTCCAACCTGGTTGATTCTATGATTCTATGATAATGTTGAAAGAGTTTCTGAATCTGCTCAGTAAATTAAACAGGTAAAAGAAAAGCCCAAAACTGACACAAAAAAACTGCATGATGTTGAAGGAGTCTCTGAATCTGCTCAGTAGATTACAGGTAAAAGACAAGCATAAAACTGACACAAAAAGCTGCATAATGTTGGAGGAGTCTCTGAATCTGCTTAGTAAGTTAAACAGGTAAAAGAGAAGCACAAAACTGACACAAAAAGCTGCAGAATGGAATGGAATGGAATGGAATGGAATAGAATAGAATAGAATAGAATAGAATAGAATAGAATAGAATAGAATAGAATAGAATAGAATAGAATAGAATAGAATAGAATCAACCAGGTTGGAAGAGACCTCCAAGCCCATCCAGTCCAACCTATCCCCCAGCCCTATCCAGTCATCCAGGCCATGGCACTAAGTGCCTCATCCAGCCTGCTCAGCAAATTAACCAGGTAAAAGAGAAGCCCAAAACTGGCACACAAAGCTGCATAGTGTTATGGTTTTTAACCTTTAAGTGATTGGAGAGGTCTTCCTCTGAGGAGACAATGCTGAAGAAAACAGTGTTAAAAGAAAAAAAAACCAATAATCAAATGCTGATTAGCTGAGTACTGAAAATCAAATGGCATGAAGCAAGAAATTTGCACAGTCAGTCTT
The DNA here is from genome assembly GCF_015220805.1 of Pogoniulus pusillus. Lineage (NCBI taxonomy): Eukaryota > Metazoa > Chordata > Aves > Piciformes > Lybiidae > Pogoniulus > Pogoniulus pusillus. Next base: position 2,435,075 of record NC_087283.1, on the reverse strand, counting down.
GAGGTGCATGCCACAGATCAGCACATCTCATTCCACCTCGGTTGCTTAACAAGTCACCCCAATAAAAACCCACTCACAGGAAAGGGGAGCTGCTGGAAGCTTTTTCTTTGCTTTTGCCCATATTCTTAACTACATTTGCATTTGCATGGCTTTCTGTCTGCACCCTGCTGCAAAGCTGACAGCAGTTCTGCTAAGAAAGAGGCAGCTTTCCCAGACTGCCTAATGCTCCTTAGCTGCATTTAGTGCTGCTCTCCAGCGAGCCTGCAGTTGATCTGAATCATTTAAGGGTTCACCCTCATCTAGTTGAAAAAAATCAGCATTTGAATATCTATCAGTATGCAAAACATTCATTTGCTAGTAGAGTTCCTTATTATACCAGGAAGACTTTAAGTTTTAATTAGCATTTCCTCTGGTGTACTAAACCCACTGAGATTACTACACTTAGTAAAATTTAATTAACTTGACAAAAGATCCTAATTGTTTTCGTGCCACCAGTCCTTAGTGGGACTAAAAATAACACCCTTCAAATTAAGTGTCTACAACCAACCTTCCTGTTGGTTGTCCTATTGACCTAAAACTGGTTGGCCTACATAGAATTATAGTTGGTAGAAAGTCTTGCCCAATGTGGAATCAGAGCTGTTGGCTCAGATTGTTGTGGCAGTGCACAGGGAGAGAAACCTGTTCAGTGAAAGACCTCAGCTAGCATCAATACTTCCAATCACCTTGTTCAGCCTTGCAAATAGATTTATTGTTCCACCTAGGTGCACTGACTAACCAGTGAATCATAGAATCAGAGTGGTAGAGTATTCATTTCAATCCACACAGCAGAGCAATACTGGCAAGAGCAAAGAAAGATGAATGTCAGTAATGTCTTTCTGATAAGCAATATCTATCTGTACAAAGTGTGGCACATCTAGGAGAAATCTGGCATCAAAATTAGAAGTGTTTCCTCTTAAAGACCCTTCTCATCTGTTTCCTCCTTCTTAAATGTAGCTGCTCAGATAATTTGAAGGCTTTATGCAATCTGAGACACTGGGCTTGAAAGAAGTGTGAGTGTGGGAAGTATTAATGTGTGATTGGTCCTAGAGGTGCTGGGCACAGCTTCGCAGCTCATGAGATGTGTTACAAGAGTTTATGTGCAAAACACAGGTGCTGGAGTCCAGTGAAGTTTTTGGCTCTGGATGTCTAAAGAGATCTTAAGAAGAAAGGATCTAGAGAGAAATCCCCTGGAGTCTTCTACTAAGGATATGAGTCCAGTCCATTCCATGCATCCTCACAGGGATCAGGTATGTTTTGTCTAGTTGTTAGCTCCAAAGTGAAGGAATGAAGCAGCCTAGCATCCAAGGAAATCAAACCAATCAGCTGTGATTCCTGGACTGAGCTTTGTTGAGAATGATTATCCTTGGAGATGCTTACAGATTGTCACTAATACAGCTATGGATTTTGGCAACATGATCCATTGTGTGGCTGCTCTCTCTTGAAGGAGCCACATCTGTGGTAAGGCTTCAACTCCATTCCTTCCTGAAACAACACAGCTCAGATTGAGCTCTTGCAGTTGAGAATGCTAGAGAATATTAACTACATCTATTGTTAAGTCCTCACAGTACCAGAAAGAGAGGGGAAAAAACTCACCCTGTAAATCTGTCTGCATCTTGAGACTTCAGCATCTTTTTTCTGCCCAAACACCTGGCTGCTTCATAACGTTTGAATACTAAGATGATGGTTTTTGGCTGAGGATCTATCCAGTCTGGCTGCTAAACACCTCTTTTCTGCCTTCCCTGCCAAGATCCTCCTTTGTTTTCCTTCGCTCTCAGTTGAAACCACAAGGTGCTCTTACAGGTCTCAGTCTCCATCAGGATTTATTGGTGTGAGCTCAAGGTACCCAGCTATTCTAGACAGAGTATTAGCATCTTCTCAGCATACAGAAACCAGACATTTTTAATGAGCTCTACAGAGTTTTGCCCTGGTAAATGCAACCTTTGTGACAAGCTTTTACCTTGGAAAACACAACCTTTATGATGAGCCTTTAAATGAAACCCACCATGTGTGTGTATGAGTCTCATTAATGTAGAGAAGCATTTAAAATCACAGCTCTGTTAAATTTCCTCTGCATGTATGAAACAGGAGATGCTGAGGAGCTGTCAAAGGTTTGAGTGCACAAAAATCACAGGAAGTTGACAAAATGGAAAATGAGTCCTCCAAAGATCCATTCTAGAATCGTTTGGGTTGGAAAAGACCTCTAAGATCATCAAGCTCAACCATCCACCTAAGACCACCGTGGCCATTAAATCCTGTCCTTCAGTGCCATGTCCACACATCCTGGGATGGTGAATCCATTACCTCCCTGGGTTACTATTCAGGCATTTGGAAGGAATGAAGTTTGTGCCTTTAGGAAGGAATCTGCAGATGACACCAAGCTAGGAGCAGGAGTTGACCTGTTGGATGGTAGGAGAGCCCTGCAGAGGGACCTGGACAGGCTGCATGGATGGGCAGAGGCCAATGGGATGAGATTGAAGAAGGTCAAGTGCAGGGTTCTGCACTTTGGCCACAACAACCCCATGCAGCACTACAAGCTGGGGACAGAGTGGCTGAGAGCAGCCAGGCAGAGAGGGAGCTGGGGGTGATGGTAGAGAGGAGCTGTAGTTGAGGTAGCAGTGTGCCCAGGTGGCTAAGAGAGCCAATGGCATCCTGGGCTGGCTCCGGAGCAGTGTGGGCAGCAGGACAAGGGAGGTTCTTGTGCCCCTGTGCTCAGCACTGCTCAGGACACCCCTTGAGTGCTATGTCCAGTTCTGGGCTCCTCAATTCAAGAGAGATGTTGAGGTGCTGGAAGGTGTCTAGAGAAGGGCAACAAAGCTGGTGAGGGGCCTGGAACACAAACCCTATGAGGAGAGGCTGAGGGAGCTGGGGGTGTGCAGCTTGCAGAAGAGGAGGCTCAGGGCAGAGCTCATTGCTGTCTGCAGCTACCTGAAGGGAGGCTGTAGCCAGGTGGGGTTGGGCTCTTCTCCCAGACAACAGCAACAGAAGAAGGGGACACAGCCTGGAGTTGTTCCAGGGGAGGTCTAGGCTGGATATTAGGAGGAAGTTACTGGCAGAGAGAGTGATTGGCATTGGAATGGGCTGCCCAGGGAGGTGGTGGAGTCCCCATGCCTGGAGGTGTTGAAGCCAAGCCTGGCTGGGGCACTTAGTACCATGGTCTGGTTGATTGGCCAGGGCTGGGTGCTAGGTTGGACTGGCTGAGCTTGGAAGTCTCTTCCAACCTGCTTGATTCTATGATTCTATGGAGCCCTCTTCATCTTTATTCTGGTTGTTAAAGCATTGAAAACATGGCTTAAGCTGTTGTGCCTCTTCCCATCTCTGCCTTGAATTTCTTCTTTTCCTTTGTGTGGCTACTGAATCACTGGGAACATAAGATAAAACACAGGAGCTTTATCTCTCTGCTTTTACAAACTGTGAACAGCAGCTTGGGATAATCTCCTGTTCTTCCCTTCACTTAATTAGAATGCTTAGACTTTTAAAAAGGCTGCTTGCAGCAGTTTTCCATCCCCTGACCTACTCTTCACCTCAAATATTTAGATACTCAATATCTGTAATAAAAAGGTGTGTGTGTGTGTGTGTATATATATATTTCATAAACCAATTAATTCAGATGCAATTTTGTGATCCAGCATCTCCACATACCTTTGGAGTTTTATATTATACCATAACAATTTATGCTTGTAGAAAATTGTAGTGTAATTGAAAATTAGAATGTGTAAAAGTAGTGCTGATTAAAATAGCATAGAGCCAGGAAATGGGGATGGTGAAGACTCAGGAAGGAAAGTGGAGGATGGCAAGCTTCTGAAGATTGAGGTGTCTCTATCCAGAATATAAACCGTGCCTGGCTCAGGAGCAGTGTGGGCAGCAGGACAAGGGAGGTTCTTGTGCCCCTGTGCTCAGCACTGGTCAGGACAGACCTTGAGTGCTGTGTCAAGTTCTGGGCTCCTCAATTCAAGAGAGATGTTGAGGTGCTGGAAGGTGTCCAGAGAAGAACAGCAAGGCTGGGGAGGGGCCTGGAGCACAGCCCTGTGAGGAGAGGCTGAGGGAGCTGGGGGTGTGCAGCCTGCAGCAGAGGAGGCTCAGGGCAGAGCTCATTGCTGTCTGCAGCTGCCTGAAGGGAGGCTGTAGCCAGGTGGGGTTGGGCTCTGCTGCCAGGCAAGCAGCAACAGAAGAAGGGAACAGAGTCTGGAGTTGTTCCAGGGGAGGTCTAGGCTGGATGTGAGGAGGAAGTTTTTGTCAGAGAGAGTGATTAGCATTGGAATGATCTGCCCAGGGAGGTGGTGGAGTCACCCACCCTGGATGTGTTTAAGGGTGGTTTGGATGTGGTGCTTAGGGCTATGGTTTAAGGTGAATCTTGTAGGGTAGGGTTCTAGGCTGGACTTGGTGATGTTGAGGGGCTTTGCCAGCCTGCATGTTGCTGTGATTCTGCATTTGCTCAGAGAGGTTTCTCCATTTCTTCTCCCTCTGTATCCATGACTCTTCCAGCCACAAACTGTCAGACATGGTAGGTATCATAGAATCAGCCAGGATGGAAGAGACCTTAAAGGTCATCCAGTCCAACCTAGCACCCAGCCCTGTCCAGTCAACCAGACCATGGCACCAAGTGCCTCATCCAGACCTCGCCTGAGGACCTCCAGGGACAGTGACTTCACCACTTAGGTACTCAGGTACTTAGATCCTTTGTGGAAAGTGGAGGAAAGAGTGAGATCATAGCCCTGAATTATATGGTCACAGCAAACTATCCATGACTGTGATATATGTAGAGCCTTGAGTGACTGTGTTAGTTTGAAGCAAGCTGGAATGTTTTGGTAACAGAACTAGATAACAGGCAGTGAAATGAAAACAATTGATGTCAACTTCTCTCACAGTCTCGCTGAGAGCTCTGGGAAGAAGAAGTAAACTTTCTCCATTTTGTCTCTCACTCTTGCTTTTGCCTTAGACAGAGACACACCTTTCTAACATCACTGCTTTCTAACCCTGCTCACTAACGTCTTGGCTGCACCTCTCTTCTTCCTGAGAACTGGGGTAAGGTTGAGAGGGCCGGGGGAGGTGTTGGGCTGGTTTGAGAGCCCCTCCTGTGGACTCAGGTTTCTGGGAGAGGACTTGTGCTTTTGTATTGTTTATCCTTTGTATATCTGAGTTAGCTGGGATAAATTCAAAAGTGTGGAGGTGGGGTAACCCCCAAACCATCACAGTGATGCTTCAGGCATGTGAAACACCACAGCTTGTTTCTTCAGCTTAATTGGTGGAACAGACAAAGAGACTTGAGACAGAGAATTTCTTCTGTTTCAGGTTTTGGGTTTTCCTTTCCTTTCCTTTCCTCTCCCCTCCCCTCCCCTCCCCTCCCCTCCCCTCCCCTCCCCTCCCCTCCCCTCCCCTCCCCTCCCCTCCCCTCTCCTCTCCTCTCCCTCTCCTCTCCTCTCCTCTCCCTTTCCCTGACACTCCTGCTCCTCTTATATAAACTTCACAATATGGCTTCCCAAACCATAACTATTTAACAATCACTATTATCATCAATCAGCTTAGATCACCTATGAAAGGCATTGGCAGTAAAAGCTTCTTGAGCTGTTTTGCTCTGAGACCTCCAAAACCACTCCAGGTTCAGGGGAGAGCTTCTAAGAGCTGAAAGGCAGAGGGAGGCTGTTGATTAATGGCTCCCTGGGATACTCTGACACCTCTGCTTGGATCAGGCAGATAAGAGGCAGCAGCACCTGCCCGACAGCAGTGCTTTATACAAGCAAAGCAAAGGTTAGCAGCTCAGAGGAGTTCCTGCAAGAAATGCAGCTTCCTCTGGGCCAGGGTAATGGTTTGCAAAGGGGAGTAAGAGAGTGAAGGATCATTTTGTACTGCTCAGGCAAAAACAAGAGAGAAGACAAATGATGTTAAAGGGTTAGAGCACAAGAAGAATAAGAATCCACAGAGAAATGAACTTTAAAGTATTCAAGTTTTGGGTTTTTTTTGATGTCAACTTTTGTTGAGGGTTTATGTCAATTTTTGTTGAAGGGTTTTTATGTCAGGTTTTGTTGAGGGTTTTTATGGCAACTTTTGTTGAGGGTTTTTCATGTCCACTTTTTTTGAGGAGTTTTTTTATGTCAAGTTTTGTTGAGGGTTTTTATGGCAACTTTTGTTGAGGCTTTCTGTGAGGAGATGCTGAGGGAGCTGGGGGTGTGCAGCCTGCAGAAGAGGAGGCTCAGGGCAGAGCTCATTGCTGTCTACAACTACCTGAAGGGAGGCTGTAGCCAGGTGGGGTTGGGCTCTTCTCCCAGACAACAGCAACAGAACAAGGGGACACAGTCTCAAGTTGTGCCAGGGGAGGTCTAGGCTGGACGGAAGGAGGAAGTTGTTGGCAGAGAGAGTGATTGGCATTGGAATGGGCTGCCCAGGGAGGTGGTGGAGTCCCCATGCCTGGAGGTGTTGAAGCAAAGCCTGGATGAGGCACTTAGTGCCACGGTCTGGTTGATTGGCCAGGGCTGGGTGCTAGGTTCCATGAATCTGCAATGCTCTGTCACCCATTTATCCCAGTACCAGCCTTTGGAAGTGGTCAGATTCCCACGCCTCACAAGAACCTGGAAAGCCTGCATTTTAGCTTAACTTCACCTTGTCCCCAGGCTGTGCTTCGAATTGATGGTACAAAGCAAGAAATCAGCTTCCACTTGAAGTCACTGCAATGTTTTCCTCGAGTGAAATGTCATCACCCAGGTTGTGCTTCTGACCAAGCAGAGAGCTTCGTTATTTACTGATCTAACTGTTAGTAAATGCCATGCATAGAAATAAAGGTGGCCTGAAACTTGGCAAATGTCTCCTGCAAAGAAAGGCACAAGACATCCTTGGGAGAGTTTTATAAACAGTTTGGTTCAGAGAACCTGGGAATCAGTGGAGGGAAGAAATAATTTGGCTTTAATGAGCTTCGACTTAGTATTCAACCCAGGAAATTCTGCCACGTTTGGGAGTACTTTGCATTAGCACAAATGAGCCAGGAGCACAAATCCTTGGGATGGGAATTACCTCAGAATGAGTGTGGGCTGACATCACTGACTGGGTTTAACTTCTGTCCTTTCCAGTGACAAAGGTGAAGGGGAAAGGCACCACCAGTGTGTGGCAATAGAAACTTGTGCTCGACACGGAGGCTGCCAAGGACAAACCTCCACAGCACCTCTTGGCTGTGTGTGGCAGGAGCCTAGGAAAGTTATCAGAAGCTCCTAATCCCATGGGTGTTGTACAACAAACTGGTGGCCTTGGAGAGAGATTTACAGGTGCAAAGGGTGCAATGCCAGGTATGTAACTGTTTGGCATGGAGTTATGTAGGTGAGTGACAACTGCAGTTGCTACAACTGAACAGCAAATCTGTGAGGGGGGGTTTGCTACTCTCAAAGTCTTTAAAGTACAACCTCACTAGGGAGAGAGGTTTGGAAATAAAAGGATAAGCTAATTAGTTATAATTAGGTCAGCCTGGGTAGGCTGACTGCCATAATTAACACTGCCTAATGACTGTCTGCAGGGATTTTACTCGGCTGCACCACGTGAAATCTGGTAAAAGTGGGTATCTGGTTGAGCTTCTCTGGTGTGAGAGCACTTACAGCCCCTGACTAAAGCAGGGATGTGTGTGGGAGGTTGGGAGCACAGTGGGAAATATGGGTTAGTGTGCTGGAATGCTGAGCAGTTGGGTGAACAGGAGCCCTCTCAGGAGATAAGTATACGTGGGCTGGGAAAACACTCCTGAGCTAGCGAGGAGGGAGCTGGGTGAAGTCTGTAAGGACCAAAGCAGACTGCAGTACTGTGCCTCCAGGAAACAGAATCATAGCTTCAGACAATGTTGGAAGGGACCTTAAAGATTAGCTAGTTCCAAACCCCCTGCCATGGGCAGGAACACCTCTCACTAGCCCAGGTTGCTCAAGGACTCATCCAACCTGGTCTTGAACACCACCAGGGAGGAGGCATCTACAGCCTCCCTGGGCAGCCTGTGCCAGTGTCTCACCACCCTGTATAGGGGTTGTGGCCAAAGTGCAGAGCCCTGCACTTGGCCTTCTTCAATCTCATCCCCTTGGCCTCTGCCCACCCGTGCAGCCTGATCAGGTCCCTCTGAAGTGCTCTCCTACCTTCCAACAGCTCCACACCTGCTCCTAGCTTGGTGTCATCTGCAAACTTACTGCATAAACTTGGAGGCATGGAAGTTTTGTGCTGTCGGCACAGGCTGCAGAGACAGAGCAGAAAGGATTAGCAAGAGTAATTCTGATGAGGGTATTTACAACTGATGACTGCCTTCAAAATTGCCTTTTATCTGCAGCTTTTCAAAGCAGTTTCCATTCATTGAGCCTTATAAAACCTTTGTAAAAATTGGTGGAAGATATAGAAATGCAGAGCTCTTTGTGCCAAAACACACAGCACTGCTTTGACAGAAAAGGGCAGCAGCACATACCAGACGTGAGTTAAAAGAGGACTTGCCCATCTTTACAGTGATGCTATCACTCTGGTAATTAGTTTGCCCAGAACAGGGCAACAGGCTTGATATTAAGGAAAAAAATGCTGAGGAATAATCAGCCAAGAGAGCTCAGGGCTTCTGTTTTCTGTTGCAGCACTAAGACTGATGTATGTTATGCAGTGATGCATTAACAAAAGGGGAATCACAGAATCAACCAGGTTGGAAGAGACCTCCAAGCTCATCCAGTCCAACCTAACACCCAGTCCTAGCCACTCAACTAGACCATGGCACTGAGTGCCTCATCCAGTCTTTTCTTGAACACCTCCAGGGACAAGCTTAACCATGGGGCAAGTGCTGAGCATTGGGAAGGGCAAGGAGAGGGTTAGAAAATGCTCTGCCCCAGCTCTATCATAGGCCCCCTTCAGATACTAAAAGGTCCCTCAGCCTCTCCTCACCAGGCTGTGCTCCAGTCCTCACGCTAGACACTCTCCAGCAGCTCCCTGTCCCTCTTCAACTGTTGTGTGAGCTTTCAACACATGGACTCAACTCTCAGTATTAGACTCACCTCTTTCACCTGCCTGACTCCAGAAGTGCCTGGGGCAGCCAGAGGAATGCAGGGGTTAGGTACAATTGTATACCCTGTTTATGGATGATTGTCTCCAACACATATGTCCTTTCCATATGGGATGTTCTCACCACACAGAGCATGGCTGGTTCCAAGTCTAACTCAAGAGCAGCATCCACCCTTTGCTTTTAAAGCTGTTATCATCCCCACTCCAACAACCCACGGCGAGAGGGAGGGAACTCCAGATTGGTGGGGGGAAGCGGCTGCCAACCTGAGGGAGGAGGAACGTCGTCAGATGGCAGGGAAGTATTTGTACTAGTTGTATTAACAGAAGCAATGACCTTTCCACACTCCAAAACGAGCCATATGGGCCTTGGAGCACAGCAACTGTTTGTCAAGCAAAGCTCCTGAATCACTGCAAGCAGGACTCGAGCACAGGATGCAAACGCTCTTCTAAAGCGCAGCTCTGGAGAGAGAGAGAAGCAGCAGGGTTTGGAGGGAGCTGCTATTTAAACCTTCACCTCCTACACCAACATTGTATTTTACTTTGCCTTCCCCCCACCTTTTCCTTTATGACTGCTGGCCTGTGCATTGTTGGGGAGGGAAAACAGATGGGCTGCAGTTGAATGCTGCAGCAAGAACCCAAAATCCAGGCTTGTTGTTAGGAATAGTTGAACAAAACGCACTGGCGGTCCCTAAGCCCTCTGTGCTTCTCCTTTTTGTTCTTCTTTGGCAGGGGGAGACTATTCTGCACTACATGTGCGTGCAGCCACCTTCCCTCCTAGCCTAACCCTGCTAGGTCCTGATTCCTCTGACCTCATTCCAGATTCATATGGGCCCTATGCATTGCCCTCATAGAATCAACCAGGCTGGAAGAGACCTCCAAGGTCACCCAGCCCAACCTAGCACCCAGCCCTGGCCAATCAACCAGACCATGGCACTAAGTGCCTCAGCCAGGCTTTGACTCAACACCTCCAGGCACGGTGACTCCACCACCTCCCTGGGCAGCCCATTCCAATGCCAATCACTCTCTCTGACAACAACTTCCTCCTAACATCCAGCCTAGACCTCCCCTGGCACAGCTTGAGACTGTGTCCCCTTGTTCTGTTGCTGGTTATCTGGGTGAAGAGCCCGAGTCCAACTCCACCTGGCTACAACCTCCCTTCAGGTAGTTGTAGACAGCAATTAGGTCACCCCTGAGCCAACCTCTCTGTTACTTCTAGCTCCTGCAAGTGAACCAGAAGGACCTGCCGAAGTGAGAAATGACTTTAGTATTTAGCCTCTTTATTCACTAAACTGGTGAGAGTGATTCCTCCATGACAACAGTGATCCTTAACTGATACAGAGTAAACCCACAGAGTACATGGTTTGGTTTTTTCCCCCTTTGCAAGTTCTGGATGCTCGTGGCAAGGATATTAAGGGTGGCAAACAGAGCACATTTTTCCATGCAATCCAAAAGAGACCAAGAAAGAAAACACCATCTTTCAGGAAAACAAAGCCAAAACCCAAAGAGCAAATCAAGCATGCAGCCTTTCCTATGATTGGCATGACGAGAGTCTGAAAAAGAGAAGGATGCTGAACTCTGCTTGGAGAACCTCAAAGACAGGAGGAGGTCATGGAGCAGCTTTCAGGTCTAACAAAGCAATGCAAGCAACGAAGTAACGAGAGGAAATGGTCTGAAATTGTGCCAGGGCAGAGCCAGTTTGGACAGTAGGGAAAAATTCTTTGCTGCAAGAGTGGGCAGAGATTGGAAGAGGCTGCCCAGGGAGGTGGTGGTGGAGTCACCATGCCTGGAGGTGCTCAAGGAACCTGTGACTGTGGCACTGTCACTATCTTTAAAGACCAATGGAGTTACAAGAGAAAGGGATTTTAAGAGCTGCAAGGTTCCCTTTGAAGTCAGTGGTGGTCTAGATTCTTTAACATGTCCCACACTCAGCACATCTGCAGGGCCTTCTAAACAGAGTTGTTCCTGTCTGGCAGGCTTCAGAGCAGCCCTCTGGAAGGTAGAGAAGCAAACCTTTTCCCCACGCTGATTTGTCTGCCCTGGCCGTGCCTTGGCGCAGGCTCCACTGCGATGCACCCGAAGCGGCGGCTGGCACAGGGAGGCTGAGGTAAGCATTGTGAACCAAGCCCTTCTTCCCCCTTGAGACGTGCTGAGATTGCCTTGCTTGTCCTGCAGACCTCTATTTCTTTCTTGCCTGCCATTGTACCAACCAGCCATAAGATTGCCTGAATCTTTTATCCTCCCACTCTTCCCTGAAACAGCTTTCAAGACAAACAGAAAAGCAAGCACAAGGAGACTTGGATGATGTAAGGTGAGCTCCTCCTCCTTCCCCTGCTGCCTTTGCTCCAGCACCTCTTCTGCCAGCCTTTATACACAGGCAGCCTTCCTAGAAATGCTTCTTTTCATTAGTTTCCTGATTCCTCAGCCTGCAAAGTGTTTGGTTTGGTTTATTTTTTCCCTGGCCAAAAGGGTGGTGGTTTGATCATAGGATGCTGTTCTGGCAGCTGCAGCGCTGCAGTTGGCACAGCCACACTGCTGCCAGGCCAGGCCAGCCCAGGTGCCCCCTGCGGCGGGCAGGCAGCCCAGCCTCTTGTCCCTGGGTGATTATCCCAGCTTGTGACTCCCAGGAACATCTCATAAACTGTGCCCTTGGACTCTGCAGCCAACACAAATTGGTAACAAAGAGCAATACCGCGGGAGGTCACGAGAAAGGACACAGCCCTCTCAGAGACAGATTATTGCAGTAACCTCCAGTGCCAAACAAACAGAAGAGCTGAGCAGCGCTGAAAGTTGGCTCACCTCTTGGAGGTGTGATGGGAAGGGGTCACTGCTGCAATGAATGGCTGGTGTGCAGCTTCATGCACTGCCCTGGCAGGGTTTGTTCAGGTTCTGGCTTTTATAGGTGCAGGGGGAGTTTAATGCTCCTTTATTAGCACAGCTCTGCACTGACCTCCATGCTAAAAAAACACCCAGCCACAACAGGGACTTTCATATTGCCTCATCACCCACCAAGGGCAAATAAACATCCACAAATTCTAGCCTTTCCTTTTTTTCCTTTCCCCTCCAACTCTCATTAAAAGTGTGGTCTCTCTCTGTTATTATCAGGCAGACAGTTTGCAGCAGGTTTGTTATTACAGTCAAGTGCAGATGCCCTTTTTAGTTTGAAGCAGAGTTAATAGCAAAGCTTTGCTAAAGTTCCTGATTATCTGCTCAGGGTAAGAGCAGTTTACCACCACTATCCTCCTTGGAATAGTCAGGGTTATGCACAGCTTTTAATTCTTTAAATAAAGAGCTTGTTTATACTGTGAGCTCACTTGAACAGCAGCCAGCAGGTTTCTGAATGGGCTTGGCCACTTCTTCCACTACCAAGCAAGCCACTGGTTCAGCACCAGAAACATGAAGCTGAGAATGAAAAGGCTAATGCCATGCATGGACAGGTGGGTCCAGCTGGGATTAGGTGTTTTTTACCATGCACCATAGGGCACATTGAGCCTGTGTGGGGCCAAAAGGCTGGTGAAGGCTCTGCAGAACAAGTCTTATGAGGAGCAGATGAGGGAACCAGGCTTGTTTGGTCTGCAGAAGAGACCCATCCTGGATGGGGACACAAATACACACACACTCATGCATCACACACACACACACACACACACACACAACCATGTGCATGAATTGTCAGCTATAAGCTATTCAGCACAAAACCTACCACTGCCTTGCTGGAGCGTGGCCAGAGAGGGGACACAAAACTGGTGAAGGATCTAGAGACCAAATCTTATGAGGAGCAGCTGAGAGAAATGGGGGTGCTTGGTTTGGGGAAGAGGAGGCTGAGAGGAGACCTCATTGCCCCCTACAACTCCCTGAAAAGAGGTCGCAGGGAGGTGGGGTTGGTCTCTTCTCCCTAGTTTCAGGTGATAGAATGAGAATAAATGGCCTGAAATTGTGCCAGGGGAGCTTTAGGTTGGCTGTTAGGAAAAATGCCTTCGCTGCAAGAGTGGTGAGGGCTTGGAAGAGGCTGCCCAGGGAAGTGGTGGAGTCACCATGCCTGGAGATGGTCAAGAAATGTGTGGCCATGGCACCAGGGGACATGGTTTGATGGCCGTGGTGGTGTTAGGTTGATGAGTGGCCCTAGAAGGCTTGGTGTTCTTAGAGGGCTTTCCAACTGAGCCAATTCTTTGATGCTCTGCTGCTATGTTGTGGGTGCTGGTGTGGCTGTATCACCAGCAGGATGGCTTCTGACCTTGCACTGCTGCACTTGGAGTGAGCTGAATTGTGCAAGCGTGGTGGGAAAGGGAAGGAGGGGCCAGTAAGAAAGAAAGCCTTGCTCTGTTGTCACCTACACGTTGGAGTAGCTCTCTGGTAGGCACTGACCTCTCACAATGAATTCCTGCTGTTTCCTCCTTGCTTTTTCAAACTCTTCTAAAGCAAATCCTTATGCCTGCATTTACTTAATTAAATATTTGTTATCCCTTTCTGCCCCCCCCCCTCCCCTTCAGCTACAGTTGCTGATTGTTACTTACACGACTGAAGCACACAATCAGGTCTCTTTGGGTGGCTGTGACACAAAACGATGCTGTTTCAGCAGCTCTTGGGGAGGTGCTTAGGTGTTATTGGAGGAATTTTTCTCTGTGAAAAGAATTTTCCATGAGATTGGGCATTTCAGAGCAGGCTGCAGTGCAGCAGCACTGTGTGTAGGCACATAAAAAGCTCTATTGTTTCATTCAATGATGTTTTAACACAGTGCAAGGTATTAGCTTCCAGTAATACAGGAACACTTAGATTCCAGTAGTGTTACCTCATTATACTTACTATTATGAGTTCTGCCATTTATTCACAGTAGTAAATGTTGTGCTAAACAGTACATGTCTGCAGGGTCCAGGCTTCAGACAATAATACAATTATGAGGGCGACTGTTCAGTGAAAAGCATCTGGGGGAGTACTGTGCAAAGCCACAGAAGTAAAAACCAGTGCTTGGTTGTCACAAACCTTTCCCTTTGATTTCTTTTCCCCCCTTCTAGATAAAGTTCTGAAATAAGTGAACTGTCTGAGGTGAAATATGATCAGCAATCAAACCTGCAGAACCTAGAGCAGTCAGCCATGCAGTAGTTCACCTCCTCTGAGGCTGTCAGCCAGGATGAGAGTTTTTGAAGTATAGATAGTGGAAAAGCACTCTGAGATCATCGAGTGCACTCATCAACCTAACAGCACCATGGCCACCAAAGCATGTCCCTAAGTGCCATGGCCATATACTTCTCGAACAAGTCCAGGGATGCTGACTCCATCACTTCCCTGGGCAGCCTCTTCCAAGCCCTCACCGCTCTTGCAGTGAAGGCATTTTTCCTAACAACCAACCTAAAGCTCCCCTGGCACAATTTCAGGCCATTTATTCTCATTCTATCACCTGAAACTAGGGAGAAGAGCCCAACCTCACCTCCCTGCGACCTCTTTTCAGAGAGTTGTAGGGGGCAATGAGGTCTCCTCTCAGCCTCCTCTTCTCCAAACTAAGCACCCCCATTTCCCTCAGCTGTGCCTCATAAGATTTGGTCTCCTGAAACTAGGGACAAGAGCCCAACCTCACCTCACTGCAACCTCTTTTGAGGGCAGTGTAGAGAGCAATGGGGTCTCAGCCTCCTCTTCTCCATGCTAAACAAGTCCATTTCCCTCAGCTGCTCTTTGTAAGACTTGTAATCAAGACCCTTCACCAGCCTTGTTGTCCTTAAAGCTATGACACCCCCTAGTGAATTCCAAGAGCTTCTGCCAGCCCCTCAGGAGCAGCTCACACTCCCTGTTGTGTTTTACTAGAGACATAAATTAACACAAGGAAAAAATGGTTCCAGAATGGGGTGTTGAATGGTTCTAGAATGGGATGTTGAATGCATCCAACTCTCCTCTTCAGAAAGCAGAGAATGCAAACAACAGTTCTGCATCTCCATCTGAGCAACCTGCAGCAGCTCCATAATCAATAATAGAAAATGTTACTGCAAGGCCCAATAGACCTCAAAGAGATAATGGGAATTGGCCATTAACAGTGAGTCATTATAGAACTTATTAAGTGAAGCCTTGGGGCTGTCATAGAGCCTAAAGGTTGACATAAATTTTTCATAGGCATTGAACTTTGCTAAATGTGCTTGCATTTGATTAATGATGACTTTCTTCAGCTTGCTAATAAGGAGGAGGAAAATATGAGCCTGAGCTGCAGCAGGGAGAAGAGTGTCCTGGAAGGAAGACTCTTTGGCAGGAGGGGAACAATGAAGCTTTCCAAGACTCCCTGCCAAGGTTGAAGGAGTTTATTGCTCTCTGGAAAAAAATTGCTCCTTACCACCCAGAGACAGGGAACTGAGCAGGCATGCACAGAAAGCTGGAAGTGACAACATCATAGCTCCAAAACAAAACCAAACCCAAATCCCCTGCCCCCCTCTAGACCTCCCTGCATCACAGAGAACAATAGGGAAGTGCTTCCCATTTGGAAAGTAGCTCCAGGAGGGGAATGGAGTGAAGTGCCTGCAGAGCTGCTGCTGAGAGAGCTGGAGGAAATTTGCCTTGGCAGCCAAGGGAGTGAGTCATGGATTCAGGGAATGGTTTAGGTTGGAAGACAACAGCAACAACAAAATTAAACCTTCACTTGCAGAAAGGCCTGGAGAACAGCACGAGGATTTGGTCAACTGAAACAAAGATGTTTTTTCACTTGTTTAAAACAAAAGAAATAGGAAGTGAGAGATCATCTCAGTCCAAAGCAGTCCTGAAGTCCAAGTCTCTTTCACTAACCACCACCATCAGTGCTAGGCTTGTCTTAACATTTGGGGCATAGCTCAAAAAATTCCAGTCTACAGTTTCGTGGGTTTTGCCTCTTTGTAGTCTTTAAAGCTGTTTTTAAAGCTCCAACTCTCAAGATTGTCTTTAGAACTATTTTAAAAGAGCACTCCTGCCATCAAGAGAATACCAAGCAGCTCCAGCCAAGAGGAGCCAAGGGAAAACAAATTCTTCTCCTAGACTCAGACAGACAATTAGATATTGGCCCTGAGACAGCAAACACAAAAGGAAAAGGCAGCACAAAAAACCCAAGAGGGGCACCTGCTCCTTCTCACCTCTAGCAGTCTGGGTTAGAAGATGATGTTTTACTCCCCACCCTTACCAGCTATGAATTTGCCAGTGCCAAGCTGCAGCTCCAAAACAGGTTTTCCCTCCTGGTCATGGAGTTCTTTGCCCATCAGCCTGGGTGGCGTCTTGGCTGTTGCTGTTCCAATGCAGTTACAGGCGACAGCAAATGGGCTAAGCAAGCACTAGAAAACAGGAAAAAAGCCCAAACAAGATCAGCTTTGGGGTTTGGCACGGGGATTCTGATAGTCACTGCCCTGGTTAATATTTAACTACTTACAGAACACAAATTGGGTTCAACAGAAAGCCTGAATGCCTCTTGAAAAGGATACTTCTATGACCTGCAAAGAGGTCTTAGAGTCACACACAGCACACGCAAGCCTCCCTCTCTTTGGGCATCCTTACTGGCTGACTCTGCAACAAGAAACTTGAAATGCTCCCTGTGCTCTGCAGACATCTAACCATGGGTAAGCACTTGCCTGGGCATATACATCCCCCACCTCTGTCCAGGAGACAGGGGTTGGACACTGGGTGCACACATAAAAGCACCACACTGTACGTGGCAAAGTTGCTATTGATGCATGAAGAAGTCATCACTCCAACCCTTCCTCTGCTCTCACAAGGCACAGCATTTTGCAAGCAGGGCCTGCAGTCACTAAAAGAGGGAGTAATAAGCACAGAGATGAAGCTGATGAGCAGGCAAGGGCCAGGACTTTGTGCAGAACTAGCAGAAGTGTGCTTCTCAAAACCCTGTGAGAATTGGAGTCAAAATTGTTCTTCTGGCTTGGGTATTTGTAGCCAGCCCAGGATCTGAAAAAGCCTTACCTCATCCAACACTGAAATTAGGGATATTAAGTTACTGGGGAAAAAAAAATCTCTCCATTATCACCCCTGGGCACAGAACTGAGTCAAATTGGTTGAGCCTCAGCCTCAGGCCAAATTAGTGAAAGCAGTAGCAGAGTTTTATGTTGTTGTTGCTATTATTACTACTACTATTACTGCTGTTATTACTACTTTATTATTATTATCATTATTATCACTACCATTATTGCAATTATTACTACTTTACACTAATTTTGATTATTATTACTATTACTGCTACTATTACTACTTCATTATTATCATCACTACTACTATTACTGCCATTGGAATGGGCTGCCCAGGGAGGTGCTGGAGTCACCAACCCTGGAGGTGCTCAAGAGGAGCCTGGATGAGGCACTTGGTGCCATGGTCTGGTTGACTGGCTAGGGCTGGGTGCTAGGTTGGCCTGGATGATCTTGGAGATCTCTTCCAACCTGGCTGATTCTATGATTCCATGATTCAATTGTTACTACTTTACATTATTATTACGACTGCTACTATTTCAGAATGCAAATCTGGTGCTGGTTGTGCAGCTTCTGTTCCAGGTCAGTATTTCAACCAGTCACTTAGGTGGAAGCCTGCACAGGGTCTGTTTGGATGAGGAACACAGAGAAGAATTCCAAGCTTTGAGGTGCAAGAAAGCTAAATCTGCCTCTTTGTGAGTCTGTTGCTCACTTTTTCTGTAAGCTTCTCAGCACCACCGTGGTAAAATTCAGCATTTTACTTTCTCAGTAAGTCACTAAGAGGGAGCCAAGAAAACATGCAAATGATTTAAAAGCTTTCCTCATCTGTGCTGATATCAGTTTCTAAGTTGTGGTCCTGCAGAGATAATGGTGGCAGGATTGCAAGCTTGTACCCCTTGACACAGCATCAAAACCTGCAAGAACGTGACAGAGGCAAGCTGCAGAACCCTAAACAAACCCTCCCCTTCCCTATCAGTGTAAGTTTGGAGAGCTCCCTTGACAACCAGCACTGAAGCTGCATTCCTAAACAGCTTCTTGCCAGTGATGAAAGAGATTGGGTACAAATGCACTGGGGATATAGGTGAGCTGAGGGTACGGCAGCCTTGCTCAGGTGAAAAGCAGCTAGACCAGAGGCTGCCCATTCTTGCCATACATGCACTCAGCTCACCAAATAAGCTTCACTCCTGGTTATTTAGAGGGGTTTTTGTGTGGGTGTATTTAGACTGGAGGAAGAAATTCTTTCCAGTGAGGGTGACAGGACAAGGTGTAACAGGTTTAGACTGCAAGTGGGGAGATTCAAACTAGATGTTAGGAAAAGGTTCTTTGCAGTGAGGGTGGTGAGACACTGGCACAGGCTACCCAGGGAGGCTGTGGATGCCTCCTCACTGGAGGAGTTCAAGGCCAGGTTAGACAGGCCCTTGAACAACCTGGGCTAGCAGGATCATAGAATGGTTTTGGTTGGAGGGGACCGCAAAGATCATCCAGCTCCAACCTCCCTGCCATGGGCAAGGTCACCTCCCACTAGAACAGGTTGCTCAAGGCCCCAAGGATGTGTCCCTGCCCATGGCAGGGAGGATGGAAGTAGATGATCTTTAAGGTTCCTTCCAACCCAAACCATTCCATGATATCTATGAAAAAAAAAAGAGCCTTTCCACTGTCCCTTACCTTACCAGGCTCAGTCAGGATGCTCCTCCTTTTAACGAGGGCTTGCCTTCAAACCCACTGAAGCTGTAATGAATCTCTCAGTTGTCTTCCACAGATGTGAGGCTCAGTCCTTCACTGAGCTCAGCCAGAAGAAGGAGAGATTACATGCTGCAGCAACTCGTACAAAGAAATCTCTCCCCAGCTTGCTCGGATCCTTGGGAGCGCCGCGACGAGCGACAACCCCAGCCCGCAGCCTTCGTGTCAGGGACTGGCACTGCTGCTCTGGGCTGGCTTTTGCACTCTCAGCTTACAAACCTGAGACTCCAGCAAGCACTGCTGTGAAGTCCAACATAAATTAACGTCGTGTCCATGTGCCAAAACACGCTGTTCATTCGGGGGGAGGCTGCAGATGAGGCACAATGAGGATAATTCCCAGCATTTCAGAGGTAGGTTAAGCAAGGCTAACTTAATAAAGCACTATGACAACTGCACAGTCACTGGGAAAAGGGGGAGCAAAAAAAAAACAACCAAATGAAAAAGGACAAAACCAGAAGGGAAAGAAAATTTATTTCCAAACATCTACGAGAGTGCTACAAACCACAGACTAAAACTGAAAGCATTTAAAACTATTAAAAGAAAAAAGAAGAAGGTAGTTGACAAGGTCCTCCTTAAAAATTAAACAGAAAACTGGAGAAAATGCAGTTACTACCTCTAAAACTTGCTCAAAAGGGAAAGAAATCCAGAGAGCATCAATCAGGATGGAATCCTACTTCTTTTTTTATCTTTGTTTCAATGTGTTCATTTGTAAATTGAGACTCACTGAATGGATAGTTTTAGGGATTGAGACTCATTGAATGATAGTTTTAGGGATTGAGACTCATTGAATGATAGTTTTAGGGATTGAGACTCATGGAATGATAGTTTTAGGGATTGAGACTCATGGAATGATAGTTTTAGGGATTGAGACTCATGGAATGGATAGTTTAAGGGATTGAGACTCATGGAATGATAGTTTTAGGGATTGAGACTCACTGAATGGATAGTTTTAGGCATTGAGACTCACTGAATGATAGCTTCAGGGATTGAGACTCACTGAATGGATAGTTTTAGGCATTGAGACTCACTGAATGATAGCTTCAGGGATTGAGACTCACTGAATGGATAGTTTTAGGCATTGAGACTCACTGAATGATAGCTTCAGGGATTGAGACTCATTGAATGGATAGTTTTAGGCATTGAGACTCACTGAATGATAGCTTCAGGGATTGAGACTCATGGAATGGATAGTTTTAGGGATTGAGACTCATGGAATGATAGTTTTAGGGATTGAGACTCATGGAATGGATAGTTTTAGGGATTGAGACTCATGGAATGGATAGTTTTAGGGATTGAGACTCATGGAATGGATAGTTTTAGGGATTGAGACTCATGGAATGATAGTTTTAGGGATTGAGACTCATGGAATGGATAGTTTTAGGGATTGAGACTCATGGAATGGATAGTTTTAGGGATTGAGACTCATGGAATGATAGTTTTAGGGATTGAGACTCATGGAATGGATAGTTTTAGGGATTGAGACTCATGGAATGGATAGTTTTAGGGATTGAGACTCATTGAATGACAGCTTTAGGGTTTGTTGGTTTGTTTTCTTTTGTTAATGTTTCTTTAGACTTGTAATGGAGAAATGTGCAAATCTAGCAAAATATTCTTTGGATTATAAACAGAGGAAAGAGGGGGAAAAAAATCAAATGGATGACCCAAGAAATTTAAACTGAGCTAATAACCAACTCTAGAATTATATAGAATGGATACAGCTAGAAGAAAGTGAAATATTGCAATCAGCAGTGGAGAGTAAATCTGCTGATTTAGCAAACTCTGCCCTGAAAAAAAACAAAACAACAAACACAACCAAAAAAACCCAAAACCAAGACCATAGGAATAGAATAACAGAATCACAGAATCAGTCAGGGTTGGAAGGGACCACAAGGATCAGCCAGTTCCAACCCCCCTGCCATGGGCAGGGACACCCTACCCTAGTGTAGGCTGACCAGAGCCTCATCCAGCCTGGCCTTGAACACCTGTAGAATAGAATGGGAGAAGGGAAAACATTATGAATATAGAGCTGAAACATCATTTCTAATCTTTAAAGGTTCAGATTTTAATCTAGCTACAGCTATGAGGGAGGGGTTCTTCAGAAAAGCATCACACCAACCAAGCCCACTGGCTCTCAGATTAAGCAGTTTGGTAGCTGACTGCAAGTGAAAAACAAGGTCTGTAAAAATCAATGCTAGAAAAAGGTCTCTTATTTCTACTTATTGCCTCTTCCCATATTGCAGCTGCTGATCTCTCACCCTAAACAGCAAAGTCTATGAAGTTCAGCATAAGTACAGCCATCCACAGGTGCTGGAAATGTTGATGGGCAGAGCATATGCCAATTCCTTGCTCATTCTGAACTTTTTAATCTGTATTTCTCTCTATATAAAAAGTTAGAGCTGAATTTTCAATTAAAAGATCAACCCAAACATACCCCACAAAGAACAACTCTGAAAGCGCTCTGTGTTTGTCAGGACAAACTGAAATGTCTTTCCCTCAGTAGATGATGCTATTATAATGCAGTAAATGGAGGGGGGAGGGATCAAAATACTAACAAAAAAAAATAAAAGGGAAAAAAAAGTAAGTGCCAGAACCTTAATTACTACTCAGGTTAAGGTAATTGTCAGGTAGAAGAGTTTTTAGGGAACTTAATGCTAAACCGTGTCAGATTAAGAACCCATAGAAGCTTAGCACAGATAGGGAAACTCACAAGTCACAGAGGGTCCCAGAGCACTGGGACAGGCTCCCCAGGGAGGTCGTGGAGTCTCCTTCTCTGGAGCCTTTCAAGGCCTGTCTGGATGTGTTCCTCTCTGAGCTGTGTTAGTATTGTCCTGCTCTGGCAGCGGGGTTGGACTCGATCATCTCTTTGAGTCCCTTCCAACGCTTAACATCCTATGATCCTAAATCTGGAGTAAACAGTAAGTCCAGAGCACTCCTGCCCACTGCCAAAAAAAAAAAAGGTCATTTGGGAAAGCTCTGGAATTGCTAGGATATAAGCTAAATGCATCCTATCACATGGGACATACTGCAAAGTATTACACTCCACTGAATCCAGGGAAAACACAGCAGCGGTCGATGAAGATTAGCGCCGCCGCGTTCCGGGAGCAGCCACAAGCTGTAGATAGAGAGGGTGCAAAAAAGATGTTCACCAGGCATTACATCATTATTATTATTCTTTCTTTAACTCTAAACAAAACCCCCAAAACATTGCTGACATCTTTTAACCTCCCAAGGCAACAAACCAACTACAAACACATCCTAAATAAGGCAATCCAAAGGGTCACGACTGTAGCAAGTTAGCCAGAAGCAGCGCATTAGAAACCCGACGCTCGGTTTGGTTTGTGGGTGGTTTGCTCCCTTTAAATGCTTAATAACCAAAAGAATTGATAGATATTAAAAAAGAAAAAAAAAAAAGAGAGAGAATCAGTTTATTTTTCAAAGTCTGCTTCTTATACTGAAGCACCATATTAAAGCAAACAGTACAATGTTCATAAAATATAAGTGTGATGCCGTAACGGTTTCTTACATGGCAGAGTACTGATATTTCGCATGTATACTAAAAAATAAGAATCTTAAAATTGTACAAATAGATACATTAAAAATGACAATAGAAACTGGGCACCTTCCCCACCGCCACGAGACAAAGAGTTTGTGGTTTGGGTGGGGTTTTTTTCCCCCCCCCCTCCGCCTCCTCTCTTTCTATCTGGCACGGATTAGTTCGAGGTGAAAGGATAAGCAACAAAAAGGATTGACAGGAATCAGCGAGTAACGAGTCGGATGCTCAAGAGACAGGCTCCTGGTACATTGTACTGTACATACATCAGATGGGTTTCAGCTGGCTGGATAGGATAGATTTCAAGTTTAAAAATGCACTACCATAGAGAGTGTCCAGAGTTTAAGGCGAAATTACAGCTCGGAACTGTTCTCTTCTCTACCGCGTGGAAGCTTCTTTGACAAAATAAAAGGTTTCAGACGTTGGTGACACAGAAAGGATTTTTTTTCCCCTCCCCCCCTTTCTTTGTAGGTTTGCTCTCAGTGGTTTCCTTCGTTTAAATACTTTGTGTTCCTTAAGTGGGTTGGTTTGTTTTGTTTTCCTTCGGTGAAGTTGGCGGCCAACTTCCGCGGTCACCCTTGGTAGGAAAAGGTACTTCACAGTATTTATTTACCACTTTATTTCCTGGTCCTTTATTTTTATCAAAGGAATCCTCTCTGGCAAACTTCTAAGCGAGACTTTATTTTTTTTCCCTTGTTTTTTTTTTTAAAAAAATACCTGCTTACGTTTCTTCTGGAGTCTTCAGAACATCAGACACAGTTCTTAAGGCCAAATCTGAAGCTTTATTGTTAAGAATCGTCGTCGAAAGTGTCTTTGGAGCCATACAAGTCTGCAAGTTTCTTAAACCGAGGTCCCCAGTTTTGTAGATAGTCGTAGTCCAAGTCAGAATCTGTCGTCGCTGACTCTAAGGAGCTAAGTGAACCAGCCACTGAGCCTCTGCCTTCGTAGCCATAGATCTGAATAGAGTCATAAGGAGGAGCAGTCGGATCATTATCAGCCTCTTGTATTCTCGTGTTGATGAAGTCATCAACATCAACACTGTTGGGAGCCGGCCGGAGCCCCGGTCTGGGCATGTACTGATACTCAGGTTTGATGTCCTTGCGGGGAATAAAGCCGTTGATGCCATCGGGGTTCTGCAAAGTAGCTATGTCGAAAGCTTCAGTGTCTTCCTCTCCTCCACCCTCATCGTCGTAGGTAATGATGTTCTCTCGCACATCTTCTTCTTCAAAAACTATCAGGGGCTCTTTTTTCTGCCTTTTCAGTGTTACGAACAAGACTACGATGACTACGGAACACAAAGCAGAAGCACAAACAGCAGGTTACAGCTGCACTCCCAACAGCAGCTCCTTTCTGGACTGACCACCAAAACGTCAGCTGCACACTGCACTTCCAGCACCTGGAGGGACCTACAGGAGAGCTGAGGAGGTACCTTTACAAGGTTCTGAGAGAACAAGACTGAATCGTAGAATCAGGCAGGGTTGGAAGGGACCACAAGGATCAGCCAGTTCCAATCTCACCCTGCCATGGGCAGGGACACTTCACACTAGATCAGGCTAGCCAGAGCCTCATCCAGCCTGGCCTTAAACACCTCCAGGGATGGGGCTTCCACCACTTCCCTGGGCAACACATTCCAGGCTCTCACTACCTTCATGGTGAATAGAATGTACTGAAGCTGGAAGAGGGGAGATTTAAACCGGAGATTAGGAAGAAATTCTCTACGTGAGGGTAGGGAGATGCTGGAACAGATTGCCCTGAGTGCAACATGGATGCCCCAGATGTGTTCAAGGCCAGGCTGGCTGAAGCAACCTGGTCTAGTCCCCATGGCAGGGGAGTTGGAACTGGATGGTCTTCAATGTCCCTTCCAGCCCAAACCGTTCTGTGATTCTATGCTTTTGCGGTGTGGTTCACACACAGCTTTGCTGACATCTGCACTCTCTTTATTCCTAGCTTGGCAAAAGCACTGATGTTTGCACACAGAGCTGACCATATGGACGTGAGGTTTTCTGTCTGGGTTGAACACCACTGCTCTTACTAATTGCTCACTAACTCAAGGCTAATTCCAGCAAAGCATCTGTGGGCCCCCAGCGCTGCATGAGCACTTTAGAACTGCCTTGGAGCCACCTAGTCACACACATATCCACAGCAAGGCTGATCTTTACCCTCTCTTCTGTGCCCAAAGCTTAACTCCACTCCCATGTTTCGGCTCCATGAAAACAGATTTTCTCTTAAGCAGCCCCCTGAAACACATCCCTTGGTTGTTGCAGTCCTCCTCACATCAGATTGCCCTCAAATAACTTCACAGCAAATGAGAAAAGAAAGACTAAAGCTGACTGTGGGCAAAAAAAATAAACCATTTAATATAAATATTTTCAAATCATCAGGAAATGCTTTCCAGCACTTCCCTAAAAGCAGGATCCTCTGAGTCATTCGTTTGTCTTCAACACAAGAGGAGTTAGAGGGAAATAGCTGGCAGGAGCCATTAATCCTGGCTGACCTCAATAAGGAACTTGCCATCCAGGGAAGATCACAAAACTTCAAGCTGTGTGTCGTGCCTTGCTTTCAACAAACATAGAATCATAGAATTAACCAGGTTGGAAGAGAGCTCCAAGCTCATCCAGCCCAACCTAGCACCCAGCCCTGGCCAAGCAACCAGACCATGGCACTAAGTGCCCCAGCCAGGCTTGGCTTCAACACCCCCAGGCACAGAGACTCCACCATCTCCCTGGGCAGCCCATTCCAATGTCCCTGACTAACTCCTATCAGGCCACGAAAGGACACTCCCTGATCACACCCAAATTGGTCAGTGTTTGCTACTGCATTTCAGCCAGGCCAGAGCACTACTTCCAATAAAATAAAAAAAAAGAAAGCTATAAAGGAAGATTCATTTCTGCAGCTCAGAGCTGGAGGCAAGGTGCAGGGTTCTGCACTTTGGCCACAACAACCCCAAGCAGCACTACAGGCTGGGGACAGGTTGGCTGGAAAGCAGCCAGGAGGAAAGGGAGCTGGGGGTACTGATAGATAGTAGGCTGAAGATGAGGCAGCAGTGCCCAGGTGGCCAAGAGAGCCAATGGCATCCTGGCCTGCATCAGGAGCAGTGTGGCCAGTAGGACAAGGGAGGTTATTCTTCCCCTCCACTCAACACTGCTCAGGCCACACCTTGAGTACTGTGTCCAGTTCTGGGCCCCTCAATCCAAGAGAGATGTTGAGGTGCTGGAAGGTGCCCAGAGAAGGGCAGCAAGGCTGGGGAGGGGCCTGGAACACAAACCCTATGAGGAGAGGCTGAGGGAGCTGGGGGTGTGCAGCCTGCAGAAGAGGAGGCTTAGGGCAGAGCTCATTGCTGTCTGCAGCTGCCTGCAGGGAGGCTGTAGCCAGGTGGGATTGGGCTCTGCTGCCAGGCAGCCAGCAACACAACAAGGGGACACAGTCTCAAGCTGTGCCAGGGGAGGTCTAGGCTGGATGTTAGGAGGAAGTTGTTGTCAGAGAGAGTGATTGGCATTGGAATGGGCTGCCCAGGGAGGTGGTGGAGTCACCGTTCCTGGAGATGTTTAGGCAAAGCCTGGCTGGGGCACTCAGTGCCATGGTCTGGTTGACTGGCTAGGGCTGGGTGCTAGGTTGGCCTGGCTGAGCTTGGAGCTCTCTTCCAACCTGGTCGATTCTATGATTCTAAGGTTAGTGCTTTAACACAGACAGGTAGTGAGCAGCAAGAAAGAGCAGGGATATTTCTCCCCCTTACCTAACAAGATGACGATGCAAGCAAGAATGGCAATTAAAGCTCCGGTGCTTAGTCCAGCATTGAGGATGTAGGCTTCAGCATTGCAGGAGAGCAGGGAGCCGTTGCTGTCACACCCACAGACCCGAATGGTGAGGGTGTTGGTGCTGCTCAGAGGGGGCACTCCGCCGTCGCTTATGACAATGGGAAGCAGGTACAGATCCTGCTTCTGGCGACTAAAGCCTTCGCGCCTCACGAGGACGCTGGCTGTGTTGTCTGTGTGAGGAAGAGAGAGAGAGAGAGAGGGATCAGTCTTAGCCCCTCAGAGCCATCCTCCTAGTAAAGATGGAAAGAAAGCTCTCCTGCTAGGAGCTTCCAGATGCCTTAGCAGTAATGGTGCAACAAACCTGAGGAGTTTAATTTAAACTGGATGTTAGGAAAGGGTTCTCTGCAGTGAGGGTGGTGAGACATTGGCACAGGTTGCCCAGGGAGGTTGTGGAGCAAAGAATTACCCAATGTGATCAAAGATCACATTGGGTAATTCTTTGCTCCACAACCTCCCTGTAGGCATTCAGAACCAGGCTGGAGGAGGCTTTGAGCAACCTGTTCTAGTGGAAGGTGTCCCTGCCTATTTCAGGAGGTTGGAACTGGCTGAGCTTTGAGGTCCCTTCCAACCTAAACCTTTCTATCATCTGCAGGTGGGTGCTAAGCTATTGATTAGACAAATCTATACAGGAGTACTCTTAGTAGTGTGCTTATGATGTGGATTTGTTAAATTCAGTTTGCCTCCAGCCACAGCATTCTAAGTTCAAACTAATCTTGAGTTTGATTGATTGATCTTGAGATCCATCAGTATCTGAAGGGGGCACACCAGAAAGCTGAGGAGGGGCTGTTTATGTATACTACCTAAGTGAATGAGGAGAGGCTGAGGCAGCTGGGGCTGTTCAGTCTGGAGAGGAGAAGGCTCTAAGGTGACCTTATTGTGGACCTTCAGTGTCTTAAGGGGGGTACAAGAAAGCTGAGGAGGGACTTTTTAGGCTGTCAGGACTGGAGGGAGTGGAACAAAGCTAGAAATGGATAGTTTAGGAAGAAGTTCTTCAGCATGAGGGTGGTGAGAGCCTGGAAGGGGTTGCCCAGATGACTGGTGGAAGCCTCACGCCTGCAAGTGTTTAAAGCCAGGCTGGGTGAGGCTCTAGACAGCCTGATCTAGCATGAGGTGTCCCTGCCTGTGGCAGGGGGTTGGAATGAATGAGCTTTGAGGTCCCTTTCAAGTTAAACCATTCTATGATTCTAAACCAGTACAAAGTCTTATCTTGATGAGCAATTACAGTGTGGTGCTTCATTCGTACAGCACCATGCTGAACTGCTATCACTTCAGAGTGATGAGAGCCACATGAGGAATACAAAGAGTCTCTGTTAGAGCCCCCTTTTAGCACCCCACTAACTTTTGGTGCGACTCACACTACTTCAGACTGATTCCATTGCTATTTGAGCTGGTTCTGGTTCCTTTCCAGAAATAAAGCCTTCAGTGGAGGGGAAGAAAAACCAAAATGAAACAAAAAAAAACAAACCCCAAAACACCCAAATAAACCAACCCAAGAAACAAACAAACAGATAAAACCCCCATCAAACCAAAAAACAACCCCCAAATCTCTCTGCTTTATTGCTGTCTGACTCAGGGGTCTAGCCTTGAGCTCTGTGGTAAAGGGTTGGACTTGATGATCTGTGAGGTCTCTTCCAACCCTGATGATACTGTGATACTGTGGCATGGAAAGCAGACAGCACAATGTGCTGTTAATGAGATGTCCATCAAAATGGAAGTCAACCTCTACCGTGTCAGCAGCAGGTTTGGAACTCAGCATTGCTGTTCCAGTCAGAAATGCTCAGGCACTGGGTGTTTTCAGCAGCACCTGGTTTTCACCCAACCTCCCAAAGCCAGAACTCAGAAAGCTGGATCATACACACCCAGGCCACCTTCTGAATTCTGTGGAGGATACAAAGACAACTTAAAGTCCCTCTCTATTTCCAACCTCCACGAGCCTTCTTGTGCCTGGGATGGAAATCAACCCTCCCACCTCAGCACAGGTCATTTTGGATAGTCCTTCACCCTTCCTGGGGCAGAAGCACTGGAAAGGGAAGTGTGAGAGATGAAAAGCTGGGCTGAGACACCAGCACTTCCTGCTCCTAGCCACACCAGACAAAGCCAAGGAAACACAAACAGTCTCCTTTGTTGGGGTCCCTGTGTCTCAGCACCGAGGCTGAACCAAAGTTTACACAAGTGTAAACATCCTGAAATAAGTCAAATGAAACAATCATATCTGTGGGGTTCAGACCTTCACAGACTTGGTTAGGAAGAGGATTTACTTCACACAACCCTTTGTGCTTTGCCAGGTTCTTTACTCTTTCCTACGCAACGGAAAGAGGCTACAAGAAAAGAATGATGCTGTTATCTGTTAAGATAAAGCAGAAGAAAAGAATGATTCTTTTATCTGTGAAGATGAAATAGCAGTAAAGGATGATTCTTTCATCTGTGAAGGGAGGGCTCTTCACCTCCAACAGTCCCCATTTTACTACTGCCTCAGGGTCCTGTAGAGGATTAATCATTTTCCTCTTGAAGAGTCAGCACAAATCCCAGGATTTAATAATGCAAATCATAAAACCTCTCCTAATGATCTAATCACTGCTATTTCCATGAAGGTTTGTGAATAAATTATACCAAAAGGGAAGTATTTTTGCCTTCTATTAACCAGCCTGGCAAGCAGCAGCTCTAATGTAGGGCGAGTTCTGAAATTGGTCCCATATGGGGCAGACACAGGACAGTTTATGGGATGAGAGAGGTGTTTGTCCCAGGGCTAGAATCAAAGAATCAATCAGGTTGGAAGAGACCTCCAAGATCAGCCAGTCCAACCTAGCACCCAGCCCTGGCCAATCAACCAGACCATGGCACTAAGTGCCCCAGCCAGGCTTTTCCTAAACACCTCCAGGGACAGAGACTCCACCACCTCCCTGGGCAGCCCATTCCAATGGGAAATCACTCTCTCTGCCAACAACTTCCTCCTAACATCCAGCCTAGACCTCAGCTTGAGACTGTGTCCCCTTGTTGTGTTGCTGCTTGCCTGGCAGCAGAGCCCAACCCCACCTGGCTACAGCCTCCCTTCATGTAGCTGCAGACAGCAATGAGCTCTGCCCTGAGCCTCCTCTGCTGCAGGCTGCACACCCCCAGCTCCCTCAGCCTCTCCTCATAGGGTTTGTGTTCCAGGCCCTTCACCAACCTTGCTGCCCTTCTCTTATTGGTTCTATTACTTATATTTGAGTCTCTGGGAAATTGAAACAACAACCAAGACAACATCAAAACCATAACAGAACAAACCCAAAGAAAGCACCTGGAATAATTTGCCAGGCTCTGCTTGTCTGGCTCTGCCTCTGGCATCTGCTGCACATCCCACCAGGAAAGATGACCTTACTGTTTTTTTAGGATTGCCCCAGATATGATCTGTTTGTTACACACCAAATGAACTCATCTCCTCATGTCTACACCACTCCTGCTGCCCAGTGCAGCCACTTTAGCATCACAGAACTGAAGCCTTTCCCATGCTGAGGCCTCACAAAAATAATACCTGGACAAAACTCATTCTCTTAACTCCTCCTTTACAGGATGGTCATATTTACTAAGGCCAGAAAAGTTGATAAAGGTTGAATTATTTATTACCTGTGGGGTTTGAAGGTGCCCTTCATCTCTTCTCAGCCTAACCTATCACATGTTTACAGGCAACAGCAGCTTGGGAGCACAATTTTGAAGGACCTTAGTGATATCACTGAGTGCAATGACAGAAGCCTTGCTTTAGAACTTTAAATTAATGGCCTCATAAAAACTTGGTATAAATAGAAATGTCACATCTAATATCTGTTAATTCCTCAACTAATGCTTGAACTAATATATATACTGATAGAGAACAAAACTATTCTACAAGGTCCTTTAAAATGCATTTAATAATTCATTTCCTCAATATGAGAGCAAAGATCTGAGCCTCTAAATGAAAGATCTCACAATGGGATAGATGATTCTTGTGCTAAAGAACAGGAACATTAATACCAGGCTGAGCTACCACTGCCCAGAGGCTGAAATATGGAAAGAAACACAGACAAGAGCATACCTTAGCATATTTCATCTGTTGGCTCTGCATTTTCTTCACTTCTCTTATTCTGTTCTATTTTCTTTTCTATTTCATATTCCACTCCATTCCATTCTGTTATACTCCATTCTTTTCCATTCCATCCTATTCTACACCATTCCTTTCCATTCCATTTCGTTTTACTCCCTTCCATTCTATTTTACTCCATTCTTTTCCATTCCATTTCATTCTACTCCATTCCACTCTTTTCCTTTCCATTCCATTTTGTTCTACTCCATTCCATTCTATTTTACTCCATTCTTCTCCATTCCATTTCATTCTACTCCATTCCACTCCTCCTCTTTCCATTCCATTTTGTTCTACTCCATTCCAGTCTATTTTACTCCATTCTTTTCCACTCCATTTCATTCTACTCCATTCCATTCTTTTCCTTTCCATTCCATTTTGTTCTACTCCATTCCATTCTGTTTTACTCCATTCTTCTCCATTCCATTTCATTCTACTCCATTCCACTCCTTCTCTTTCCATTCCATTTTGTTCTACTCCTTTCCATTCTACCCCATCCTATTCCATTCAATTTCATTCTACTCCATTCCATTCTTTTCCTTTCCATTCCGTCCTATTCTACTTCATTTTATTCCACCCTATTCTACTCCATTCCATTCCATTCTATTTCATTCAACTCCATCCCATTCCATCCAGTTGCATTCCATCCCATCCTTGAATTTTTCCAGCTCAAACAGTACTCCCAACTAGAGATAGGAAGAAGACAGTAAATCATTCACTCCTTATGCCAACACCACAGCAATCAATTACTTGACACTAAGGCTGAATGTAACCCAGTGGTTGATGCATTTGATTTGACTTGAAGTGATTGCTAATTTTATACGTATCATAGAATCAAGCAGGTTGGAAGAGACCTCCAAGCTCAGCCAGTCCAATCTATCACCCAGCCCTAGCCAATCAACCAGACCATGGCACTAAGTGCCTCATCCAGTCTTGTCTTGAACACCTCCAGAGGCAGCCACCACCTTCCTGGGCAGCCCATTCCAATGCCAATCACTCTCTCTGTGAAGAATATATATATACACACACACATACAGTCTCCTAACTAGAGATAGGAAAAGGATAGTAAATAATTCACTCCTTACACAGGCTGGCCAACACCACTGCAATCAAGTACTTGACATTAAGGCTAAATTTAACTCAGTAGTTGATGCATTTGGTGAGGAGAGGCTGAGGGAGCTGGGGGTGTGCAGCCTGCAGAAGAGGAGGCTCAGGGCAGAGCTCATTGCTGGCTGCAACTACCTGAAGGGAGGTTGCAGCCAGGTGGGGTTGGGCTCTTCTCCCAGGCAACCACCAATAGAACAAGGGGACACAGTCTCAAGTCATGCTGGGGGAAGTACAGGCTGGATGTTAGGAGGAAGTTCTTCACAGAGAGAGTGATTGGAATTGGAATGGGCTGCCCAGGGAGGTGGTGGAGTCACCATGCCTGAAGGTGAAAAGCCTGGATGAGGCATTTGGTGCCATGGTCTGGTTGATTGGATGGGGCTCGGTGCTAGGTTGAACTGGATGATCTTGGAGGTCTCTTCCAACCTGGTTGATTCTATGATTCTATGACTTTTAATTTATATATATATATATATATATATGTTAAAAAGCCCATAAAGAGAAGAAAGGATGTGCAATTTATAACTCAGGTGCTGAACTTCTCCTTTCTGAGACATGA
Organism: Pogoniulus pusillus; assembly: GCF_015220805.1. Lineage (NCBI taxonomy): Eukaryota > Metazoa > Chordata > Aves > Piciformes > Lybiidae > Pogoniulus > Pogoniulus pusillus. The sequence continues at coordinate 2,403,277 of NC_087283.1, read as the reverse complement.
AAGTTGGCTATAACTCTGAAAGGCTCTTAACACTCATACAAGTCTGGTTCCATGGCACGGGAAGATGTACACAGGAGAGAGAGGGGAATGCAGGTAATCCTGGACATATATATTTATATACACACACAGAGATGTATGCATTTAAAAAGGAAAATCCCATCTACATGCCTGGCTAAAGTTTTAAAAAGGACCCAGTAGATGATCTCTAAGGTCCCTTCCATCCTGAGCCATTCTATGATATATCAACCCTAAAAAGCAATTTATTGTTACAGTTTTTGTCTGTTTATGTTCACTTCTGGCATTCAGGAGGAAACATAACATCCATAAGAGAGAAATAAACACCCTTCTAGTTAGATAAAAGATAACATATAATCCTAGCTAATACTCTCATCCTTTTTTTCCCCCTCTTACTATTTGTCATTATTTCCAAGTCCCAGGAGCTTAGCTACAAGCCAGGTATAATGGCATTTTTAAAGCCAAGAAGCAGTAGTTAAATGTCAATGCCAGCTTCAAACTATTACTTAACACACATGGGGCCACTTGACTGGCAGTCCTGAGGAACACCAAGAGGGGTTGACACAAGACAGAAGAAATGAGAGTCACCACCTCAGCACCACCCAGGGAAAAACCAGACACCCTTTCATTTTTCCAGCTGTTACTGTGGGGGGTATTCAAGACTCCAAAGTGAAGGTAACTTCTACTCTCCATGGAAAGCTTCACAATTCCAAGTTAAAATTGCATTGCTTTATGGTGATCTTTGGAGTGATCTTCCTGACCTCTGATCTGTTTTTTTTGTGTGGGGGTTACTTTATTGATGGTTTCTCAATTTTTTCCTCCACATGCAGGCCAATGTATCTTAGCTTCTGGGGCTTGTTAACACAGGTATTGTGTGTGGAGGCTTCAAGCTTAAAGAAGCTGACTGCAGTGTGAACATAATCACCTCTATCAGAACGTGAGTGCTGATTCAGCAGGAAGCCTAAACAATTTCAGGGGTCCAACTGTCTAAAATCATTACCAGGCAGTAATCCATGGCAAAATCCTGTAAGTTTAGTGCCTGTGTTTCAAATTGCCTTGATTAAAAGATTTGGAATTGACAGCCAGAGGACTGGAGCAGGCTGCTCAGAGAGGTTTTGGAGTCTCCTTCCCTGGAGGCTTTCAAAACCCATCTGGATGTGTTTTCGTGTGATGTGCTTTGGCACACTCGATCTCTGGAGGTCCCTTCCAACCCCTACCATTCTGTGGTTCTCTGATTCTACTGAAAAAAGAAGAGTTTTAGTCACCGATTTGAAGGGACTCAAATTGGCTGGAGAGCAGCCAGACAGAAAGGGATCTGGGGGTGCTGATTGATACCCGCCTGAACATGAGCCAGCAGTGTGCCCAGGTGGCCAAGAGAGCCAGTGGCATCCTGGCCTGCATCAGGAATGGTGTGGCCAGCAGGAGCAGGGAGGTCATTCTGCCCCTGTACTCTGCACTGGTTAGACCTCACCTTGAGTCCTGTGTTCAGTTCTGGGCCCCCCAGTTTAGGAGGGACATTGAGATGCTTGAGCGTGTCCAGAGAAGGGCGACGAGGCTGGGGAGAGGCCTTGAGCACAGCCCTACGAGGAGAGGCTGAGGGAGCTGGGATTGGTTAGCCTGGAGAAGAGGAGGCTCAGGGGTGACCTTATTGCTGTCTGCAACTACCTGAGGGGAGGTTGTGGCCAGGAGGAGGTTGCTCTCTTCTCTCAGGTGGCCAGCACCAGAACAAGAGGACACAGCCTCAGGCTGTGCCAGGGGAGATTTAGGCTGGAGGTGAGGAGAAAGTTCTTCCCTGAGAGAGTCATTGGGCACTGGAATGGGCTGCCCGGGGAGGTGGTGGAGTCGCTGTCCCTGGGGCAGTTCAAGGCAGGATTGGACGTGGCACTTGGTGCCATGGTCTGGCCTTGAGCTCTGTGGTAAAGGGTTGGACTTGATGATCTGTGAAACTGAATTCAGCCTTTGGAAAGCACTGTTTTGCATATCTGAGAACATTCCCCCAGCTCACTTCTGCCATGCAACTCGCCCTTGTGCGGCGCAGTCGGGAGTAAGGTGGCTGTGACCCTTCCAGCAGCGCTGGCTGGCTGCCAGGCCTCCACAGAAGGTGAGCAAACCCAAGCTGAGGGCATTTCAAGTTTAGGATGGAGCAAGGATTAAAAGCAGGAAATGATTCTCTACAAATCCATCCCTCTGCTGTGAAGCATCATGAGCCTACTGCTGCTCTTTTGAAGCTCTGACTTCAAGGGGAGTAAAACTGAGCCAAGGCTGGACAAACACAGCACTGGTTATTTAGGTGGTCTAATGTCAGTAAACAGCACAAAAGTAACTCAGTGTTTTACCACAGCATGCAATAAGCCATTATCTCATAGCCTCCATGGAAGACAGCCTCAGCTGAGAAACTTGGTAGCACAGTAGGCTGTTAATAGGATGCAAAATGTGATCCCATTTTGTGGATTACTGCAAGATGTGATTACTTTTAGGAGGTGGTAGAAAGAAACGCTATTAAATGATAATTAGAGGACTCTATTCACTTGAAAGTTCCCTAATAGACCCAAACATTGGAGTCCTCATTAGCTGTTCTTCACAGTTAATAAAGCCATTTCGCTTTGAAATGAGCAATTTCATCTGAAAGTGGTGGCATGGTATGGAGACCACTCAGATTTACAACTGAAGGAAAACCACCTTTAAATGATCATGGAAATGATTTGACTTGTAAATGGCAGCAAGCTGACAAGCTTTTCCTTTTGCACAGAGAAGGACTTTAAACTTCCCTCTCTACCACGACTTCTCTCTCTCACCACCATCACTTCCTCTCTACCATGACTTACTTCACTCACTTCCAGCACTCCCTCTCTACCATGACTTCTCTCACTCACTTCCATCACTTGCTCTCTATCATGACTTACTTCACTCACTTCCAGCACTTCCTCTCTACCACAATTTACTTCACTCACTTCCATCACCTTCTCTCTACCACAACTTACTTCACTCACTACCATGACTTCCTCATTACCACAACTTACTTCACTCACTTCCTCTCTACCATGACTTACTTCACTCACTTCCAGCACTCCCTCTCTACCATGACTTCTCTCACTCACTTCCATCACTTCCTCTCTATCATGACTTACTTCACTCACTTCCAGCACTCCCTCTCTACCACAATTTACTTCACTCACTACCATCACCTTCTCTCTACCGTAACTTATTTCACTCACTTCCATCACTTCCTCTCTACCACAACTTACTTCACTCACTTCCATCACTTCCTAACACAACTTACTTCACTACCATAACTTCCTCATTACCACAACTTACTTCACTCACTTCCTCTCTACCATGACTTACTTCACTCACTTCCATCACTTCCTCTCTACCACGACTTCTCTCACTCACTTCCAGCACTTCCTCTCTACCACAGCTTACTTCACTCCCTTCCATCACTTCCTCTCTACCACAACTTACACTTTACTCACTACGATAACTTCCTCTCTACCATAGCTTACCATCCACCTGCACAGAAATAGTGAACATCACTGTAGTGTAGACCAAAAAAGAAAGAAGGAGGGATCTGGATGGCTTCCATTACACAATCCATTCCCCAAACAAGAAATTCTGCAGGAAGAGTCAGCCCTTAAATAGTGTCTTGTTGAAATAACCTTTTGCAGTCTTATCAGGTCCAGCCCCTGCACTCAGCTGACTTCATCATTTCAATTAGAAACCATTTTTATCTGGGTTACCTCTGTCATCAAAAAAGAATTAATTCACTGCATATGGAAATGAAGGAGCAGTGGAATTGGCTGGAGTCAGCAACCTTAATACCATTTGCCTGCAGCTGTATCGGAGCATCTCAGTCCTGACCTCTGTTACAGACTACAAAACCTAATCCATTTGCAGTCTGAGCTGGTGACCACCTTTGAAAGAGAAACTTGGCCTCACAGTCTCAAGCAAAAAAAAAAAAAAGAAAACCCAGATTTGTGTTTGCTTCTCTCTGAAAACACAGCTATCAATCTCTCAAGAATTGTGTTTTACTACTTTAAAGAGAATAAATCCATCCCCTCCACTGGATGCTTCATGAACCGCTTAGGTGTGTACAAGTGTCAAGCACCAGGCAACAGCAGCACTTCGGTGCCTTGAGAGCAGCAGAAATTTTGGTGGGGAGCTCTGATGATAATTGCTGTCACTTGAGATGTTGATAGAGATCTGAAGTGTGCCACAACCACAACACCTGAGAGAAAAGAAGCTTTTCCTGAAATCACAGCTCTGCATTATGTTGCCTTTTCCACTTTGGCCAACCTGGAGAGGAAATCGCTTGGATTCCTCATTTAAAGCAGTTCAGCTGAGAGCTGCTCCTCAGAAAACAGGCAAGTTTCCTTCAGACCTTCAAGTTTGCTCATTAAAACCAACTTCCTAGAAGCTGAAGCTGGCTTTGATTTTCCCTGCACAGAAAACCAAGCAATGAATATTGAATGACAATGGAGTATTGATTATCATTAAGTAAACAGAAAACTATGCAGAGTGGCCAAATCTGCCTTCTATCTACACCCCTCTGGCAAGTTATGCTTGTTGATGCTCTTGTGGTAAGTGATCAAGGAAGTTCTGATGCTCACCTCTGCCTGGGTTTTTTTTGTCTGCAAGTTTCAAACATCTTAACATCCATCTGCAGAGCAGCTTCTCTATGCTGACAACCCCTCTCCCTCACAGGGAAGCCAGCAGGGATAAATCTGAAGGGTAAAGTCTAAAGCACTGTACTGTGTCTCTTGCCATAAGAGGCTGAGGGTCCAAAAGAGGCCACAAAGATGATGAAAGGGCTGGAGAACCTCTGCTATGAGGACAGGGAGAACTGCATCCAGTTCTGGACCCCATAGCATGAGAAGGACATGGAACTGTTGGAGTGAGTCCAAAAGATGAGAGGGCTGGAGAACCTCTGCTATGAGGACAAGGAGAATTGCATCCAGTTCTGGACCCCACAGCATGAGAAGGACATGGAACTGTTGGAGTGAGTCCAGAAGATGAGAGGGCTGGAGAACCTCTGCTATGTGGACAGGGGCTGTTTAGTTTGGAGAAGAGAAGGCTCTGGGGAGACTTTACAGCAGCCTTCCAGCAGCTAAAGGGGGGCTGCAAAAGAGCTGGGGAGTGACTTTTTACAAGGGGTTGTAGTGACAGGATGAGAGGGAACAGATTAAAGCTGGAAGAGAGGCGATTTAGAGTGGAGAATAGGAAGAATTTGCAGTGAGGGTGGGGAGACACTGGCACAGGTTGTCCAGGAGGTTGTGGATGCTCCTTCCCTGGAGGTGTTCAAAGCCAGGCTGGATGAGATCTTGAGCAACCTGGGCTAGTAGGAGGTGTCCCATTTGGAACAGGATAACCTTTAAGGTCCCTTCCATCTGTGATTCTACGCAAGGTGTGAACAGACAATTGACACAGGCATCAGGATACCCCCAGCCAGTCTGGGCCTGTTCCACAACACAAATCCACAGAAACACAGAATCAAGCAGGTTGGAAGAGACCTCCAAGCTCATCCAGTCCAACCTAGCACCCAGCCCCATCCAGTCATCTAGACCATGGCACTAAGTGCCTCATCCAGTCTTTTCTTGAACACCTTTCCCAAAAGCTTAGAGTGGCAGGGATTTTCTTCTGTTAGGAACCTAGCCCATGCCTCTTGTGCTCCATGCTTTACAAAAAGCAGCAAGCAGAGCAGCAGGAACAAGGACAAGCAACCTAACAATTCCTCCTGCTTCAGCTGAGTTTAGTTTAGCAAGTAAGCGTGCGCGAAATCGAGGCTGTCTGCCAATGATACTTGGGGACTGGTTTTGCCACTGGGTTTTTTACCCTATTCCTGGGAGACCAAATGCCAGTGGATTTTTCATCCAAGGTATGACTATGCAATTTAAAGCATGCACTCAAGAAAATGAAAGTGAGTTAACTGGCAGCACATTAATCCTTGTATTCCAGCCCTATTTATCCACCTTCCTCCCCTAACCCTCCGGAAAACAAAGCGAACGGAAACGCTGCTGCACACACAACATGATGTTGGTTCTTTTCACCCTGTCATTTCACTGGGGTCTAGCAGAGAGAGAGAATCTTCACACAAACCTCTGTTGTCTCTGAGAGTGAAGTTTGGATTATGAATAATTTCAGGTGGCAAACTGAAGATGAATCTTGGTCCGTTGGCAGAGTCGTCCTTGTCATCGGCACTAATTGTAATGAATTGCTGCAAATGAAAAACACTCTGTAAACAAAGGGCTCCTTCTCTGGGGACATCACAGAGACAGGACATTCTGAGAAACCTCTCAGACACAGAGCACTTGGAAACAGCAGAAAACTCCTTTCCCCAGCTCCCCCAGAATGCCTCCACAAGTGTATGCAATCAGAAACATGGAGCAGACTCCGACCTAGAACAGGCAGTCTTTATTTGCTATTTAACCAACAGAGGGTTCTAGATGTGGAAGTGGATGCCTGCACAGACATCCTTCTAGACCAATCTCTGCTAATCAGAACTTAATAGACTAAACAAAAGCCTGCAGGAAGCTCAGCAGCTCAGAGGGGGTTATAGCACAATGTCCTTTTCAAATTGCTATGCTAACTGCAAAAGTGCAGAGCCTGCATAGAGACTTCTGCAGAGCAACTTCTGTATGCTCACAATTCCTCTTCCTCACAGGGAAGCCTCCAGGTTTATCTGCGTGCTCACAATTCCTCTTCCTCACAGGGAAGCCTCCAGGTTTATCTGTGTGCTCACATTTCCTCTTCCTCACAGGGAAGCCTCCAGATTTACCCCTCAGGGATTAAACTGCAGGCTAAAGTCTCAAGCTTTGCACTGTGACTCTTCCCATAGGAGGCAGAGTATTTTACTGTGTGCTCCCATGAGACCTCACCTGCAGTAGCACGTCCAGTTCTGCTGCCCCCCAACACAAGGAGGGCATGGAACTGCTGGAGTGGGTCCATAGGAGGCCACACAGATGATCAGAGGGCTGGAGCATCTCTGCTATGGGGACAGGCTAGGAGAGGTGGGGCTGTTCAGCATGGAGAAAAGAAGGCTCTGGGGAGACCTTAGAGAAGCTTTCCAGTACCTGAAGGGGGATACAAGAAAGCTGGGGAGGGACTTTCTACAAGGGCTTGTAGTGATAGGACAAGGGACAATGGCTTTGAGCTGGAAGAAGGCAGATTTAAACCAGAGCTTAGGAAGATATTCTTTACAGTGAGAGTGGGCAGACACTGGCACAGGCTGCCTAGGAAGGCTGTGGATGCTCCTTCCTTGGTGGTGCTCAAGGCCAGGTTGGATGAGGCCTGAAGCAACCTGGGCAAGTGGGAGGTGTCCCTACCCATGGCAGGGGGTTGGAAGTGGGAGAGCTTGAAGGTGTCACTCAAACTAAACTATTCTACATTCTCTATGACATTCAAAACAGGCTCCTAGCTGGGAAAGCTGCTCCAAACTAGCTTCATTGCCTAGGTGATGTTGGATCCTCAGTCAACAGCAGCCCTGCCCTGCGGGTAGCTCTGCAGCTGCTGGTAGCTGTTCCAGAGGAAAGCGCAGCGCTGTCTCTTTCTGGGCACTCCAGGCATTCTGCTCAAGATATCCAAGGAAATCTTTGTTTGCCAACACTGATTCGAGCTGCCAAGAGAGGACTGGGCTCCCAGCACCCTGAGGAGAGCCACTTGTGCCCAGGGAAGGTGGTGGGCACAGCCATACCTGGTTGCTTCGGGCATTCTCGCAGACAAAAGCTTCGTAGGCTGCTGCGAATTTTGGAGCGTTGTCATTGACATCAATGACCTTAATTGCAACTGGAACTTTGGCTTCCTGGTGCTGCTTGTCTGTGGGAATAAGCAAGAGCTACATGAAAAGCCTCTCAAAACAAACAAAAAACCCCAGCTGTAGCCAGGTGAAAACCAACCAGGATTTCTGTTGGCATTAATGCACTCAGCAGATGAGGACAATCAGCAGACTGGAGAATTTAGAGCACTGCTTAGAGAACACCCCGGTGGAATACTCACAGACTTCAACTGCAAAGACAGAGATGTTGTGCCAAGCCATTTCTTCCCTGTCCAGAGCCTTTATTGTCTTGATATTGCCATCTTCTGCATTAATACTGAAATATCTCTCCAGGTCCGTGTGACGGTCGATTGAGTACCTAAAGAAGGTGAAGGGTGGGGAATGAGACAAGAGGACTGAGCAGCTTTGATATTGTTACTAGGTAAGTCACACACTTTACTGTTACCTTTAACATCACTGCCAAAGGGATGATAGCCATAGAATCACAGAATCAGCCAGGCTGGAAGAGAGCTCCAAGATCATCCAGTCCAACCTAGCACCCAGCCCTGGCCAAGCAACCAGACCATGGCACTAAGTGCCCCAGCCAGGCTTGGCTTCACCATTTCCAGGGATGGTGACTCCACCACCTCCCTGGGCAGCCCATTCCAATGCCAATCACTCTCTCTGACAACAACTTCCTAACAACATCCAGCCTAGACCTCCCCTGGCACAGCTTGAGACTGTGTCCCCTTCTTCTGTTGCTGGGTGCCTGGCAGCAGAGCCCAACCCCACCTGGCTACAGCCTCCTTTCAGGTAGTTGTAGACAGCAATGAGCTCGGCCCTGAGCCTCCTCTGCTGCAGGCTGCACACCCCCAGCTCCCTCAGCCTCTCCTCACAGGCCTCTGCTCCAGGACCCTCCCAGCCTTGCTGCCCTTCTCTGGACACCTTCCAGCACCTCAACATCTCTCTTGAGCTGAGGAGCCCAGAACTGGGCACAGCACTCAAGGTGTGGCCTGACCAGAGCTGAGTACAGGGAAAGAATAACCTCCCTTGTCCTGCTGCCCACACTGCTCCTGAGCCAGTCCAGGATGCCATTGGCTCTTTTGCCCACCTGGGCACTGCTGCCTCATCTTCAGCTACTATCTACCAGTACACTCAGGTCCCTTTCTTCTTGGCTGCTCTCCAGGCACTCTGTCCCCAGCCTGTAGTGCTGCTTGGAGTTGTGGCCAGAGTGCAGAACCCTGCACTTGGCCTTGTTCAATCTCATCCCATTGGCCTCTGCCCACCCATGCAGCCTGTCCAGGTCACTCTGCAGGGCTCTCCTACCTTCCAACAGATCAATTCCTGCTCCTAGCTTGGTGTCATCTGCAAACTTACTGATGCTGGACTCAATCCCCTCATCCAGATCATCAAATAAAGATATTGAACAGGACTGGGTCCAGCACTGATCCTTGGGGAACAAGGATCTCCTTTTAAAAGGAGATTTCTCTGCTTACTTTCTGCATTTGGAAGAACAACTGTTTCATCAGAACACTTGTAGGAAGTGAAACCCATCATTCTTTGAAGTCTCTCCACTAAAGTCTCCCAACAGTCTCCTATTTTCAAACCATCACCAAATGTCTACTGAGAGATTTCTCTTTTCTTCTGTTTCACATTAATCATTTAGATCACAGAATCAGACAGGGTTGGAAGGGGCCACATGGATCATCTAGAGCCAAGCCCCCTGCCATGGGCAGGGATACCCTACCCTAGAGCAGGCTGGCCAGAGCCTCATCCAGCCTGGCCTTATTGTGGACTTTCAGTATCTTAAGGAGGGTTACAAGAAAGCTGGGGAGGGACTTTTTAGGCTCTCAGGGAGTGACAGGACGGGGGGGAATGGAGCAAAGCTGGAAATGAGGAGATTCAGACTGGATGTAAGGAAAAAATTCTTCACCATGAGTGTGGTGAGAGCCTGGAAGGGGTTGCCCAGGAAGGTGTTGGAAGCCTCATCCCGGGAGGTGTTTAAGGCCAGGCTGGATGAGGCTCTGGCCAGCCTGATCTAGTGTGAGGCAGAGGGGCTGGAACTGGCTGATCCTTGTGGCCCTTCCCAACCCTGTTTCTATGATTCTGCATAACTTGCACTTAGTCCTAAAAGCTGAGGTTTAGAAAGTAACAGCCAGCTGAAGCATACCTTATAGCACTGTTTGCAGCATCAGGGTCTTTGGCATGCACTTTTCCAACCACAGTACCAGATGCTGCATTTTCTTGCACTTCAAACACATAAGCTGGCTTTAAGAACACAGGTGGCTCATCAGCATCTTCCACTGCTATCTTCACTGTTACTGTGTCCTTGAAGGGCCCATTGCTGATGAACTTAGGATCAATGTGCACATTGGCTGCCTCTACCTTCAGACTGTAGGACTTTTTGGTTTCATAATCTAAGAGCTGTGAAACAAAAAACGAAAACAAGAAGCCAAAGCATTCCACAGTCAGGAGAATCAGAGTGCAAAAGCAGCAAGCAGTCCCCTAGTATCCAATGACATAAAACAAAGGTGAGCATCTGTCAACAAGCTTGGACTGAAATGTGTGCATTTAAAAACATAAAGACTCAAGTGGAAGGAGCTACATTCTATGTGTGGAGCAGCACAGGAAGGCACCCAAAATATCCCAACAGAGTCCTTGTCTCGCTCTTTGCTTGCTCAATCACTCAGGAAGTCATCTCTACTGGGAAAAATCAACCTTCTCTTCATGCAGCCTTCCAGGCAGCACAAACAAGCAATGGTATGGAAAGAAGTCACCACAAAATGCCAGGCTTGGTCTGACCCGAGCTGGCAGGCATTCCTTTGGAGATCTGAGCAGGGCTGGAGCCACCATGAGCTGCACCATAAGACAGGACACAGAGAAGTGAACTCATTTAAGTAGCTAGGAAAATCCGAAGATGGTTTGCAGTGCTTTCATTTCTGCAGTTCTTTTCATCCCCAGATCTCACAGTGCTTTACAAAGGGAGGTGAAACAATGCCCCATGGAGTAATTCTTCTGGGGGGGGATGGACTGATCAAAGTCACAGCGTATCTGCTGTGTCACTGGCAGCAAGCCACTAGTGAGCTGCAGTACTGGTAGCCTCCAAGTGCAGGTGCCAACCACAATCCATGAGGTGTGCTGACCTTATAGACTGGCTGGTGTGGCAGCTTGCCCATGTTTTAAAGCACACCAAAGGTACACTCCCATCTACAGAGCAGACACAGGAACTCAACCACAGCAGGGTTTTGACCAGAGGAGATCTCTGAGTCTCTCCTTGAGAGATTCTCTTGATGGGCAGGGCAGGCTTAACTTTGCAGCTATGCTGCCTTCTCCTTTGAGTGTTGGTTATCTCCCAGAGGGCTACCAGCTATCAAGATAGCAAGTAATAATGCTTAAATAATGAAGATGATTTGCAATTTGGACTTTGAAAGTGGGCAAGAGCATTCCCAACGATCAGACCTCTACGTGAAATCACCCCAGTGGTCTTTTGCTGCTTTTCTCATAGCCTGTGACTCCTTCAGAACAATATCGTGGACAATGCACAGCTGAAGAGTTCAAACTAGAGGGCATGAGGCTGTTCAGACCCAACATAAAGCAACAGTGAATGTCTGCTACTTGTCAGCACTAGGCAAAACTTCATTAACAATGAAGCTGAGAGCATTGTGCTTTACCGTGACTTTCTATTATGAATTCATTTAGTTTGTGCAATTAATCCACTGTACAGTTTTTATGTAACTCTTCTGGGGTATTCTCTTCCATTCCACTTCAGCTAATGGGGAAATGGAATATTCAAGAGTTAATCACAGCTTTAGAAACACGAGGAGTGAAATTGCATGTGCTGCAATTCCAGCTGAGGTGGTACAGCCGCTGTGAGCCAAGGTTCTGCCAGCCACCCTGAGCAGCGCACAGCAGCAGGTGGTGCTCACCTTCTTAAGCTTTACAACACCTTCCTGAGTCTCATAATCTGTTGTGATTTCAAACATATCCATGCCATCTCCATCAATGATGCTGTAAGCTACTAAGCCATTTTCCCCAATGTCTGGATCTTTGGCCTTCACTCTTCCTACTTCCTCTCCTGGGACAGCTGCTTCTGACACTGACATCTGGTACACACCTGGTGAAGGGAAGAGAAAAGCAGCATTTAAGTGTGCAGTTTGCTCTCCAGTTGTACATTTACACACTGGACTTGTAAGTCCCAAGTAAAGAGAGTCATTTTCTTCTATTTTTACATGTTCAAATCCCCAGAGGAATGCTGTGGAACAGGCAGCTCTGAGAAGCATCAAATCTTAAACCACATCGCCGACCCCAAGGGCAGGACCTCCTCACTCAAGCTGTGCCTAGCATCTGTCTTTCTCTCTCTTCAGAGTGGGCTTAGAAGGACAAACAACCTTTCAGAATGCAGGAAGAGCTGGGACATCAAGGTTTTCACTCAGATCAGAAATGCTGTCAGAAAATGGAAGGGGATTCTCTTTTGTGGTATGACCTGCAAGTGTGCTGAGTCCAGAAGAGTTTCTGCCCATCCATGCAGGAGCCACAAGTGATATGCAATGGACTGGGTAAGATCTCCCTGCTGTCATGGCTAAAAAGGAAAGCCTCTGCTTTCCATGGCTTTCATTTGGAGTCTGGGTATGTCATAGGATCAGTCAGGGTTGGAAGGGACCACAAGGAGCAGCCAGTTCCAATCCTCCTGCCATGCCCAGGGACACCCTACCCTAGAGCAGGCTGCACACAGCCTGGCCTGAAACACCTCCAGCCATGGGGCCTCAACCACCTCCCTGGGCAACCCATTCCAGCCTCTCACCACTCTCATGCTCAACAACTTCCTCCTCACCTCCAGCCTCACTCTCCCCATCTCCAGCTTTGCTCCATTCCCCCCAGTCTTGTCACTCCCTGAGAGCCTAAAAAGTCCCTCCCCAGCTTTTTTGTAGCCCCCTTCAGATCCTGGAAGGCCACAAGAAGGTCCCCTGGGAGCCTCCTCTGCTCCAGCTTGCAAAGCTCCAACTCTTTCAGTCTGTGCTCACAGCAGAGCTGCTGCAGCCTCCATATAGTAGCAATGATCTCTAAAGCTGAATACAACAGAGACAGCCACCAATTTGTACAGGATTCCACAGCAAACAAAAGCCTCTCTCATCAAACTCCAGGAGGAAAACCATCTCCAGACATCCCACAGGTGTGCTGCCATACAGGATTTTCCTTGCACATTCAGGGATACCAGAGGACAACAATACTGCTCCCAGACAAATCTCTCTCCACTAGCTGTCCTTTAGGCAGCATTGCTCCCAAGACCTTCTCAAACAACTCCAGAATTCAGATAATGGATCATCTTTGTGGCCAAGGGACAAGGGCTGGACCATCTCTGCTCTGAGGACAGGCTGAGGGAGCTGAGGATGTTCAGCCTGGAGAAGAGAAGGCTCCAGGGGACCTTAAAGCTGAAGAGATCATAGAATCATAGAATCAACCAGGTTGGAAGAGACCTCAAAGATCATCCAGTCCAACCTATCCCAGGAAGGGATCCTCCAGGAAGGCTGCAGAGGGACTTTTCATCAAGGTGTCTACCAATGGGACAAGGGGGAATGGTTTGAAGCTGAGGGAAAGCAGAGCTGGATTGGAACTTAGGAAGGAGTTCTTCAGTATGAGGGTGGTGAGACTCTGGAATAGGCTGCCCAGGGAGGCTGTGGATGCCTCCTTTGTGGGGCCAGGTTGGATGAGGCCTTGACCAGCCAAATCTAGCCGAGAAGTGACCCTGCCCATGGCAGGGAGGTTGGAGTAAACAATCTCTGAGGTGCCTTCCACCCTCAAATATTCTTTGGTTCTATGATTCCATGTACAAATCCATGTCAGCATTTCCTGACACTTCATCATCATTAATAAGCTTGGGGGGGTGGGGGTGAACACCAACAAACAAACCCAAAAACCCCAACCCAGACATGAGAAAATACAATCATTTACTCTCCTCTCCATAATTGCTCTGCTGCTACACAAACACCCCAGGAGCACCAGGAGACTTACACCAGGCAAGGACTTGGCTCATTACCCGTAAGAACAATCAGCACATGTCATCAAAATAGGTCATTAACTCCAGGCAAAAAGCACCCCAAATTTAAGCACATAACTCATTAAGGGTTTGAGCAATGAACAAAGAAAAAACACCCAAGAAATAAAAGAACACCACTAAAAAAATTCAAATCAATCACTTGGCTGTTCACAGAAAAAGGTCAAAATCTGCTTTCCAGTTACAAACCATTCCAAGTCAAGGTTTTAAGTTGGGGGGTGAATGCTTAAGGGCAGTGACCAGTAGGACGAGGGAGGTTCTTCTGCCCCTGTGCTCAGCACTGCTCAGGCCACCCCTTGAGTGCTGTGTCCAGTTCTGGGCACCTCAATTCAAGGGAGATGTTGAGGTGCTGGAAGGTGTCCAGAGAAGGGCAGCAAGGCTGAGTAGGGGCCTGGAGCACAGCCCTGTGAGGAGAGGCTGAGGGAGCTGGGGGTGTGCAGCCTGCAGAAGAGGAGGCTCAGGGCAGAGCTCATTGCTGTCTGCAACTACCTGAAGGGAGGCTGTAGCCAGGTGGGGTTGGTCTCTTCTGCCAGGCACCCAGCAACAGAAGAAGGGGACAGAGTCTCAAGCTGTGCCAGGGCAGGTCTAGGCTGGAGGCTAGGAGGAAGCTGTTGGCAGAGAGAGTGATTGGCATTGGAATGGGCTGCCCAGGGAGGTGGTGGAGGCACCGTGCCTGGAGGTGTTTGGGCAAAGCCTGGCTGGGGCACTTAGTGCCATGGTCTAGATGACTGGCTAGGGCTGGGTGCTAGGTTGGACACTTTCATGAAGGGCCAAGAAAACCAAAAGATTTCAAGCATAAGAAACCTTTCTGTAAGAACAAAACCAGATCTCCTTTCCTTTGTCCAGTGGATTGATTCATTGCAAATGACTATCATAGTTATGCCTGCAAGTAGCTACAAACTTGGTAGTGCTGAGAGGCATGAGAGGAGGTCACTTGAAGACTTCCTTCAGACACTCTAAATCTATCTGGAAAGCTTTCTGCTGCATGTATGTGATGTTACAACTGCATATTACTGCCTGATCCTGCTGGTCCCTTCCAAGCCTGACTAATTCTATGGCTCTATCTTTCTCTGTTCACACGTGTACCAACATCATTCCTCCACTGCTGCCTTCTGAATCACAGAATGCCAGGTTGTAAGAGACCCCAAGGATCATGGCGTCCAACCTCTGAATCTCTGTGTTCATCTAATTCTACACAAGCTTTGGGACTCAGTAGTCAATGTGAGGAAGGATTCTGCTGTCACTTACTCTGTGGGAACTTTGGTTCTCTGTTCACATGTGCACCAACATCATTCCTCCACTGCTGCCTTCTGAATCACAGAATGCCAGGTTGTAAGAGACCCCAAGGATCATGGGGTCCAACCTCTGAATCTCTGTGTTCATCTAATTCTACACAAGCTTTGGGACTCAGTAGTCAATGTGAGGAAGAATTCTGTTGTCACTTACTCTGTGGGAACTTTGGTGGGTTGTCATTGACATCTGTAAGCGTAATTGTCACTTTGGTTGTCCCTGAGAGGCCTCCCATGTGTCCTCCCATATCTTTTGCCTGTATTACCACGTGATACTCTTCCTTAGCTTCTCTGTCCATGTTTGGAAGGGCAGTTCGGATAATTCCTAGAAAGAGAAAGACAACATGGCAGAGATCAGCTGCTGACAGGCTCACATCACTGAAGGAATCATTGGATACTGTGGGTTTAGCATGCATTGAGAGACAGAAGTGTTGGTGGTGATGGTGCAGGTTGTGTTTTCCCACCACTGTGCAGCACACGATGCAAGGAAAGTAGTCCATAGAGCACAGCTTCACAGAGTGCACTGGGTGGGAAGGTACCCTCCAAAGGTCACCTTGTCCAACCACCCTGCAGTCAGCAGGGGCCCCTCCAACTAGATCAGGCTGTCCGGGGCCACATGGAGTCTCAACAGAGCTGACCAAGCCTGCAGAATGGCAGCTCAGCACGGCCCCTGCCATCTCTACCACACCAAGCCACACCACAAGAGAAATTATGCCACCTTCTAGTGTAGTGTACCCAGCAGAGAAGGGGCAAGCCTGCAAAAGAGCTGAGCTAGAATCACAGCAGCATGCAGACTGGCAAAGCCCCTCAGCATCACCAAGTCCGACCTAGAACCCTACTCTACGAGACTCACCTTAAACCATAGCCCTAAGCACCACTTCCAAACCACCCTTAAGCACATGCAGGGTGGGTGACTCCACCACCTCCCTGGGCAGCACAAATGCATTAAGAAGAGTGTGGCCAGTAAGTCCAGGGAGGTTCTCCTCCCCCTCTACTCTGCCCAGGTGAGACCACAGCTCTTCCATCCCACACTGCCTCAGCTTGCTCACTAAAATGTCATGGGAGATGCTGTCAAAGGCCTTGCTAAGGTCAAGGTAGACTACAGCAACTGGTTTCCCTGAATCTACCCATTCAGTGAGGGCATCACAAAATGCTGTCAGGTTAGTTAAGCATGACTTCCCCTTGGAAAATCCATGCTGGCTACTCCTCATAACCTTCTTCAACCTCTACCATTCAATGACTGTAAGACAGAAGGAAGGATGCTTTGCTGAAAGGCATAGTTAGAATACACCCAACTGTACTGCCTCAGTCAATACATTCATTTCCTCATCTTAATGTATTCCAGTGATGAGGTCCCCCTCAAATAAACTGCTCAATAATACCTGTTTGAGCTTCCACCGAGAAGTAGGGCTGACCTTCAAGGATGCTGTAAACCAATTTGGCACTGTTCCCATAGGTAGGATCATCAGCATCTGAAGCTGTTACCTGAATAACTGAGGTGCCTAAAAATGGAAAGCAAACACAGAAGGAACACAGAGTCAAAGACCTCTGTAAGGAGCATGCAGAGCAGCTTTCAGTCACGCAGCATAACTGCTCCTCAATTTCTTTATTCCCACGTTTAGTAAATGGAAAAAAAGGGGGGGGGGGAAATTTACTTGGCAATTTCTATCCACCAAAACAGCCTCACACAAAAAAGGTTTGCCACCAGCTGTGATGTGGATTAATGTTCTGAGCAGCAAAGATATAAATGGCAGCAGCTCTCTGCACCATTCAGGGTTGTGCCCTCAGTAGCTGAAGTGGTGTATTGCTTCTGCCATTAGCCAGCCACACAACAGCTTTCTCCTTGCATTTTCCTCAGCCAGTCTCAGAGCACTGATTCCTGCAGAGGTGCCTGACACAGACACGGGCTCAAACAGAGGGTGAAAACACAACAGATAGCGTGGCTGTAACTCTGCAGCTTTACTGCACAGCCCTGCCACAGGAATGATCTTGATGTTTACCCTGGAGGAGCCACACTCTCTAAGCTCCAGGGGACCTTCACGTTGCTTCCCAGGAGGAAATGGTCCTGCTCTAAGGACTGCTTCAAGCATGGCAGTCAGTAGCGACGTGTGGCTGCTTGAGCCAGATTTCTAGCTCAGACATGGAAAAACACTCAGAACAGAGAAGCTTACAAGTGGGAGCTCTGAGAGGAGAGGTGAACATTCTAGGGAGAGGCCACAGAATGGCAACAAGGGATAAGTTAATATGATTTCACTGGAGCATCAAGATCTGGAAGCACAGCTTGGACCTTCCCCTTGCTGCCTCTGCTGCTACCTTCCGCCACCGCTGTTTTGGCTGCTGCTGCTTTTGCTGCTTCGCTGCCACTTGCCCCCTCCCCATCTTCCTTAAGGTTATTCTATTTCTGTAGGAGCTTATTCCCTTTATCCTGTTATACTTAGACTACAAGAAATACAATCTCACTTTCCCTGACTTTCCAAGGACCTGTGTTGTAGTGAGTTTACTCCAGTGACTTTCCAAGGACCTGTGTTGTAGTGAGTTTACTCCAGTGACTTTCCAAGGACCTGTGTTGTAGTGAGTTTACTCTAATGACTTTCCAAGGACCTGTGTTGTAGTGAGTTTACTCCAGTGACTTTCCAAGGACCTGTGTTGTAGTGAGTTTACTCTAATGACTTTCCAAGGACCTGTGTTGTAGTGAGTTTACTCCAGTGACTTTCCAAGGACCTGTGTTGTAGTGAGTTTACTCCAGTGACTTTCCAAGGACCTGTGTTGTAGTGAGTTTACTCTAATGACTTTCCAAGGACCTGTGTTGTAGTGAGTTTACTCCAGTGACTTTCCAAGGACCTGTGTTGTAGTGAGTTTACTCTAATGACTTTCCAAGGACCTGTGTTGTAGTGAGTTTACTCTAATGACTTTCCAAGGACCTGTGTTGTAGTGAGTTTACTCCAGTGACTTTCCAAGGACCTGTGTTGTAGTGAGTTTACTCCAGTGACTTTCCAAGGACCTGTGTTGTAGTGAGTTTACTCTAATGACTTTCCAAGGACCTGTGTTGTAGTGAGTTTACTCCAGTGACTTTCCAAGGACCTGTGTTGTAGTGAGTTTACTCCAGTGACTTTCCAAGGACCTGTGTTGTAGTGAGTTTACTCTAATGACTTTCCAAGGACCTGTGTTGTAGTGAGTTTAGTGACTTTCCCTGACTTTCCAAGGAGCTGTGTTGTAGTGAGTTTACTCCAGGGGGGAAGGGATCCACCCTGACCCAGGACACTGTGCAGGGCTGGCTTTGGCCAGCAGATGAGGGAAGCTGACAGAGACATGAAGTAAATTTTCCTTTCCAAATGTCTAGGTTATGAGAATAAATAGAACTAAGACAACCTGACAACATCTTCACAGGGCCAGGAACTGAACGTTTATGAGTACTTACCTACATTTGATCTCTCTGGCACATTGGCATGGTAGTTTTCATGGAGAAACTCAGGTGGGTTGTCATTTATATCTTGAACTTTCACAATGAATTCAGAAGGTGGTTCCAAGGGTCTGTTAGTGTTCCTGTCTACAGCTTGTGCCGTCAGAGTGTACTGAGCTCTCTCCTCCCGGTCCAGCGTCTTTGTTGCATGGATGTTCCCTGATTTGTCATCAATAACAAAAATGATTCCTGCTCCTTCACCTGAGAGAATGTATTTAATGTTTCCATCTCCAGAATCAATATCTGAATGAAGCTACAAAACAACAAGCAGACATAGCTTATCAGTGCTGGGCCCAGCGCTGTTCAACATCTTTACTGATCATCTGGACCAGGGGATTGAGTCCAGCATCAGTAAGTTTGCAGATGACACCAAGCTAGGCGCAGGAGTTGATCTATTGGAAGGTAGAAGAGCCCTGCAGAGGGACCTGGACAGGCTGGATGGGTGGGCAGAGGCCAATGGGATGAGATTGAACAAGGCCAAGTGTGGAGTTCTACACAACAACCCCAAGCAGTGTTACAGGCTGGGGACAGAGTGGCTGAGAGCAGCCAGACAGAGAGAGAGCTGGAGGTACTGGTAGAGAGTAGCTGAAGATGAGGCAGCAGTGTGCCCAGGTGGGCAAAAGAGCCAATGGCATCCTGGGCTGGCTCAGGACCAGCGTGGGCAGCAGGACAAGGGAGGCTCTTCTGTCCCTGTGCTCAGCACTGCTCAGGCCACACCTTGAGTGCTGTGTCCAGTTCTGGGCTCCTCCATTCAAGAGAGATGTTGAGGTGCTGGAAGGTGTCCAGAGAAGGGCAGCAAGGCTGGGGAGGGGCCTGGAGCACAGCCCTGTGAGGAGAGGCTGAGGGAGCTGGGGGTGTGCAGCCTGCAGAAGAGGAGGCTCAGGGCAGAGCTCATTGCTGTCTGCAGCTCCCTGAAGGGAGGCTGTAGCCAGGTGGGGTTGGGCTCTGCTGCCAGGCAAGCAGCAACAGAACAAGGGGACAGAGTCTCAAGTTGTGCCAGGGGAGGTCTAGGCTGGATGTTAGGAGGAAGTTGTTGTCAGAGAGAGTGATTGGCATTGGAATGGGCTGCCCAGGGAGGTGGTGGAGTCGCTGTGCCTGGAGGTGTTTAGGTAAAGCCTGGCTGGGGCACTCAGTGCCATGGTCTGGTTGACTGGCTAGGGCTGGGTGCTAGGTTGGACTGGGTGATCTTGGAGGTCTCTTCCAACCTCGTTGATTCTATGCTTCTAAGAAGGTGTACATCTCATATATGCCCTTCTGACACAAAAACATTCATTAAGCTACTGCCACTTCGTTGTTTTCAAAACCCCTCTCTCACATCAGGCAGTAGCCCACACTGGGGGCCATGCTGTGCACACATCTGCTCTGCACTCACAGAAGCTGCCTGCAAAGGCTTGCTTGGCATCACATCTGGTGTGCTACTGAGACCCAAGCTTTGAGATGTAAGGAAGAGAGGAGGTGAGAAGCTGGGCACTTCGTTCAAATGCAGTGGAAGCAAAGGGGTAGCCTCTTCTCCTTGGTGCCAAACGACAGGACCAGGGGAAATGGTTTCAAGCTGCACCAGAAGAGGTTCAGGCTGGATGCTAGAAGATACTTCTTCACTGTGAGAGTTCTCAAACATTGGAATGGGCTGCCCTGGGCAGTGCTGGAGTCACCATAGAATCAGAGTTATAGAATGGTTTAGGTTGGGACACCTCCTACTAGAATTGGTTGCTCAAGGACTCCTCCAACCTGCCCTTGAACACCTCCAGGGAGGTTGTGGAGCAGAGAATTACCCAATGTGATCAAAGATGTAATCACATGTGATCAAAGATCACATTGGGTGATTCTCTGATCCACAATCTCCCTGGGCAATCTGCTCCAGCATCTCACCACCCTCACTAGAAACAACTTCTTCCTAACATCCAGTTTCCATCTCCCCTCTGACAGTTTGAACCCATTCCTCCTTGACCTGTCATTACAAGACCTTGTCAATAGTCCTTCCCCAGCCCTCCTGTAGCCCCCTTCAGATACTGAAAGGTCACTTCAAGGTCTCCTCAAAGCCTTCTCTTCTCCAGGCTGCACAGCCCCAACTCTCTCAGCCTGTCCTCAGAGCAGAGCTGCTGCAGCCCTCGGAGCATCTTCATGGCCTCCTCTGGACTGGCTCCAACAGTTCCATGCCCTGCTTGTGTTGGGGGCTCCAGAACTGTACACAGTAGTCCAGGTGAGGTCTCAGGGGGGTAGAGTTAAGGGGCAGAACCCCCTCCCATGTTCTGCTGGCCAGACTACCCCTGGAGGTGTTTAAGCAGCCTGTGGACCTGGCGCTGCGGGACATGGTTTAGGATTGACACTAAGGTCAGAGGTTGGACTGGATGGCCTTTGAGATCTCTTCCAGCTGGATGTTTCTTGTGAATTCTGTGATTGTTTACAATGATTTTATAGCCTTGCTATCAATCATATTCTACCAGGTCATGTGTAAAAAGCTGGGACATGACACGCAGTGAATGAGCCAATCAGTGACTGCCAATTAGTTTTTAATGCCAATCTCTTTAAACTAAAAGAAGGGATAAATGCTCACTAAACATTCAGGCTGTCAAGGCCTGGCCCAAGCTATCCAGGGCAGTGGTGAAGTCCCCATCCCTGGAGGGATTTCAAAGCTGTGGAGATGTGATGCTGAGGGCCATGGTTTAGTGATGCTCTGGCAGTGCTGGGTTAAAGGCTGGAGGCCATGATCCGAAGGGTCTCCTCCAGCCAAAATGATTCCATGATTTCTATGATTTACATTTTAAATTACTACTTTTATGGACCCAAGACACTCTTGAGACATGTTGCTGCTCAAGTGGTTGCTTTGATTCTTGCTGTTGTGTTAAACAACAGCTTGCACATCTGCAGTCAAAGACTGCTGAGGTCATTGGGAAGATTATAATCACAGCATCAGTCAAATCAATCAGATCAGAAGCAGACAGACTTGCACTGTCTACATTTCAGTACATGGTGGCACACAGAATCCTAGAGTCAGTCAGGGTTGGAAGGGACCACAAGGATCAGCCAGTTCCAACCCTCCTGCCATGGGCAGGGACACCTCACACTAGAGCAGGCTGCTCACAGCCTCATCCAGCCTGGCTTTAAACACCTCCCGGGATGAGGCTTCCACCACCTCCCTGGGCAACCCCTTCCAGGCTCCCACCACCCTCATGCTGAAGAACTTCTTCCTAACCTCCAGTCTGAATCTACCCATTTCTAGTTTGGTTGCACTCCCCCCAGTCCTATCACTACCTGAAAGCCTAAGAAGTCACTCCCCAGCTTTCTTGTAGGCTCCCTTAAGATTCTGAAAGGTCACAGTAAGGTAATCTCAGAGCCCTCTCCTCTCCTGACTGAACAGCCTAACTCCCTCAGTCTCTCCTCTTTCACTTAGGTACTATTTTGCTTAGCACCCTAACTGAGCTACAACCCAATGGTTAATTCTAAGTGAACAGGTAGCTGCTGAATCATAGAATCAACCAGTTTGGAAGAGACTTCCAAGCCAATGATTAATTCTAGGTGAACAAGTAGATGCTGGATCATAGAATCAACCAGGTTGGAAGAGACTTCCAAGCCAATGACAAATTCTAGGTGAACAAGTAGCTGCTGAATCACAGAATCAACCAGGTTGGAAGAGACTTCCAAGCCAATGAGTAATTCTAGGTGAACAAGTAGCTGCTGAATCATAGAATCAACCAGGTTGGAAGAGACTTCCAAGCCAATGAGTAATTCTAGGTGACCAAGTAGCTGCTGAATCACAGAATCAACCAGGTTGGAAGAGACTTCCAAGCTCATTCAGTCCAACCTATCACCCAGCCACATCCAATTAACTAGACCATGGCACTCAATGCCTCATCCAGTCTTTTCCTGAACACCTGAAGAGGAAGCTAACAGGAGAGAAAAGGAACGGCAAGGGGGAAAACACCAACCCAGCTTAGGCGATGCTCCAAACTGATACCAGGGGCTGCTAAGCAAGAAGAAAACCTTTCTTACCCTTCCTACGAGCACCGGATCCGGCCCCGTGTACTCTTCTATCACGAAGAACTGGTTCCACACCCAGCCTCTCTTGGAGCGATGCAGCACTTGTCCTTCTTTTCCTCTCTCGCGGTGCCCGTGGAGCGCCGGCCTCGTGCGGTTGGGTTTCTCTGCAGCCAGCGCGTGGCTGTAGCAGAGCACGCCCAGGCAGAGGAGAGCAGCCTGCAAACAAGTGTCCTCCTTCATGGTTGGTCACTGTGCAGGCACAGGAGTATCCTCGGATCCACCCCTTCCACCTGGGAGCTCGCAACGTCTGGGGCTGCTGAAAAGCTTCAGATCAAGCGCGCTGCACGCGGGATGCCACCGCCACACATCGCTTTAGTGCTCTGCAGCTTCCCAGCTCAGTTCCTGAGAGAAAGGGAAAAGGAGAAGGCTGTCAGTTCTGTCATCCTTCCTCCGTCTTTTATCTGCCCTGCTGAGGCCCTGTCTTGACTACTGCCTTCAGTTTTGGGCTCCCCAGTTGAAGAGGGACAGGGATCTGTTGGAGAAGATCCAGCAGAGGGCTACGAGGATGATGAGGGGACTGCAACAGATGATGAGGAGAGGCTGAGGGACCTGGGGCTGCTTAGTCTGGAGAAGAGAAGACTGAGAGGGGAGTTAATAAATGCCTATAATTATCTGAGGGCTGGAGGTCAGGAGAGGGGGGACAGGCTCTGCTCACTGCTGCCTGGGATAGGACAAGCAGCAATGGATGGAAGCTGCAGCACAGGAGGTTCCAGCTCAACACAAGGGGCAACTTCTTTACTGCAGGGGTCCCAGAGCCCTGGCACAGGCTGCCCAGAGAGGCTGTGGAGTCTCCTTCTCTGGAGAAGGCCTGTCTGGATGCATTCCTGTGCCACCTGAGCCAGATTGTATGGTCCTGCTCTGGCAGGGGGGTTGGACTCAATGATGTCTTTGGGTCCCTTCCAACCCCTGGCACCCTGTGAGCCTGTTGAGGTGCAACACATTTTTTCCTGAGCAAAAGAAAACTTAGAAATAGCTTGGAAAGATTCAAACCCCTAAGAAGATCCACGAATACATCTGAAGTGCTGACTAATGAGCACGGTTGGTGTCTTGCTGCATCTGCCACCTCATGAAATCTCCCAGCTTGCACTTATGTGGAAGCTGAAAGATAGAGACTCACATTCTGTCATGATCCTTCCAAATGGATTTAGGCCAAGATGCAAGGTAACTGTCAAAACACCTAATTTATATCAAAGTCCTCTTGGGGAGCTTAGATAGAAGCCTTAGATGTAAGCTGTTAAGCCATATGTTTAGATACAGGCTAGAGACCAAGAC
Source organism: Pogoniulus pusillus (assembly GCF_015220805.1). Taxonomy (NCBI): domain Eukaryota; kingdom Metazoa; phylum Chordata; class Aves; order Piciformes; family Lybiidae; genus Pogoniulus; species Pogoniulus pusillus. The sequence continues at coordinate 2,379,404 of NC_087283.1, read as the reverse complement.
ACTTGTTTATCAGGAAGGGACTATTTCTACCCATGCCTGGAAAAAGAGGCCTGTTTATGGCCTTTTTCAAGCTGAAAGTAACCAGCTCTATTTTTCAAGGCAGCAGCAGTGGCTGACAGAACTGCCAGGAGCTCTGGGAGCTCTGTCCCCAAGCAGCACTTGGGGACATGGTTCAATGGCCATGCTGGTGTTGGACTCCAAAGACCTTAGAGACCTTCTCCAATCAAAACAATTCTACAAGTCTATGAGTTTGGATTCAGACCTTTGAAGTAGCTTTTGTACCTGTGAGGGTCAAGGCATCAAAGCAGAGAAGCAGCACTGATTATCAGCTCTGCTGTCTTTGTGCTGGTGATGACAAATGCCAGAACCAGAACAGCACATTCAGACACTTCTGATATAACAACTGATTATTTACCACAGAATCACACAATTCCTTAGAGTGGAAAAGACCTTCAAGATCATCGAGTCCAATCATTAGCTTCACACTGGCAAGTCCTTGACTAAACCAAATCCCTCAGCACAACATCTAATCACTATGAATCAGAGAATCAAGCAGGCTGGAAGAGACCTCCAAGCTCACCCAGCCCACCCCAGCACCCAGCCCTGGCCAATCAACCAGACCATGGCACTAAGTGCCCCAGCCAGGCTTGGCTTCAACACCTCCAGGCACAGCCACTCCACCACCTCCCTGGGCAGCCCATTCCAATGCCACTCACTCTCTCTGCCAACAACTTCCTCCTAACATCCAGCCTAGACCTGCCCTGGCACAGCTTGAGACTGTGAATCGCCATGGTTGGAAAGGACCACCAGGATCAGCCAGTCCAACCTTCATCCCAGCATCCTTCAGCACCAGACCATAGCCCCAAGCACCACATCCACTCTCCTTTTAAACACCTCCAGGGATAGTGACTCTACCACCTCCCTGGGCAGCCTGTTCCAGTGCCTGACCACCTGCTCAGGAAAGAACTTCCTCCCAACAGCCAACCTCACCCTCCCCTGACGCAACTTGAGGCCATTTCCTCTTGTCCTATCATTAGTAATTTGGGAGAAGAGACCAGCTCCAGCCTCACTACAACCTCCTTTTAGGTAGTCGTAGAGGGCAATAAGGTCCCCTCTCAGCCTCCTCTTCTCCAGGCTAAACAACCCCAGCTCCCTCAGCCTCTCCACACAGGTCCTGCTTTCCCTTTGATCTACACCCCCTGAATTGCACTGATTTCTTACAGTCTATAGGTCAGAATTAACATCTGAAGCTCAAACTGCACCACAGAGCGAAACCTGCACTAAGGTCTAAAGCTGCAGCAGCAAACAGCCTGGCACAAAAGCTACTTTGACTTATCCCTGGTGGGGGGGGTTACAATACATTCTCCTTCAATCTTTACAGCCAATATTCACCAGGTCCCTCCATTGTTTGTTTCAGCTTTCAGTGTAATTCACTTTACTCTTCTCTAAGACACAAATAAATGTGGGGTTCACCCAGGCAGGCCTATAAATACATGTTAGCACCTTTAAAACAGAGTGAGGCTTTCTGACAAACAAAGAGACCTTAAATGTTGTTATTTGTAGCAGGGAAAATGTGAATACAGGCAAAAGCTGCAGCCTACACCACGTTCTGCACCTCCAGCAACAGGGAAATGCCTCGCTAGTCCCAGAGGCACAGAGCTGCTGGAGTGAGTCGAGAGGAAGGACAGGCTGAGGGAGCTGAGGGTGTTCAGCCTGAAGACAATATTCCAAGGGCACCTTACAGCTGCCTTCCACTCCCTGAAAGGATCCTACAGGAAGGCTGCAGAGGGACATTGCATCAGGGTGTCTAGAGACAGGACAAGGGGGAATGGGTTGAAGCTGAGGGAGAGCAGGGTTGGACTGGAGCTGAGGAAGAAGCTCTTCAGTGTGAGGGTGGTGAGACTCTGGAATAGGCTTTCTGGAGAGAATCATAAAATCGTAGAATGGTTTGGGTTGGAAGGGACCTCAAAGCTCAGCCAGTTCCAACTCCCTACCATGGGCAGGGACACCTCCCACTAGAATAGATCACTCAAGGACTCATCCAACCTGGCCTTGAGCACCTCCAGGGAGGGAGCATCCACAACTTCCTTGGGCAACCTGTGCCAGTGTCTCACCACCCTCACTGCAAAGAACCCTTTCCTAACATCTAGTCTGAATCTCCCCTCTGCCAGTTCAAACTCATTACCCCTCAGCCTGTCATTACATGACCTTGTCAGTAGCCCTTGCCCAGCCTTCCTCTAGTCCCCTTCCAATGCTGGAAGGCCACTCCAAGGTCTCCTCCAAGCCTTCTCTTCTCCAGGCTGCAGAGCTCCAACTCTCTCAGCCTGTCCTCATAGCAGAACTAATGCACCTTTGTGGCCCTTCTTCAAACAGTCATGGAATAAACCAGGTTGGAAGAGAGCTCCAAGCTCATCCAATCCAACCCAGCACCCAGCCCTGGCCAAGCAACCAGACCATGGCACTAAGTGCCCCAGCCAGGCTTGGCTTCAACACCTCCAGCCACAGCAACTCCACCACCTCCCTGGGCAGCCCATTCCAATGCCAATCACTCTCTCTGACAACAACTTCCTAACAACATCCAGCCTGAACTTCCCCCAGCACAGCTTGAGACTGTGTCCCCTTCTTCTGTTGCTGCTTGCCTGACAGAAGAGCCCAACCCCACCTGGCTGCAGCCTCCCTTTAGGTAGCTGTAAGCCAGCAGTGAGCTCTGCCCTGAGCCTCCTCTTCTCCAGGCTAAACAACCTCAGATTCTACGACTTTCCGAAACGCTTTGTGGTCATGTCCTCCATTTGCACAGCTGCATAAAAATACCCTCCCAACACTGGCAGACAAAGGCTTGCAAATGATCCAGAACTAAGGCCTGAACCATTTGGCTTTATTTCCTCTTGCCCTGTCACCTGTTGCACGTTAAGGACAGCAGCAGTCGCGGAAGCAGAGTCGAAGGCGCTTTTAAATCTCCTTCGTTATATTTATAACCCCAAACATTCCTGCTGACTTCCTCTGAGCCATTACAGGCCCATGTGCCAAATCAGAGCAGACTAAACAATCCTTCTGATTTGTCTAGGCCATGCCTTCTGGATGACAGATTAAAATAGCAATTGTTCTCAGGAACACGCCTGGCAGAGAGCAGGCAAGAGCAGAGCGCAGCAGTATAAGAATGGATGATTCTGGCCTCAAATGGTTTGCAAAAGTATCAAGTAAATATAGCAAGCCCCAATGCAAATGATATTTCAGCTGCAATTACAATTAGCTGGAAAGATGAATGATTTATTGCACAATCATTTTATCATCAGGCAAGGAAATGAATCAGTTTTTAATGGCAGAATAAATATTGGATCGTATTAGTTCTGGAGCTAAGAGTGGCTGAGTTTTGGGCACAAGGATGGAGGGACAAGCACAGATGGCTGAGGGACCCCCCTGTGCATGGAGCCAGGGAGGGACCTGGGGTGGTCAGGCAATGCATCCAGATTTGCAGAGGCCTCTTCCACAGAATGGTTTAGGTTGGGAGGGACCTCAAAGCTCAGCCAGTTCCAACCCCCTGCCATAGGCAGGGACACCTCTCACTAGAACAGGTCACTCAGGGCCTCATCCACTCTGGCCTCCCTCAAGGGAGGCTGTGGAGCACAGAATCACCAGTCCAACCTAGCACCCAGCCCTAGCCAATCAACCAGACCATAGAAACATAGAGTTAGTCAGGTTGGAAGAGACCTCCAAGATCATCCAGCCCAACCTAGCACCCAGCCCTAGCCAATCATCTAGATCATGGCACTAAATGCCTCATCCAGTCTTACCATGGCACTAAGTGCCTCATCCAGGCTTGGCTTCAACACCTCCAGGCACAGCAACTCCACCACCTCCCTGGGCAGCCCATTCCAATGCCAATCACTCTCTCTGACAACAACTTCCTAACAACATCCAGCCTAGACCTCCCCTGGCACAGCTTGAGACTGTGTCCCCTTGTTCTGTTGCTGGGTGCCTGGCAGAAGAGCCCAACCCCACCTGGCTACAGCCTCCCTGCAGGCAGCTGCAGACAGCAATGAGCTCTGCCCTGAGCCTCTTCTGCTGCAGGCTGCACATCCCCAGCTCCCTCAGCCTCTCCTCACAGGGCTGTGCTCCAGGCCCCTCCCCAGCCTTGCTGCCCTTCTCTGGACACCTTCCAGCACCTCAACATCTCTCTCGAACTGAGGAGCCCAGAACTGGACACCGATGAAACCACCAAACGATGCCTCTCTGAAACTAGAAGTCATTTGGTAGGAAAGAGGAAGAAAAAACAACCTCCTGACTAATGTAATGTGATATATCCTTCAGTATCCACCTCTGAAATGATCAAGGAAGGAAAGCACTTCCACCAGGCTTTGATTTAATTTGTACTCATTCAAGGAGAGTGAAATTGCCATTTAGTGCTCCTCATACAAAGCAGCAGAAAGTAGGGAGACAACTTAGCACGTCATGAAGTGAATGACATAGAAACAAGCCTGAGAGAATGATATTAAAAGGCTTGGGAAATGAAAAATGGCTGTAAACAGAGTTTTACATTTACTTGTTGCCCTGGGGAGATCCACTTAAGATAAATGTGACAGAGGCTGTCAGGTTGGGAGCATAAACTCTGGAGGGAAAGAAGGAGGCAAAAGAAAGGTAGTCTTATTAAAGAACGTGGTGACTGATGGAGTCATTGGAAGTAATGACTAAGCTCTTGGTGGAGTTTACTTTAAGTAGTAGTTGTGTTGTTGTGCATCTCAAACTGGAATTCTCCTAATTTCATGTGTACTTAAAGGCCAATACAGCTGCAGCCTGTGCCTAGGCTACTGCCAATGCAGTTTGCTGTTCTCTAAGTGGCTGTAAGTGACACCCCGAGGAGGGAAGAAATGACAGCTAAAGTCAACTTAATTCCAACTACTAATTCTATACTTACATGCTAAGCCAACCCTGAATAAGAATTCTGCTTATGAATGGCTAAACAACACTCCTGCTGAGACTGACAGTCATTTGGGCTTAGCCTAAAAGTGAGACAGAAAATCAGCACTGAAGGACTGATAAGCAAAAACCTAACAAAACCTAACTGTGGTGGAGGGTGCATAGGCTCAAAATAGGCTGATACATGCTTTGTCTTGCCTGGACAGGCTCTTCACAGAGAGAGTGATTGGCATTGGAATGGGCTGCCCAGGGAGGTGGTGGAGTTGCTGTGCCTGGAGGTGTTGAAGCAAAGCCTGGCTGGGGCACTTAGGCTAGGGCTGGGTGCTAGGTTGGGCTGCTGATCTTGGAGGCCTCTTCCAACCTGGTTGATTCTATGATTTCCAGAGGAGCTTCAGCAGTGCTGCTGAAACGCAGAAGCTATTACAGCATCTTGTGTGGTCTTTAGATAACAAATGTGCTCCTCTGCAAAAGCTTTTTCCATCTGGAAGGTAATGCTATTAGGCTGTTTGATCCCCTGGTCCCTTTTACAGATGCACAGAATGGCAGGAGTCAGAAGGGACCTCAGGAGATCACTGAGTCCCAATGTGATGCCAAAGCAGGGTCACCTAGACAAGTCACACGTGAACATGTAGGTTCACACAGGTTTGGAATGCCTGCAGAGATGGAGACTCCACCACCCTTCTGGGCAGCCTCTTCCAGTGCTCCAGCACCCTTAAATGAAAGAATTTCCTCTTCATGGGACTTCCTGTGTTCAAGTTTGTGTTCATTAGCCCTTGTCCCACCACTGAGCATCACTGAAAACAGACTGGTCCCATCCTCCTGACACCCATCCTTTAAGTATTGACCAGCACTGATGAAACACACCCACCTCCAACCTCTAGACTGAAAGCCCCAGGTCTCTGTCTTTCCTCATAAGAAAGGTGTTCCAGTCCCCTAATTTGCTCTCCCTCAAGAAGGAAAGCTCATGATAAAAGACTGCCTCTTTGGAAGCACATGCAAAGGACCCTGGCAGCACTTCAAGTCTAACAACCACTGCAGCTCTCATTTAGAGAGGTTCCCATAATTAAGTTGTCTGTAACATTTACCTTTATAGAACTTGGCAGGTCACTGAATTACTACAAGTCCCTTTCTCAAATACATTTGCTAGAGCAAGAAAGGTGAGAGCAAAATTCCTAATCAAAGAGCCTTCTTTTCTCAGCTTTCTCAGAGCTGGAGAGGAAAGAGTTCAGATCCTTCAGCCATACACACGTCAGGCTGGGGGGTGTGTGTGTGAGATACTTTGCTGAACAGTTCCAATGTAGTGCAAATTCCTCCCATAAAGAGCATAAAAGCAACTTTGAGACTTGTGGAATAAAAAATGGAATCAGTAATTAGTTTCTTTCACAGGCAGAGGCTTGCTGTGAACAGGCCTATTTTGGCTTGATAGCACCAGACAGCTAAGGACCCAAACATGTTCCTCAGACAGCTTTGATGCCTCTAAGGAAGGAAACCATCACTGCTTAAGTGACTAATGGGAGGCTACAGCAGAAAGGATCAACACTGCAAATTTAAATCAGCCTTTCAATACAATAAATCACAAAGTTCTAACTCAAGCAGTATTTTCACATGCATCTTCTGGGACTATAGAATCATAGAGTTGTTTGGGTTGGAAATGCCCTCTAAGATCATTAAGTCCAACCAGCAACCCAAACCCACCGTGGCCACCAAACCATGCCCCCAGGTGCCATGGCTACACATTTCTTGAATGCCTCCAGAGATGATGACTCCACCACCTCTCTGGTTTCATAGAATCAACCAGGTTGGAAGAGACCTCCAAGATCATCCAGTCCAACCTATCACCCAGCCCTATCCAGTCCCTGGGCAGCCTGTTCCAATCCCTGCCCACTCCTGCAGGCAAGAGTTTTTTCCCTAATATCCAAGCTACACCTCCCCTGATAGATGTCCTGTTGCAAGGAGAATATTGCCATTTAAAACTCAAACACACAAGCAAGCACAAACACCACCTTCATTAACTACAGCCTTCTCTTTGGCTTCCTGTGCAGCCTGACCTGCTCTGAGCACAAAGCTGAAGAGTCATCTCTGCCCTGCTGAGGCTGCATCTGGAATACTGCATCCAGTTCTCTGCCCCTCAGTTCAAGAAGGACCTCAGAGAACTGCCTGAAAAAATCCAGCACACAGACACAAAGCTGCTGCAGGCAGTAGAACATCTCCTGTGAGGCCAGGCTGAGGGAGCTGGGGCTGGGAGAAAAGGAGCCTGAGGGCTGCCCTCATTCATGTGGATAAAGATGTGCAGGGCATTGTCAGGAGGATGCAGCCAGGCTCTGCTCAGGGATGGCCAAGGGCAGCAAGATGGGCACAGGGGAGGTGCCACAGGAACACAGGGGAAAACTTCTTCCCTGTGAGGGTGCTGGAGCCCTGCAGTAGGCTGCCCAGAGAGGCTGTGGATACATTCCTATGTGACCTGCTCTAGGTGAGGCAGCTCTGGCAGGGGAATTGGACTGGACGACCTCTCAACGTTCCTCCCAGCCCCTAACACTCTGTGATTTCCAGAGAGCTGTAAGGACTAAGACAGCAGTTCCCAATACTAAGACAGAAACCCAAAAAAGCCAAGAGGTGCTAAGGTGATGCAATTAGATGCTAAGCATATAAACAGGACAGCAAAGCCAGGCTTTCTCAGCTTGCAACTGAGATTTGTTTTTGCAGGCAGATGAGTTGCCAAATGATTCAGTGCATTTTGCACAGACATAATTCATTTTCAGTTAAATCTGCTCATGAGGTGTTTCTAAGTGAGTAGATGAACCACTAATACATCCCAGAGACTATGGATGTGCACTACTGCTGACCTGTAATTACTGATGATTGCAATAAAACAATTTCCTCTTCTTCTGACAGAAACCAGGAAAAACAACAGTTTTAAGGCAGTGCCTTGCTGCAAGTGAGTGTTTTTTTTTGCTACCTTGATATCAAGCAAAAGAGGCAAAAATAAAATACCTGAGGTTTAGGTTGGGTATTGGGGAAATTTTATTCCATAGAATCATAGAATCAGCCAGGTTGGAAGAGAGCTCCAAGCTCATCCAGTCCAACCTAGCACCCAGCCCTGGCCAATCAACCAGACCATGGCACTAAGTGCCCCAGCCAGGCTTTTCCTGGACACCTCTGAAGGCGGTGACTCCACCTCCCTGGGCAGCCCATTCCAATGCCAATCACTCTCTCTGCCAACAACTTCCTCCTAACCCTCCTGCTCTGGCAGGGGGGTTGGACTCGATGAGCTACTTGGGTGTCTTCCAACCCCTAACATCCTGTGGTCCTGTGAACATCCAGCCTATACCTCCCCTGGCACAGCCTGAGACTGTGTCCTCTCATTTTGTTGTTGGTTGTAGTGACAGGATAAGAGGCAATGGCTTTGAGCTGGGGGCTGGGAGACTAAGACCGGGAATTAGGAAGAAATTCTTCCCAGTTAGGATGAGCAGACACTGGCACAGGTTGCCCAGGGAGGTTGTGGATGCCCTCTGCCTGCAGCATTCAAGGCCAGGCTGGACAGGGCTTTGAGCAACCTGGGCTAGGGGGAGGTGCCAAAAGAGTGGGACTGAGACTTTTTCACTTTAAAGGTTATTCTCAACAAGTTCCCAGATTGGTATCACTATTTCAATCCGACCTCTGAAGTCACCCATAAAGGTAATTAAACCAAAATTTGCTCTTGCTCTGATGATGATTTTTCTGCCCATTAGGGCAAAGGGAGATGAGAAAGTCTGGCACCAAGCATGATGTTTCCAAATACACTGGTACCTGTTACAGTCGCTGGAAGCAGGATGAAATGCTTAGTAACTCTGAACCTTTTCAGTGTTTGTGAAGGAAATGCCAACTTGAGAGTTGAACTAAACAAACTGAAATGCTTGCTGACAGTCCTGGGAGCACAAAGAGAAAGGAAGTGGAAGTTGTGTCAATAGAAAGCTTTTAAAGACCATATATGTTAAAGCCCAAGAGAGCTGCTGGGAACTAGAAGCCCAAATTACCATGTTAGAAGCAAGTAGCTGGTGGAGGAGATGAAAGTGACTGAAAGCCCAAGAGTAATAAGCAATGGCAGTGTATTAAACAGCACCTTCTGAAGATATCAAGGTCTGCAAAAGCATGAGGCTTTGCAGCCCAGGTTGCTCGGGTCCCATTAGGAAGGTCCAGAGTATGGCAATTCAGCAGATCAAACACCTCTCATCTCTGGGAATTTCACCACCTCTGATAGAGGGAAATGAAGCTTTCAACAGGCCAAGTAATTGCCAAATGTATAGCTTGATGCCTCCTCTGTACTTCCCCTCTTGCTTACAAGTCAGGTTAAAATTGCTGCTGATCTCTCCTTGCTGCTCAGCAGCAGTAAGACAAGGGTCAGCAGCTACAAATGGGCACCTAGAAGGTTTCACCTCAACATAAGGAGACACTTCTCTACAGTGAGGATGGCAGAGCACTGCAAGAGGCTGCCCAGGGAGGTTGTGGAGTCTCCTTCACTGCAGACCTTCCAAACCCCTACCCTAGGGGATCCTGCCTTGGCAGGCAGGTTGGACTCGATGATCTCTGGAGGTCTCTTCTGACCTCTAAAGTTCTCTGTTTCTCTGAGTTCTCTGTCACAGTGTGCTGAGTGCACCTTAACTTCTGTTCATGGTGTGGGGCTGTTGTTTTCATTCTGGATTAAGGGTTTAAGTTTGATAAAGGTTGCCTTATTCTTTGTTGACATCTGTCGTATCTGCCACATACTTGGCTAAGCAACTTGTGGCATACACAGATTTCACCAGCAGAAGAGGCTGACATTCCTCTGCCTTGCTCTCTGCTCTCAGGCTTCACCAGAACCGGTGAAGGGAGGATGCAGCAAGAAGGGATTAGATTCACACAGTTATCACAGCAACGTGCACAAAGCCCCTCAGCATCACCAAGTCCAACCTACAACTCTACTCTACAAGATTCACCTTAAACCATAGCCCTAAGCACCACATCCAAACCAGCTTTAAACACATCCAAGGTGGGTGACTCCACCTGGGCAGCTGACTGGGCAGCCATTCCAGTGCCTGACCACTCTCTCCATGAAAGACTCTTTCCTTATGTCCAATCTAAACCTCCCCAGCCTCAGCCTGAGGCCGTTCCCCCTCATTCTGTCTCCAGTTACCTGTGAGAAGAGCCCAGCAGCAGCCTCTCCACAATGTCCCTTCAGGTAGCTGTAGGCAGCGACAAGGTCCCCCTTGATGACATGCCAAGACTAGAGGAAAGAGTCACTGCTGGATACTAGGAAACATTTCTTCCCTGAAAGGGTTCTCAAACATTGGAACAGGCTGCTCAGGGTAGTGCTGGTGTCCCCCTCCCTGGAGGTGTTCAAGCAGCCTGTGGACCTGGCACTTAGGGACATGGTTTAGTGCTGGGCCAAAGGTTGGGCTGGATGAGCTTGATGGTCTCTTCTAACCAGATATGTTCTGTGATTCTCTGAAGCACAGAGAACTCCCTGGTTTCATCCACATCACACGAACCTGGAGTGCCTCATTTAAAAGCCCATACAAAATTTCCCTGGCTGTGTTTTCTTCTGTGTGGAATGCTGAAGACTTCCATCTGTCTTGTTCCTCTAACTCCCTTTGGTAAATAATAGAAGGTTGCATCAGCCTTACCCATATGGATTAGTTATTTGAATTTCCCTGGAGTGCTTTTACAATGTCACATCCCAGGATGGCGACAGAATGCTCTTCTACAATGCTAAGCCTCTATTTTCTTGCCACACTGAAGACCTAAAGACAGTGTTGTCAGCTTAAGAACTCAGCAGAGTGAGCCAAAAGGCAAAGGAATGATCTGGTACCATTTGTACGTCACCTACACTGAAAAATAGCTTCCTGCAAATCCAGTAGTCAGAGAGGATAAAGTACCAGACGGGGACCAGCTGGAGAAACTGGATCTGGGGATTCATCCAAGAACTGGGAACATCTTTCTGAGCAGACAGACACATCTCTGGTACAAATGCAAAGGCTGTCAGGTTAAACACTACCTTCACACACACACAAAAGAATGTGACTTTTCAAAAAAAACTTCTTTCCTGCCAAACTTGGTGGACCCCTTTTGGCTTAAGCTTCAGCAACTGGGCTCAGAATCAGCCCTGAGGAATGACAAATCTATAGGATAAGCAGGAATCATAGAATCAAGCAGGTTGGAAGAGACCTCCAAGCTCAGCCAGTCCAACCTAGCACCCAGCCCTGGCCAAGCAACCAGACCATGGCACTAAGTGCCCCAGCCAGGCTTGGCTTCAGCACCTCCAGCCACAGCCACTCCACCACCTCCCTGGGCAGCCCATTCCAATGCCAATCACTCTCTCTGGCAAGAACTCATTCAGAAGGGCATAGGCAGGCACTTAGAGTAGAACATTTGTAAACAGCTACAACTAAACCTGACTCTAATACATGACATGAATATTTGTGTAAGCACAAGATTGCTATTATGAGTGTTTACTAAATGTCTATTTAATCATGGAGTGCAATTAGCATTTATATATATATATATATATATATATAACATCAACTTGTTCCAATTTCAGAGCTCTCTAAGCCAGTAAAACTCTGTTACTGCTGCTTGCAGCATGCCAAAGGCAGAGTGTGAGACCACCAGCACAGTCCGCAGGATCCACTGCAACTTCTTAGCCCTGAGGGACCTCTCTGAGCCTGCTTGGGGCTTGGTTTTCACAGAATCACAGAATGCATCAGGCTGGAGTTGCCATCCCTGGAGGTGCTCAAGCAAAGCCTGGATGAGGCACTTAGTGCCATGGTCTGGATGACTGGATAGGGCTGGCTGCTAGGTTGGACTGGATGAGCTTGGAGGTCTCTTCCAACCTGCTTGATTCTATGATTCTATGTTAAAAGCAATGGAGCCTGGGCTGAAAGGAGGCAACAGCACGTGGGGAGCAGAAGGAACCAGGATAATGACTGGGCCAACAGAGCAGCAACCTCTGCTTAGGAGTCTCCTTTTGACAGCTCCTTAAAAAAAAAGCCAGCACCATCATTTTCTTTGCTGGGAAGTTTTTCCCACTTCAACATTTCATTGATCTTTATTTCTTGCTAAATCAAAGCTCTTTTTAGGCAAACTGAACCACTACAGATCCAGGCTAGCAGACTGGGCTAATGACTGGGCCACCAGAGCAGCAACCTCTGCTCAGGAGTTGGTTTTGACAGCCCCTAAAAGAAAGCCAACACCATTCTTTTCTTTGCTGGGCACAGACTCATAGAATCAACCAGGTTGGAAGAGACCTCCAAGATCATCCTATTTCTTGCTAAATCAAAGCTCTTTTTAGGCCAACTGAGCCACTACAGATCCAGGCTAACAGACTGGGCTAATACAGCAGCAACCTCTGCTCAGGAGTTGGTTTTGACAGCTCCTAAAAGAAAGCCAACACCATTCTTTTCTTTGCTGGGAACAGACTCATAGAATCAACCAGGCTGGAAGAGACCTCCAAGATCATCCTATTTCTTGCTAAATCAAAGCTCTTTTTAGGCCAACTGAGCCACTACAGATCCAGGCTAACAGACTGGGCTAATACAGCAGCAACCTCTGCTCAGGAGTTGGTTTTGACAGCCCCTAAAAGAAAGCCAACACCATTCTTTTCTTTGCTGGGAAGTTTTTTCCCACTTCAACATTGAAAGATCTTTTGTCAAATCAAAGCTCTTCTTAGGCAAACCAAACCACTACAGATCCACAAAGAGAAGGGGATTAAAAAGTTAATTCCATCTGATGTGAGGTTCCAGGAATACAGAACTATTGTGTTGTTGTGTTTATCCTGGGAGCAGCAGAGCAGCAGCAACCACTGGGTCACTAGCTGTACTGTGAAACAGCACAACACAGTCTTTGTTGAGCTCTCCTTGGAGTGAGTCATTGTGATTCACTGAAAGACCCTTCCCTGCGATGGGGCTGCTCTCTCCTGTGTCTTTTTACAGGGCAGAGAGGGAGGGAAAGCACAGGAGGACAGGGCACTGAAGCTTGCAGTTGGTAGGCAGCCCTGCAATGAGCAGCTGATTAGTGAGTGCTCCATGTGCAAAACTCATCCCCTTGAAAAACGAAGAGCAATATCCCTCCCTCCAGCACGCTGCAACTCATACATGCTGCCCACAGTCCAAGTATGAAAACACAGCTCAGGAGGTCAGAGGAGACTCTTTTGGTTGGGTGGTTATTTTTGCTTCAGTGCAGCAAAATATAGCTTATAGCAGGAAGCTTAGCCAAGAATGCCAGGAGGCCCCTCTGAGTGACCAGACTTGGGAGCTTACGTAACCTGCTTTCCTGCTCTGGGGGCAGAGAAGGGAGAATGGGAGGCCAAGCACCCAAGTTCCATTCTAAAAGCAAAGGGTAACAACTTGTAAAAGGGGATTAGAAGCCAGAACCATGACTTTTCAGGGCTTTAGGCTGCTGCTTCTAAAAGAAGACCACGAACAAAACCAGGAGCTGAGCACGCCCTGCAGAGTCAGTCCTACATTTGATTCCAAACACTGCACTGGCTCAGAGCTCCCCTTGCCTGGCCTCTCCTCTTAGCCCACTGAATTCATCACAGGCTTGTGGCCACCAGCCAAAACAAATGGTTAATGCATCCCAGAGTCTATATTCCTTGAAACATCTTCTCAGACAGGAATTGACAGCATTGCTGTAATAAAACTCAGATTTCCAGATGAAAGTTTAAGTCTGTGTGCTTGCCACTCAGGCCTGGGGGGGAAGGAAAATACACAGTAACATGGAGGAGGAGGCCATCAGGACTTGGTTACACCCTGAAGGACAACCATGTGCAAGAGATAAATCACATCTGGTGTTACACAGGTAGCAGCAGTGGCCCTAACAGAAATGTCACTAAATCACAAGTGCTTCGCTACTTTCGGCACACTGCAGTACAGCGGTTTCAGACTGGACTAGGGCAGTTACCACCTTGGCCAAGCAAAGACTGAGTCCTGACTCCATCCTCACATCTTCCCCTCTGTGCCTCTGGACAGCCCTGAGAAGGTTAAATTGTCTGCTGTTCAATGTGTCTTGTGCTAGTTTGATGCTAGCTGGAATATTGTGGTGAGAAGAATTAGATTACAGCCTGTGAAAGGGAAGCAGTGGTGATGTCTACTGCACTCAGAGGCTTGCTGAGATGGGTAAAAACAAGAACACAACCATAGATAACAGAGCTGCTCCCTGGCTCTGGCTGCAGGCATTTCTCTTCCTAACCTGCTGCCTGTGTAACTAATCCTTCTGCTTTCTGACCCCCCCGGCCAATCTTCCAAACTCACCTTGCACATAAGGCAAAGTCTGGGATAAGGCAGAGAGGTGGAAGGGAAGTGGAAGGGTGGTTGGGAGCCCCTCCTGGGGACTCTGCTTTCTGGGAGGGCTGCTGTGTTTCTGCATTACCTTTAACTTGGATATTTTTGTATATAGAACCATAGAATCAAGCAGGTTGGAGGAGAGCTCCAAGATCATCACCTAGCACCCAGCCCTGACCAAGCAACCAGACCATGGCACCAGGTGTCCCAGCCAGGCTTGGCTTCAACACCTCCAGGCACAGCAACTCCACCACCTCCCTGGGCAGCCCATTCCAATGCCAATCACTCTCTCTGCCAACAACTTCCTCCTAACATCCAGCCTAGACCTGCCCTGGCACAGCTTGAGACTCTGTCCCCTTCTTCTCTTGCTGCTTGCCTGGCAGCAGAGCCCAACCCCACCTGGCTACAGCCTCCCTTCAGGTAGCTACAGACAGCAATGAGCTCTGCCCTGAGCCTGTACATATAGCTGTATCTATTGTAAATACCTGCTTGTATATTGTGCTAAGCTGTAAATAAAAAGCTTCGTCCTAATTCCAGCTCAGGTGAGTCTGGTCTGGGTGATTTCTTATGTGTGTGTGTGGCAGCTAACACCCAAACCATGACGACTCCCTTTTGTGTTACCCTTGTTATTATGCATTCAGAGACTACCAAACGTGTGCTTTCCATCCACCTCCAAAAAACTATACATTAAGCTGCTGCAGGAATCACCAATCACTGCTTTTAGAGACAAGAAACTGCACTGCTTTTTGCTGTGAAGGAAGAGAAGGATAGACTTTGCCTAAAACCTTGGCACAAACCTTCGCTTGCAAGACAAGGGAATCATTTTTATGCCACTGCATGAATTCAGTGGGCTGCCACAGGCCAGTCATAATCTGTTATTGTTTCCCTGCAACCTTGTACTATTAATTTTTCTTTTTAATGAACTGCCCAGTCTAGTTTGGCTATGGGAACGATGATGGAGCTGCAATAGAAATGGTTTATGTCATGCCTTTGTCAAAAGGCTTTCCCCTGCAGCGCTAGAAGGGAACCGAAAGAGCCATTTTAAAAGGCAGTAGCTGAAGGCTGGCAAATGCAGTTTGTCAGGAGTGAAATGGGGAAAAGCCTTTGCTCTGCATTAGGTCTGAGCCATCACAACTTGGGTGGCTTCATTAGTGTTTATTCAGATTAGCAGAGCCACCAAAACTGTGTGTCCGCACGGTGACACCAGCAACTACCTCTGCAAGGTACCAGAGCCATTCCTAAGCAGTTTTCCTTCAGCTGTGACTAACAATGCAGGAACTGCTTCAGTTAAACACCTCAAATTAATTAAACACACTAAGTCGGGGGTCACATTACAGCAGACAGGATATGTCCACGTTTGAGACAGCAAACTGGCTTCTGAGTAGACCTGAGACAGTTTTTGCTGTGCAGGAAACCTTGAATGGCAGAATACAGACTGGTCTCTGGAGAGGTAGGATCATAGCAAGACACACAATTTAGTTTGCTCTTACACTGATTTTTTTCAAGCTCTCAACATGTGTGTTTGTCCTAGGAGACACAATATAGGCATGGCCACCGTCCCTGGAGGTGTTCAAGCAAAGCCTGGATGGGGCACTTAGTGCCATGGTCTGGTTGACTGCTAGGTTGGACTGGTGATTCTGTGCTCCACAACCTCCCTGGAGGATTTCAAGGCCAAATTGGATGAGACCTTGAGTGACCTGTTCTAGTGGGAAGTGTCCCTGCCTATGGCAGGGAGTTGGAACTGGCTGAGCTCTGAGGTCCCTTCCAACCTAAACCATTCTATGGAAGAGGCCCCTGCAAAGCTGGATGCATTGCCTGGCCACCCCAGGTCCCTCCCTGGCTCCATGCACATGCTCAGCCAGCTGTGCTTGCCCCTCCATCCTTGTGCCCAAAACTGGTTGGACTGGATGAGCCCAGAGGTCTCTTCCAACCTGGGTGATTCTATGATCCTTTGGTGGTTGGGTTATGGTTGGACTTGATGATCTCCAAGGTGTTTTCCAGCCATAATGTTGCTATGATTCTGTGTTTTCACAGACCCTATAATTATAATAATTACCACTATGAAAGCTCAAAGAGAGCATTAATAGATAAAGCTGCCAACACTTCTACCAGTAAAATCCCACTAGAACCTGTTTCTGAAATATTTTGAGCTAGTTTCTGGTTCACAGTTCATAGGATCAGGTAATGGCTCAGGCTGGAAGGGACCTCAGAGCTCATCTGCTCCAACCTCCCTGCCACGGGCAGGGACACCTCTCAACTACACTCAGCTGCTCAAGGCCTCAGCCAGACCTGGCCTTGAACATCTCCAGGGAACAGGCATCTACAACCTCCCTGTGCAACCTATTCCAGAGTCTCACCACCCTCACACTGAAGAACTTCTTCCTCAGCTCCAGTCTAACTCTGCACTCCTTCAGCTTCAAACCATTCCCCCTTGTCCTGTCTCTAGACAGTCTGCTGAAAAGTTCCTCTGCATACAATCATAGAATTCCAGCACCTCAGCATCTCTCTTGAATTGAAGAGCCCAGAACTGGACACAGCACTCAAGCTGTGGCCTGAGCAGTGCTGAGCACAGGGGCAGAAGAACCTCCCTTGTCCTGCTGCCCACACTGCTCCTGAGCCAGCCCAGGTTGCCATTGGCTCTGCTGCCCACCTGGGCACACTGCTGGCACATCTTCAGCTCCTCTCTACCAGCACCCCCAGCTCCCTTTCTTCCTGGCTGCTCTCAGCCACTCTGTCCCCAGTCTGTAGCACTGCTTGGGGTTGTTGTGACCAAAGTGCAGAACCCTGCACTTGGCCTTGTTCAGTCTCATCCCATTGGGCTCTGCCCACCCATGCATCCTGTCCAGGTCCCTCTGCAGGGCTCTCCTACCCTCCAACAGATCAACTCCTGCTCCTAGCTTGGTGTCATCTGCAAACTTACTGATGCTGGACTCAATCCCCTCTGCAGCCTTCCTGCAGGATCCCTTCAGCTATCCTAAGGCAGCTTTGAGATGCCCTTGGAATACCCTCTTTAGGCTGAAGGCCCCCAGCTCCCTCAGCCTACCCTCATGGCAGAAAGTCCAGAGTTTCAGTACAGGTGCAAGTCAGGTTTTTTTGAGCAGCAACCTCCAGATTTGACCAACATCAAGATTCTCTCAAGGCAATCACACTTCACAGAAAGAGTCTTCTATTAAAATGCAGATAGTCAAATCTCCAATGGCCACACTGTGAGGCAGTGAGACTGTAAGAGAAGGAGCACTCAGTCTCTTTTGGAAGCCTTTGTGATTTCTACTCATACAGTCATGCTTCTTTGGTGGCTGTCTGACCAGGATCTATGTCTTATAAATATTCTAACAGGATTTCCAAAGGTATTTCAGCTCAAGCAAGTCTCAAAGAGCATCAACAAAGCAGAAGTAACAAATTCAGGCTCCATCTCATTACACAGCCCATGTGAAATGAGGCTGACACAAGCAGATTACTCTCCTTAACATTTCACTCTCGGGCCCTAGTTTGAGAAGGACCTAAGGACATTTGCTATTGCAAAGCTGATTCTGGGCAAGAGCTGAGGACAGTTTGCAGAATTTGGCCTTGGTGTTCAGTGAATGACAGGGTGAGGCTCTCACATCCTCAGCTGCAACTCTTCCTAAGCAGCAAAGGAGCTTACACATCTCCCACCAAACCTAAGCGTGGTGCTGTTGGCATCACTGTCAAATGCAAGCTGACTCAGCCCAATACTAACTGCTGCAGTCTACTTCAGCACGCCTGGGGATGCCACAAACACATATCCCACGTAGCTCCTCACAAGGATGTTGAAGGGTAGGGCCTATTGGGCTGCCAGAAATGAGATTATCATCATTCAAGGACATCACCACAGACATCTGTCAAGCAGGACTTGAGTGCACTGCACGTCAAAACCGTGGATGAGTCAGCTAGACAGAGAGCTTCAATATCCTTGCTTTGTACCCCTTAGCCTAGACAATTCAGGTGGGCTCACAGCTTTGGCTCTGCAAAAAGGGCAGTATTCATGTGTTTGTTAGCCACCACATTTCCTGTCTGCCTGTGTCAACTTCTTTTAAAGCATGGATGCTCCTTGACATGGACAGTTCTCACCTTTGTGGGATCGCTGCTTTCAGTAGCAGCACAACTTCGAGTCAAAGAGGAGATGAAAAACTCAAAGCATCAGAGGAGCAAATACAACTATTTCTAGGTCTAAGCTTTCCCATGCTGCTCTGTTTCCTTGCTCTCCACAGCCACCTGCTCTGAAGCCTGAGGGTCACCACTAAATTCCTTTTCTAACCCAAGGCTGAGCAGTCACGTTAAGCCCAGTGGCACTGCACAGAAGTACTGGAGAAATAAAGCAAATATAGATTTAATCACTCATGTAGGCCTGGAACAAGCTCAACCTGAGCCTGCAGTGTGAGTGCAGCCCAGACAGCAACCCTGGGCTGGGCTGCAGCAAGAGCAGTGTGGGCAGCAGGGCAAGGGAGGGGATTCTGCCCCTTGGCTCTGCTCTCCTCAGGCCCCACCTGCAGTCCTGGCTGCTGTGTGCAGTTTTGGAGCCCCCAACACAAGCAGGGCATGGAAGTGTTGGAGCCAGCCCAGAGGAGGCCACCAAGATGCTGAGAGGGCTGCAGCAGCTCTGCTCTGAAGACAGGCTGAGAGAGTTGGGGCTCTGCAGCCTGGAGAAGGCTTGGAGGAGACCTTATAGTGGCCTTCCAGTATCTGAAGGGGGCTACAGGAGGGCTGAGGAGGGACTACTGACAAGGTCTTGTAATGCCAGGATGAGGAAATGGGTTTGAACTGTCAGAGGGGAGATGGAAACTAGATGTTAGGATGAAGTTCTTTCCAGTGAGGGTGGCGAGATGCTGGCACAGGTTGCCCAAGGAGGTTGTGGATTCTCCCTCCCTGGAGGTGTTCAAGGGCAGGTTGGATGAGTCCCTGAGCAACCTGTGCTAGTGGGAGGTGTCCCTGCCCATGGTAGGGGGTTGCATCTGGCTGAGCTTTGAGGTCCCTTTCAACCTAAACCACTCTATGAATCTTTATGACTGATAAAATCAAGATAGAAACCCAAATATCAGAAAATGCCTTGCATTGGGAGGTGCCTTGTTACAGGACAAGGAACAGTGAACACAAGCTGGAACCCAAGAAGCTCCATCTTGCCATAAGGAGAAGCTTCTTTGCTGTGAGGGTGCAGAGCCCTGGAGCAGCCTGCCCAGAGAGGCTGTGGAGTCTCCTTCTCTGCACACTTTCAAGACTCATCTGTGTGCATTTCTGTGTGACCAGCTCCAGGGGATGCTGCCCTGGCAGGGGTGTTGGACTTGATGATCTGCAGAGGTCCCCTCCAACCCCTACCGTTCTGCGCTCCTGACCTCCACTCCTCAGTGCTACCTTGCTGAGTTTTCAAGAGGTTCTCTGATGCTTTAAACAAGACATTTTAAAATGTGACCCCAAAAAATGCACCTCCCCAAACCATGCTTTCCAGGCACAGAAGCATGGTCAGGGGCCTACAACATCAGCTCTCCTGAGTGACAATCAAGACCCAGTGGATAAATGCTACCCCGCTGGTAACACACAGCAAGGGAGAGGTTCTCACTGAAGAAATGTGCCCTCCATTGCACAAACGTTGTGGACACCACAAGAGCAAGCATTGCCAAGTCTGACATCACTCAAGACCAGACATTTGGATGCACTTCTTACCTTCACCCACTGGAAACTTGTTGCCAGTTTGTGTAGCATATTCCAGACATTTGAAACGCCACTGAAGGAGGCTATGATGACGAAGCAGATGCAAGCTTTCTGTTGCCACTTCTCCAGCACTTCAGCTCTGGCTGCAAAGAATGAAAAACCTCATCTCAATCACAGGATCCCAGAAATGTCCAAGTGGTCAAAGCCCCTCAGGACCACCAAGTCCAACCTACAACCCTACTTTATAAGATTCATCTTAAACCACAGCCCTAAGCACCACATCCAAACCACCCTCAAACACATCCAGTCTGGGTGACTCCACCACCTCCCTGGGCAGCTCATTCCAGTCCCTGACCACTCTCTCCATGAAAGACTCTTTCCTAATGTCCAACCTAAACCTCCCCAGCCTCAGCTTAAGGCCATTCCCCTTTCTTCTGTCTCCAGTTACCTGTGAGAAGAGCTCAGCAGCAGCCTCTCCACAATGTCCCTTCAGGTAGCTGAAGGTCTGCCCTCAGACTCCTGTTTTTCACACTAACCATCTTCAGCTCCTCCAGTTGCTCCTCATAAGCTTTATTCTCCAGGCCCTCCCTTAACCTTGTTGCCCTTCTCTGGACCTCCTCCAGCACCTCCACATCTCTCTTGTATCACAGTGCCCAAAACTGAACACAATACTCATTACAGTCCTAGTACCAGAATCAAAGGAAACTAAATGTCAGACTAATAACTAGTGCAGTAGCCTAGAGTGAGTTTAAAGAGAGGCAATTAAATTACACTTAGAATAGGATAGAATCATAGAATCAAGCAGGTTGGAAGAGAGCTCCAAGCTCACCCAGCCCAACCTAGCACCCAGCCCTGCCCAATCAACCAGACCATGGCACTAAGTGCCCCAGCCAGGCTTGGCTTCAACACCTCCAGGCACAGCCACTCCACCACCTCCCTGGGCAGCCCATTCCAATGCCAATCACTCTCTCTGCCAACAACTTCCTCCTAACATCCAGCCTAGACCTGCCCTGGCACAGCTTGAGACTGTGTCCCCTTGTTCTGTTGCTGGTGGGAATCACAGAATCAAACAGGTTGGAAGAGACCTCCAAGATGCCTGGGAGAAGAGACCTTAGGAGTCCAAAGAGAAAATGAACAGACAGCTTTTCCTTTAACAGATTTACTACTGCAAGCATGTTTCCATAACTAAAATGCTGGAGGCCACATCAAAATTCCTTTACATCTCCCAAAACCCCAAGGTTCTATGGGGAGAGTTATTCTGGGAACATTATCCAATGCAAGACATGCTATAGGCAAAATAGTAATAGCTGCAGATACCATCAGCCAACAAGATGTGCTTTGAGCAGGTCTGAGTGCTCTAAAGGCATATGAGAAAATCAGGTTTTTCACCATTATGATGGAGAAAGGAGTAGATGATTGCAATAAGCAGAGCTACCACTGCATTAGGAGAAAGGTATCCAGGATAAAACACCTGAAGTAAGAAAATGAGGTGCCTCTGCCTATCAGAAGTTCATCTGCAGCTGTTTTGGTGCTTAAAATGCTTTTCCCAAATGGGACAGTGAGTTGAGACCGTCTGTAGGAAGGGAGCAGAGACAAAAAGCAGGCAGCTGAACCACTGCCTATGAGCTGAGGTTAAGTATTTACTGGAATTTAAATCAGGAAGACAGCAAAGGTGACAGCTTCTGGGAGGTGACAGCTTACCAAGCAGCTCCTCACCATCCCTTGTGCTTCTGACACTGTAAAAAATGGGATTGAACAGAGGAAAAAAGTACTCAGTGTGATCTCTTTTCATGTACTGTTGTAGACACACTAATTCTGATGCTCATTTCATACCTGGGCAGCCTCCTCAATGAGTAGTAAATGAATCCTAGAATGGCTCAGATTGGAAGGCACTGCAAGGATCACCCAGTTCCAACCCCCTGCCACAGGCAGGGTCACCTCCCACTAGAACAGGTCACTCAAGGACTCATCCAACCTGGCCTTGAACACCTTCAGGGAGGGAGAATCCATAACCTACTTGGGCAACCTGTGCCAGTGTCTCACCACCCTCATTGTCAAGAATTCCTTCTTAATCTCCAGCCAAAACCTGCCCTCTGGTGCCAGCACTGACCCCTGAGGAGTCACTTGGCACTGGTCTCCAGGTGGACAGTGTGCCCTTGATCACCACTCTCTGCCTGCCACCATCCAGCCCATTCTGCTCCCCCCACCCAGTCTGTGTGTTTCCAGTGTGGTGACCAGGATGTCAGGTGGGACAGAGTCAAATGCCTTACTCAGGTCCAGGCAGATGCCATCAATTGCATCCCAGGACTGCTGAATCCTAGGACTAACTCTAGCCAAGGAAATCAGGCTGGATTACCCAGACCTATAAAATGTATTAGTCAATGATTTCTAGGAAGAATTATTGCCAAATAACCTCTGTAATTTGAATTGATATATCCCAATCAGCAATTTTCTGCAATAGCTAATTGTTGAAGCTGTCTCATCTATATCAATCCCCCATTTTATTCCCATTTCTCACTCCTCTTAAAGCAATCAAGCTTTAATTGCAGAAAACAGTTCAGCAGCAGAGGCCAAATTTCAGAGTTGTTGAGAAGAAATGAACAGGCATTGACTGAAAATTACAGATTCATTGTGTGCATCAACAGATTTCACTCCTGCTCCATCAGGGGAAGAAATAATGTGGCTTCTGCTGTGACCAAGCCACTCATAAAGCTTCTACAGAGTGACAGCCAGAAAGTACTTGGTTCACAGGAGGGCCTCTAAGATCTCAGAATCTTACAATCAGACAGGTTGGAAGAGAGCTCCAAGCTCACCCAGCCCAACCTAGCACCCAGCTCTAGCCAATCAACCAGACCATGGCACTAAGTGCCCCAGCCAGGCTTGGCTTGAACAAGGGCTGCAGCACCTCTGCTGTAAGGACAGGCTGAGGGAGCTGGGGGTGTTCAGCCTGGAGAGGAGAAGACCCTGGGGGGCACCTTGGAGCTGACTTCCAGCACCTGAAGGGATCCTACAGGAAGGCTGCAGAGGGAATTTTCATAAGGGTGTCTGTGACAGGACAAGGAGGAATGGTATGAAGCTGAGAGAGAGCAGGGCTAGACTGGAGCTGAAGAAGAAGTTCTTTGGTACTGGAAGGCAGCTCTGAGTTCTCACTGGAGTCTTCTCTAGGCTGAACACCCCCAGCTCCCTCAGCCTGTCCTCACAGCAGAGTTGCTCCAGCCCTTGGCTCATCTTTGTGGCCCTCCTCCGGATTCCAGCAGCTCTGTGTCCTCCTTGCTCTGGGAACACCACAACTGGGTGCAGCAATTGAGGTGGGGTCTCACCGGAGCAGAGTTAGGAGGCAGAATCGGGTGGGAGTACATAACACTTGCACTGCCAAAGACAGGCTCTCCTTCCCAGTTACACTGCACTTGGACATCAGAGGTTACAAATCAATGCCCTCCAGAGAACTAATCATCATCTGAAGAAAATAAATCTTTACATTAACATCAGGCAAGGAGAGAGAAACTCCTTCAGCTATCAGCTTTGATGAACAGAAACATGTTTCAGGATCGTTGATTTCCAGCAGCACAGGGAACAGTTTAGCTGATTGGTAGAGGGGTATCAGGCACTACCTGTGCTGCATATCATGCTTCTGTTTTCTTCTTTTCTGCTGCACTTGAACACAGCTCCCATGGAAGGGCTCTGCTGAGCCTACAACCTTTGAAAAAGGGAGCAAAGCCCCAAGAAAAACAACCTGCTGCATTGCACAGGATCACAGCATCACAGCTCACAGGATGTCAGGGGTGGAAGGGACACAAAGACATCATCCAGTCCAAACCCCCTGCCAGAGCAGGACCACACAATCTAGCTCAGGGCACACAGGAACACATCCAGACAGGCCTTGAAAGCCTCCAGAGAAGGAGACTCCACAGCCTCTCTGGGCAGCCTGTGCCAGTCAAGAAGGTCCCCCTTGTGTTGAGCTGGAACCTCCTGTGCTGCAGCTTCCATCCATTGCTGCTTGTCCTACCCCAGGGAGCAGTGAGTAGAGCCTGTCCCCCACTCCTGACCCCCAGCCCCCAGACATTTATAGACTCAGCCTTCTCTTCTGCAGACTAAGCAGCCCCAGGTCCCTCAGCCTCTCCTCATCATCTGTTGCAGTCCCCTCATCATCTTCCTAGCCCTTCATTGGACCCTCTCCAGCAGAGCCCTGTCCCTCTGCAACTGGGGAGCCCAAAATCAAAAGCAGTACTCAAGAAGTCTGTCTCCAAGCCCAATTACAGGGAACTCCCCCCCCAAAAAAAAAACAACCCCCAAACCATTAAACAGTTGCAGTGCACCAAAGAGATTTGCTCACAGGGTTTTGATTTCAGTGTTTTGAAGGCTGTGGCTTGGGAGGCACTTTCTGCTTAGAGCCCACTCCAACCATGTGGCAACGTTGCCAGCTAGAGGTGGGGGGGGGGTTAGGTTAAGGATTAAAAACAACAAGCAAGCAAACAACCAAGCCCAAGCCCATTGTCACTACAGCAATTACTTCACAATGCCTGATGCTAAACGGGCAGGCCTGTGGCCTCAGGAGCAGCTGAATCCTGCATTGTCCTTGCATGACAAAAAGATCTGAAAGTCTGAAAAGCAGAGGAATCGAATCTCACAGCTCCTTAGGCGTCCCTCTGAAAGGGCCATTGTAGCATCATCATAAATCCTGGGCTCCCCAGGCACTTGACAACTAAAGCAGGGGACAATAGAATTCTTGTGTCCAACAAAACACTCCTTGTCTGCCAAAGGGCTTATCTGCTCCATTTACAAATGTCTGTCATTGTACCCAAGTAATTCCCTATTAGGAGAAAAAATACTATTAGGAGCAGAACTAAATAAATATTCACAGCTTTGAGGTCTGCTTGGCAAAAGGAATCAACCAATACAATCGTGGAGCATGCAGCAGAGGAGATTTCGGGCAAGGAAACCTAGAACCACCCCTCTTGATTTCCCCCTCTCCTCTTCCCTCTTCTCCTGATGGCAGGGAATTACACTGACCACACAGTTGCCTCTGCCAATACAGACCCAGGCACATTACACACACTGGAAAGGGATGGAAATGTGCAGAGATCTTTGCATTTGGTGCAAAACTGCATCCAGAGTGCCTTAAAAAGTCAAATCTTTCCAGACTATTTTCCTCTCTCCCTTTCCCTCTTCTCCTGATGGCAGGGAATTGCACTGACCACACAGTTGCCTCTGCCAATACAGACCCAGGTACATTACACACACTGGAAAGGGATGGAAATGTGCAGAGATCTTTGCATTTGGTGCAAAACTGCATCCAATGTGCCTTAAAAAGTCAAATCTTTCCAGACTGGTTTCCTCTCTCCCTTTCCCTCTTCTCCTGATGGCAGGGAATTGCACTGACCACACAGTTGCCTCTGCCAATACAGACCCAGGTACATTACACACACTGGAAAGGGATGGAAATGTGCAGAGATCTTTGCATTTGGTGCAAAACTGCATCCAGAGTGCCTTAAAAAGTCAAATCTTTCCAGACTATTTTCCTCTCTCCCTTTCCCTCTTCTCCTGATGGCAGGGAATTGCACTGACCACACAGTTGCCTCTGCCAATACAGACCCAGGTACATTACACACACTGGAAAGGGATGGAAATGTGCAGAGATCTTTGCATTTGGTGCAAAACTGCATCCAATGTGCCTTAAAAAGTCAAATCTTTCCAGACTGGTTTCCTCTCTCCCTTTCCCTCTTCTCCTGATGGCAGGGAATTGCACTGACCACACAGTTGCCTCTGCCAATACAGACCCAGGTACATTACACACACTGGAAAGGGATGGAAATGTGCAGAGATCTTTGCATTTGGTGCAAAACTGCATCCAATGTGCCTTAAAAAGTCAAATCTTTCCAGACTGTTTTCCTCTCTCCCTTTCCCTCTTCTCCTGATCATAGAATCATAGAATCAACCAGGTTGGAAGAGACCTCCAAGATCATCCAGTCCAACCTAGCACCCAGCCCTATCCAATCAACTAGACCATGGCACCAAGTGCCTCATCCAGTCTTTTCCTGAAGACCCCCAGGGACGGTACACTGACCACACAGTTGCCTCTGCCAATACAGACCCAGGTACATTACACACACTGGAAAGGGATGGAAATGTGCAGAGATCTTTGCATTTGGTGCAAAACTGCATCCAGAGTGCCTTAAACATGTCAAAGCTTTCCAGCATATTTCCCTCTCTCCTTTTCCCTCTTCTGATTGCAAGGAATTGCACTGACCACGCAGTTGCCTCTGTCAATACAGACCCAGGTACATTACACACACTGGAAAGGGATGGAAATGTGCAGAGATCTTTGCATTTGGTGCAAAACTGCATCCAGAGTGCCTTAAATTGGTAGGAAAAGAAACAAAAAAAAAATCAGAGCAAAGAGGCCAGAATTCAGACCTCCCACATGCCAGCTGAGTATCTCTACTGTTTGGGTGCAGAGCTTCAGCATCTTCTCTCTCACTTTCTCTCCTCAGTGAATAATTAACTGATCTGATGGCACAGGCATAAGTTGGGATTTAACAGCAAGTTTCGACTTGACTTCTCATCTACCATTTTTGGGTGGTTGCTATCCCATGCTAGGCATAAGGAGGTGATTCTCTGCCTCTACTCTGCACTGCTGAGACCCCACATGGAGTACTGCATCCAGTTCTGGAGCCTCCATTACAAGAGGGATGTGGAGATGCTGGAGTGTGTCCAGAGCAGGGCTGGGAGGATGCTCAGAGGCTGCAGCAGCTCTGCTGTGAGCACAGACTGAAGGAGTTGGGGCTGCAGAAGAGGAGGCTCCCAGGTGACCTTCTTGTGGCCTTCCAGCATCTGAAGTGGGCTACAAAAACAGTGCCAGGAGTGGGGGAAATGGAGCAAAGCTGGAGGTGGGGAGAGTCAGGCTGGAGGTGAGGAGGAAGTTGTTGAGCAGGAGAGTGGTGAGAGGCTGGAATGGGTTGCCCAGGGAGGTGGTTGAGGCCCCATGGCTGGAGGTGTTTAAGGCCAGGCTGGCTGAGGCTGTGTGCAGCCTGCTCTAGGGTAGGGTGTCCCTGGGCATGGCAAGGGGGTTGGAACTGGCTGATCCTTCCAACCCTGACTGATTCTATGACTGCCCAAGCTCCCCTCCCTCTCCAAGTTTAGCCTGGAGAAGAGGAGGCTCAGGGCAGAGCTCATTGCTGTCTGCAGCTCCCTGAAGGGAGGCTGTAGCCAGGTGGGGTTGGGCTCTTCTGCCAGGCACCCAGCAACAGAAGAAGGGGACACAGTCTCAAGCTATGCCAGGGGAGGTCTGGGCTGGATGTTGTTAGGAAGTTGTTGTCAGAGAGAGTGATTGGCATTGGAATGGGCTGCCCAGGGAGGTGGTGGAGTCTGTGTGCCTGGAGGTGTTGAAGCCAAGCCTGACTGGGGCACTTAGTGCCATGGTCTGGTTGACTGGCTAGGGCTGGGTGCTAGGTTGGGCTGGATGAGCTCTTCCAACCTGGTTGATTCTATTCTAAGCTGCTAACATCTGGATCAATATCATTTGCATAAATATTCTGATGGGTTCAGGCAATTCCCAGCTCAGAAAGATGTCTTCAGCAGAGATCTGCTCCCTGCCAGCTCTCTCCTAGTCTTACTCCAATTCCTACCAGACAACACCCAGCCACACCAGAGCTTTTATAGAGTCTCTAGTCCCTGTCTAGGTGAACACAAAATTAGATCTGCACTGAAGTTGAAGTCTCTCAGTGCAAAACTGGCATTTAACCCTGCCAGAGAATACAAATCTGGGTGCCTTGACTAGGATGGTTCTGTCCTTGCCTGCACATAAATTGTTCCTCTGAGCTATTATCTTAGCATCTAAATAAGCTTATGCTTAGAATCACCTCCCAGGAGAATCTCTCTTTTTCCACTTACTACAAGCAGCTAAGTCCCCACATGCAGGAACCAATCCCAGTGACTGAAAGTGGGAAGTGACCTCCAGAGGTCATCTGGTCCAAGTCCCTTGCTGAAAGCAGCACCAATTTCCATGTTACTTTAGGTTATTGGGGCTGTCACTTGGTTATTGTTAACAGCTGAAGTCAGCAGCATGGCCAAGGTCTCCCTGTGACACCAACTCTTTAAGGGCTTCCTTAAAAGGAACAAAGACAATGGGCAAGGATGGCATCAGGGAACACAAAAGGGCAATCTTGCATAGTCTGCCTTATAAATCATAGAGCTGTTTGGGTTGGAAAAGTCCTCTAAGGTCATCCAGTCCAACCATCAACCCAACACCACCATGGCCATTAAACTATCACCTGAAGTGCCATGTCCAGATGTTTCCTGGGCAGGCTGTTCCAGTGCCTGACCATACTTTCCAGACAGAAAGGTCCAAATAAACACATTTGTACACAACTACAGGGCCCCTTGGCAAGACCCAGCCAGGCTTGGCTTCAACACCTCCAGGCACAGCAACTCCACCACCTCCCTGGGCAGCCCATTCCAATGCCAATCACTCTCTCTGACAACAACTTCCTTCTAACATCCAGCCTAGACCTGCCCTGGCACAGCTTGAGACTGTGTCTCCTCATTCTGTTGCTGCTTGCCTGGGAGAAGAGCCCAACCCCACCTGGCTACAACCTCCTTTCTCACCACCTTCATCACCTTTCTCTGGACACATTCCAGCACCTCCAATCTAGAACCCTACTCTACAAGATTCACCTTAAACCATAGCCCCAAGCACCACATCCAAACCAGCCTTAAACACACCCAGGCTGGGTGACTCCACCACCTCCCTGGGCAGCTCATTCCAGTCTCTGACCACTCTCTCCATGAAGAATCTTTTCCCTCATGTCCAGTCCCAACCTCTCCAGTCTCAGCAAAAGGCCAACCCCCCTTGGTCTGTCTCCAGTTAGCAGCAGCAGCCTCTCCACAACGTCCCTTCAGGTAGCTGTAGACAGTTTTAGACGACTCTTGAAGGCACCAGGTTGTTTTCATCACCTCCTGCTTCGGAGGTTGGAAAGGTTCACATCTGTTTCCTACAGTCCTGGAGGAGCTACATTTTCAGCCCATGATTTGCACAAAATGAGGCTTTGAAAAGAGATTTTGAACCAAATAGTTGCACCACCAGAAGGAAAGAAGGAGCCAGCAGAGGACAGGTGAGAAAAGGACAAAACCCAAGAGCTGCAAAGAAGACTCCAGACAAAGTTCTGACCTAAGCAGTAGATGTTGTTTCTCTTTCCTAGGGACTGTGCTCATTTTAGCTGATTTTCTCTGTATCAAGCTATTTTCCCATCTCTTCACCACACTGCTGAGCGTTGCCCAGCACTCAGCAATGCCACAAGGAGGGGAACAGTCAGCCTGACTGCTTCCAAACACTCTGCACTGACAAAGAGTTGGCTGTCCTGAAGCCTACGTTGCTAAGATGGGAAGGCAGAAACTGACAAACCAGGAAGGGTATTTTTCAGGAGGCCTTATTTATTCCTTGTGAGTCCACCTGTGCACTCCCAAGAGATGAAAACACAGCTCGATGCTTTTCAGGCTATTAACAGACTGCAGATCAAAGCCCAAAACTCATCTGTCCAAGGCCAAAGTAAGCAGCAGGCAGAGAAAAGGCTCACATGGACTCACAAGGAATAAATTAGGCCCCCTCAAAAAAATCTCTTGACAGGTCATGAGAGCACCCAGGCTGTGTGCTCACCCAATACAAGATGACTTTATCAGGGTTTTTCTTGCTTTTGGCTCATAAGTGCCTGAAGGTAGCTGACAAGCCCTTGAGGACAGAGTCTGTACTAATCAGCTTCATGCTGCTCCAGTCCCATTGCATCCAGGTACCACGAATGCATGAGGACTGGGAGGCCTGGAGGCAGGTATGTTCTGTCATTTCCAATATCACCAAGCCAGCCCACCACTTCAGGAGCTCCAGCTTCCCTGAGTTCCTTCTGAAAGCTAAATCTGGAAGAAGAGGACCCACAGCAAGGAGATACACACACATCTCTAGCTACATGTGCTTGTTAGTAAACATGAATCACAGAATGGCTCAGCACAGAAGGGACCTTAGCATTCACCTACTCCAACCTCCCTGCATGGGCAGGGACACCTCTCAGCTAGACTCAGCTGCTCAAGCCCTCATCAAATCTGGCCTTAAAATCTCCCCAAAAGGAGACATCCACAACCACCCTGGGCAGCCTGTTCCAGAGCCTCACCACCCTCACACTGAAGAACTTCTTCCTCAGCTCCAGTCTAACCCTGCTCTGCCTCTGCTTCTAACCATTTCCCCTTGTTCTGTCTCTAAACACCCTGCTGGAAAGTCCCTCTGCAGCCTTCCTGCAGGATCCCTTCAGCTATTGGCAGGCAGCTCTAAGGTCCCCCTGGAACCTTCTCTTCTCCAGGCTGAACACCACCAGCTCCCCCAGCCTGCCCTCTCAGCAAAGCTGCTCCAGCCTTTGGAGCATCGTTGTGGCCTCCTCCAGACTCACTCCAGCAGCTCTGTGTCCTTCTCATGCTGGGGACAGCAGAACTGGATGGAGTTTTGGAGGTGAGGTCTCACCAGAGCAGCTCAAGAGGTAGATCCCCCTCTCTTGCCCTGCTGCCCACGCTCCTTTGGATGCAGCCCAGCACACAACTGCTTCCTGGGCTGCAGGAGGGCACTGCTGGCCCATGGGGAGCTTTGTCATGCATACATATGCACATACAAACACACACACAAATATACAGGCATGAAATACCTGCCTATGTATGTATGGACACTCACCAATACCTTTGTGTACCACCCTGCAGGTAATGTGACTTCTTTGCACTTGGAAAAAGTCTTTCTCTGCCCTCCAAGAACTTTGCTAACAAATCAACTTCAATGCATGCTCCTGAAGGACCACCAGTGAAGTGGGTAAACACTACAGACACAAAGCACACAAACCCAGTTGTTATCATTGCTCTAAAGCCTTTTAAGCCATCCTACAACTCAGCTTTCACTGAGTCAGAGGCTCCCAGAGTGGGATCCAGTCATCATTATAGCAACCTCTCCCTTCAGATTTCTTGTCTCTTGTTTGCTTCCTCCCATTACCATTTTCACATTCACATTCTGTGGTGCTTTTCCTCCCCCAAAACACATGTGGCCAGATCCTTCCTCTACAGCCAGTGCTACTGACTGTCTTCACTTGCATTTGGTGCTCTATTTATCTCATCCTCCTCTGCTGCCAATTTCAGTAGGCTGCTCTCTGTTTCTTTCCTCTGGCTTTCTCCTGCTCTCTTTTATTAATCTCTTCTAGTGACCTGAAAAGAGAACCAAAAAATTGAGAGTCACTGAAGTATATGCTGAATGCCCCCATTAGTTAAGCTGTAGGGGACACTCAGCACAGGAAGCAAAAATGCATAAAACCCAAAAAGAAAAACCCTAACCTTTCAAAAACTCTTTGCAGAAATGCTCTGCAAAGTCATCCTGCTGCTTCCAGCCTGCTGGAGACACCCCAGAAAGAATCATTCGGGGACATCAGAGGGACTACAAAGCAGAACAGCTCAGAATTTGTCCAAGAGACTCGAGAGAGAGAATTTCTTTGGTCTTAGGGACACTTTTTTCCCCCCCTTACCTTCTCCCTTTTATTAATAAGTAAAGAAGAGAGGAGCTGTTCAAAGTCACCACAGAGGGCTGACATTTCTGAACATCTCTGCACCTCATTCAACCCACTGAATGTCTCTGTCAGCCCAGGAAGATCCACCATTCATTTTGGGCAGCCTGCTGCAAACCCAGCAACAACTCTTCAAACATTTGGAATCCTTTTTAGGGAAGTTCAATTCAATCTTATTCCTGGACCAAACAGACCTCTTTGCCTATTTCCCTCCAGCCTTCTCTCAAATTCCCACAGGTCAGAGCTTGTCTAGATCCAGGGAGGGCAAAAGGAAGGGAAAATGGGGAGTAAACTCATTTTAGGTCAACCAGAAGGCATTCACTCTCTCTTTCCCAGTTGTCATAGACACATAGAATCAGCCAGGTTGGAAGAGAGCTCCAAGCTCATTCAGCCCAACCTAGCACCCAGCCCTGGCCAATCAACCAGACCATGGCACTAAGTGCCTCATGCAGTCTTTACTTCAACACCTCCACACTGAGTGACTCCACCACCCCCTCGGGCAGCCTGTTCCTTCCCTCATTTCCTCCTGTGGTTTCTCCAGAGGCATTACACAGTTGGCTTCTCAATCAAGGACAAGGCAAGGTCAAACACATCCATTTGTTCATGGAAGTCTTTAAGCACTAACAAAAGACAGCTTTAAAAGTGAAGACACGCAAGCTAAACATCAGTGATTCCAAAGCCAAGCCTCTTGAAATGACAGGCTTCAGGACTGAAAATCCTGATCCAGAAATGATTTCAAACCTGTGCTGGACAGCACACAATTTTTAAGAAAGAGTAATTAAAAGACAGAGCAAAGTAACAAGAAGTATAGAACTGGAAACTGTGCAAACAGCAAGGGCACTTCATGATGCCTGCTCTGCAGTTTCTACTCACAACCCACACAGCTTTCCAGGACAGGGACAAGAGGATTTTCCACCACCAGATAGCATTTCAGGAGATTCCCCTCTAAAAATTGCAGTATATAAAGAATCACAGAATCAAGCAGGTTGGAAGAGAGCTCCAAGCTCAGCCAGTCCAACCTAGCACCCAGCCCTGGCCAATCAACCAGACCATGGCACTAAGTGCCCCAGCCAGGCTTGGCTTCAACACCTCCAGGCACACAGACTCCACCACCTCCCTGGGCAGCCCATTCCAATGCCAAGCACTCTCTCTGACAACAACTTCCTAACAACATCCAGCCTAGACCTCCCCTGGCACAGCTTGAGACTCTGTCCCCTTCTTCTCTTGCTGCCTGCCTGGCAGCAGAGCCCAACCCCACCTGGCTACAGCCTCCCTGCAGGGAGCTGCAGACAGCAATGAGCTCTGCCCTGAGCCTCCTCTGCTGCAGGCTGCACACCCCCAGCTCCCTCAGCCTCTCCTCACAGGGCTGTGCTCCAGGCCCCTCCCCAGCCTTGCTGCCCTGCTCTGGACACCTTCCAGCACCTCAACATCTCTCTTGAATGGAGGAGTCCAGAACTGCACACAGCACTCAAGCTGTGGCCTGAGCAGTGCTGAGCACAGGGGCACAAGAACCTCTCTTGTCCTGCTGCCCACACTGCTCCTGAGTATATATGTATTTTTAATGGAATAACTCTGTTAGATGGTAATACAGAATCACAGAATTCTATCACCTGGCTAAGACTTCTAAGATCATCAAGTCCAACCTATCTGTTCCTGAGGAAGGCCAGAGAACAACTTAGATTAGAAGGGACCTCAGAGCTCATCTGCTCCAACCTCCCTGTCACGGGCAGGGACACCTCTCAACTACACTCAGCTGCTCAAAGCCTCAGCCAAACCTGGCCTTGAACATCTCCAGGGAACAGGAATCTACAACCTCCCTGTGCAACCTATTCCAGAGTCTCACCACCCTCACACTGAAGAATTTCTTCCTCAGCTCCAGTCTAACCCTGCTCTCCAGCTTCAAACCACAGCATCACACAATCAACCAGGTTGAAGAGACCTCCAAGCTCATCCACTCCAACCTAGCACTCAGCCCTGGCCAATCAACCAGACCATGGCACTAAGTCTCTAGACACCCTCATGAAAAGTTCTTCTGCAGCCTTCCTGTAGGATCTCTTCAGGTACTGGAAAGCAGCTCTAAGGTGCCCCCAGGAGCCTTCTCTCCCCCAGGCTGAACACCCCCAGCTCCTCAGCCTGTCCTCACAGCAGCAGTGCTGCAGCCCTTCGGTGTTTCAGCTGCATCACATAAGGAAGTGCTCGTGACAATGCAGATCCCAGCCAACATTCAGCAGAACCACCCAGGGTGTGACTATTTAGCATTTGCCTGCTATTCACTCTGCTCCCAAACACCACTGAGGCTTTGATTTTCTGCAGTGCAATCATTATAAGCTGTGAGTGAGTGCATTAGGAGGTTTCTTCAAAACAATGATTGTGAAACAGAAATCAGCATAACTAAATAATAACAGAGGAAGCCTTCTGCATATGCAGGAGGAGCTGCAGAATTGGCCAAGAATGCCTCCTGCTATCGAAGGGAGCTCTGTCTGGTGCAGAGTCCTATGTGCTGGAAAGGCACTGGCTTTAAATAACATCAGAACCATAGCATCAGGCAGGGTTGGAAGGGACCACAAGGATCAGCCAGTTCCAACCCCCCTGCCATGCCCAGGGACACCCTACCCTAGAGCAGGCTGCACACAGCCTCAGCCAGCCTGGCCTCAAACACCTCCAGCCATGGGGCCTCAACCACCTCCCTGGGCAACCCATTCCAGCCTCTCACCACTCTCATGGTGCAGAACTTCCTCCTCACATCCAGGCTGAATCTCCCCACCTGCAGCTTTGCTCCATAAATAAACACATAATGCTGTGACTCAAAAAGTCAGGATTTCATAGAATCACAGAATCAACCAGGTTGGAAGAGAGCTCCAAGCTCAGCCAGTCCAACCTAGCACCCAGCCCTGGCCAGTCAACCAGACCATGGCACTAAGTGCCTCAGCCAGGCTTTGCTTCAACACCTCCAGGGTTGGTGACTCCACCACCTCCCTGGGCAGCCCATTCCAATGCCAATCACTCTCTCTGCCAACAACTTCCTCCTAACATCCAGTCTAGACCTCCCCCAGCACAACTTGAGGCTGTGTCCCCTTGTTCTGTTGCTGCTTGCCTGGCAGCAGAGCCCAACCCCACCTGGCTACAGCCTCCCTTCAGGCAGTTGACAGCAGTGAGCTCACCCCTGACTGTGGCAAGTGGTTAGACTTGGTCTCGAAGGTCTCTGATTGTGGCAAGTGGTTAGACTTGGTCTCGAAGGTCTCTGATTGTGGCAAGTGGTTGGACTTGGTCTCGAAGGTCTCTGATTGTGGCAAGTGGTTGGACTTGGTCTCAAAGGTCTCTGATTGTGGCAAGAGGCTGGACTTGGTCTCAAAGGTCTCTGATTGTGGCAAGTGGTTGGACTTGGTCTCGAAGGTCTCTGATTGTGGCAAGTGGTTGGACTTGGTCTCAAAGGTCTCTGATTGTGGCAAGTGGTTGGACTTGGTCTCCAAGGTCTCTTGCAGCCTCAACAGCTCTGTGATTGTGTAACTGCTATCTAAGCTCTTGCATGTACAGGGTGAGTGACTGCCTAAAGATGCTTCAGGGATATGCCAGACTCAGGAGAGCCCAAGGGGTACCACACTGCACCATACCTGCATTTAGCAGACTGCCACCTCTCGCAGCAGATGCCTCTGCTTTGCTGTGGCAGGTCAGGGATTGCAGAGGACCCCAGGCTTGCTAAACTCAGCTCTGAGTAGAACAGAGCAACTTGTGAAATACAAAGACAAGTTGAGCTGTTCTGAGAAAAGCAAAAAACTAAAGAGAGTGAGCAGAGTTTAAGAATGAAGCCAGCAAGCTTTGAAGAGCCAGCAGGCTCCTATGTTAGCCATATGCCTTCATATGTCTGTTCTGTGGGAGTGTTACAGCTCCTGCTGTTCCATTCTTCACTTTTTAAAAGGAAATGTTCCAGGGCCAGGAGGACTCACAAACATTTGTTGACATTTCTTCTGGGTCAGCCTTAGGAGGCCTGCGAGAATTCCAACATATGGCAGCATTTAGAGGCATGAGGGAATGGGTTGGTGCAGAGAAAAAGCAGGCTCTAGCTGCAAAGCACTTTAATCCACCAGAAAGGTCTGACATTTTTTTGGGGGGTTGGCCCAGATCCAAGCTTTTCTCATTGTATTTTTTTCAGTCCACATCACATTTTTAAATCAACAGCAGCTTATCAGTTCAGCTGCTGCTAGGAAATCTTGTATGATGGTTTCTGCTGTCCTCCACACACTGACAGTACTGTGAACTGGGGGGTTCCAGATCAAACAGAGTTGCTGTGTGACAGCCCAAGGAAGGATGACTACATAGCCATGATTTTATGGCAAGTTATCATAGGATAAACCAGGTTGGAAGAGAGCTCCAAGCTCAGCCAGTCCAACCTAGCACCCAGCCCTGGCCAATCAACCAGACCATGGCACTCAGTGCCCCAGCCAGGCTTGGCTTCAACACCTCCAGGCACAGAGACTCCACCACCTCCCTGGGCAGCCCATTCCAATGCCAATCACTCTCTCTCAAGAACATCCTCCTAACATCCAGCCTAGACCTCCCCTGGCATAACTTGAGACTGTGTCCCCTTGTCCTGTTGCTGGGTGCCTGGCAGAAAAGCCCAACCTTCACCTGGCAACAGCCTCCCTTCAGGTGGCTGTAGACAGCGAGTTAGGATCATTTGCTAGGATAAACCATAATAATCATGGTTATCTGTGTCCAGTGGAGTGCCAAATAACTTCTGCTGTCCAATCCAAACCCACTGCAGCCCAACTCTCAGCAATAATTAGCAAAGCTGGTGGCTGCTTCTATCAGAGGGATCACAGCTGAGGTTTTGCTATTCCCACCACCTGGGCTGGAGCACAGACTCAGACAAGATCCCTTCCACTGATATGAAATGTAATAAAATGCAGCAGCAACAACTATTTTTATTATCAACCAACACAAATGGCTTTGCTGCACTGCAACAACAAAGATGATGAGAGCTACTCAGATGACAGCTGATTTATACTCACAATGTAGCCCCACAAAGCAGATAAGCCAAACACAAAACTCAGTGCTAGTTTTTAAGAGCTGCAGCCACCCCTGATGTACTACCCTGGCAAGATAACAGCAGCAGTCTGATGCCTGTGTTCTCATTAGGAACATCTCTGCAGTATTTAGCAGGCACTTCATCCTCCTTCATCACCATTTAGTACAGTCCCAAATAAATTGCATACAATTCAGGAGTAAATTCTTCCTGCTCTTGGGAAGAACTCCAATTCAATAAGCTGATGTTAACCTTTTCATTGCCTTGCATTAAATGCCAGCATGTTTTCAGCAACAGGTTCAGCTCAGAAGTTTCTCTC
The DNA here is from genome assembly GCF_015220805.1 of Pogoniulus pusillus. NCBI lineage: Eukaryota > Metazoa > Chordata > Aves > Piciformes > Lybiidae > Pogoniulus > Pogoniulus pusillus. Next base: position 2,342,615 of record NC_087283.1, on the reverse strand, counting down.
AGGTAGTTTTTGGATGGAATCAAAACATCTTCTAAGTGCTACCTGTTTAAAGGCAGCTAAGGATAAAGCAGTTTCAGCTGGCAGGCAGGAGAGAGAGAGGTCTTTAAGAACAGCACAACTCTTTCAGAGTGGCCAAAGTGCCACAGAATGGCTCAAGTTGAAAGAAACCTTAGAGATCATCTACCCCAACCTCCCTGCCATGGGCAGAGACACCTCTCAGCTAGACTCAGCTGCTCAAGGCTCATCCAACCTGGTCTTGAAAACTCCAAGGAATGAGGCATCCACAGCCTCCCTGTGCAACCTATTCCTGAGTCTCACCACCCTCATACTGAAGAACTTCTTCCTCAGCTCCAGCCTAAGCCTCCTCTCCTTCAGCTTCAAATCATTCCCCCTTGAGAAGAACAAGAGCAGTGTGGCCAGCAGGGTGAGGGAAGTGATCCTGCCCCTCTGCTCCACACTGCTGAGACCCCTCCTGGAGTAGTGCATCCAGCTCCAGAGTCTCTATTTCAAGAGTGAGGTGAGGATGCTGGAGAGTGTCCAGAGCAGGGCTGGGAGGATGCTCAGAGGCTGCAGCAGCTCTGTTGTGAGCACAGACTGTGAAAGAGTTGGGGCTGTGCAGGCTGGAGAAGGTTCCCAGGTGACCTTCTTGTGGCCTTCCAGGATCTGAAGGGGACTACAAAAAAACTGGGGAGGGACTTTTTAGGCTGTCAGGGAGTGACAGGACTTGGGGGGAATGGAGCAAAGCTGGAGGTGGGGAGAGTCAGGCTGGAGGTGAGGAGGAAGTTGTTGAGCAGGAGAGTGGTGAGAGGCTGGAATGGGTTGCCCAGGGAGGTGGTTGAGGCCCCATGGCTGGAGGTGTTTGAGGCCAGGCTGGCTGAGGCTGTGTGCAGCCTGCTCTAGGGTAGGGTGTCCCTGGGCATGGCAGGGGGGTTGGAACTGGCTGCTCCTTGTGGTCCCTTCCAACCCTGCCTGATTCTGTGATTCTACTGCAATGACCCTTGGTGTTCTCAGGCTTTTTGAGAGTATAACAAATATCACTGCAAGATGGAATATAAAAGAGCCCAAGAGTTATATTTTATATATATGTATATATATAACTGACCCCAAAAGCAGAGGTCATCTTCTGTGAGCTGGAAGTTGTCAACTCAATCTGAAAAGGAGGATTGTAACAGACAATTTCCAATCTCATTCTTTATTTTCCTATTACCAGAATATTCCCAGAGAACTGCTGGAGTTCCCTTGCCCAAAGATCCCTACTCCAACAGTGGTTCTTCCAAACGACTTCAGAAGCAACAGCTCACGCCAGGATGCTACTGGGGGTAAGTCACTTAATGACTGCAATTCAGAGGAGCCAGACTGATTTAGTGGGTTCAGCCCAGGTTTAGGTAATTAAGCTTGTACAGTTGAATGAGCTGGAAGCACTGAAGCAGCTTTATCTTGATCACTCAACAGGAGGAATGCTTCTGACAACCATTTAGGCTCAGTGCCATGTACATACTCTGGCATAAGCAATTCAGTCCTTTTCCCTCAGCTTGCCTGCACCCATCTTTGGCCTCTTCAAAAGACTTCTGATACTGTTTGCTTCTGAGCATGAGAAGAAGCATCTGACCTGCCTGGGTTATTAAAGTGTTTCATAACTTGCTCAGTACACACAAGATTTGGTAGTACAGAATCATGGTTGCAATAATTAGAATCATAGAATCAAACAGGTTGGAAGAGACCTCCAAGATCTGGACAAATAAATCATAGAATCAACCAGGTTGGAAGAGACCTCCAAGCTCATCCAGTCCAACCTAGCACCCAGCCCTATCCAGTCAACCAGACCATGGCACCAAGTGCCTCATCCAGTCTTTTCTTGAACACCTCCAGGGATGGCAACTCCAGCTACAACAGAATCACAGAAAGGTTTAGGTTGGAAGGGACCTTGATAGGTTGGACTGGATGATCTCGGAGGTCTCTCCCAACCTGGCTGACTCTATGATTCAATATCAACCAGTTCCAACCCCCCACCATAGGCTGGGACACCTCCCACTAGAACAGGTCACCCAAGACCTCATCCAGCCTAGGATTTCAATTCATAAATAAGGAGAACCCTCAAACTCTGAATGCTGGAAAACCAGAACTGAGCTTGGGAATCCACTGCATGTGGCACTTGGAACACTTGGACCTGACCCACTGAAGCTCAGCACTAAAAGTCTCATTGAGTTGGAGGAGTCCAAGAACGTGGGAAGGGAACCTGTGGTATTAGTATACTGAAAAATGGGCAGTAGAGACATAACTTAGCAGAAGGATGCAGGTATGGCAAAGAAGACAGATTAAGCAGGATGGGGGCAAGTCAAAACTAAAACTCCATTCTATTGCTGTCTTCTTTAATGCAAGAGGGATGAAAAGAAACTTTATTTGATGGGGTGCATGTGGAGCAAGGAAGCTCCATGTTCCCCCTGGCTCTGGCACTGCTTACTCTATCTTTTATTTCAGCCCTTACAATGGGGCCCATAAACAGAGCCTGCTGCAGAGTAAAACTGAGCCTGAAACTGGAATTTAATCCACCCCCCAGAGTACTGATGCCTTCCACACAAATATGTGCTAAGACTCCTTTCATATCCAAGGATACAGGAAACTGATTATCATCCTCTATGACTCTGCCCAAAATACACAGAACAGAATGGATTCAGAGAAGGGTTTGGGTTGGAAGAGACCTTCAAGAACATCCAGTTCCAACCCCCCCGCCATGGGCAGGGACACCTCCCACGGGCAGGGACACCTCCTACTAGCTCAGGCTGCTCAAGGCTGCATCCAATCTAGCCTTGAACACCTCCAGGGATGGAGCATCCACAACCTCCCTGGGCAACCTGTGCCAGTGTCTCACCACCCTAGACATAGGAAAGCATTAGTCAGGTAACTTGCAAAGAATCATAGAATCAAGCAGGTTAGAAGAGAGCTCCAAGCTCATCCAGTCCAACCTAGCACCCAGCCCTGGCCAATCAACCAGACCATGGCACTAAGTGCCCCAGCCAGGTTTGGCTTCAACACCTCCAGCCACAGCAACTCCACCACCTCTCTGGGCAGCCCATTCCAGTGCCAATCACTCTCTCTGCCAACAACTTCCTCATCACATCCAGCCTAGACCTCCCCTGGCACAGCTTGAGACTCTGTCCCCTTGTTCTGGTGCTGGGTGCCTGGCAGCAGAGCCCAACCCCACCTGGCTACAGCCTCCCTGCAGGCAGCTGCAGGCAGCAATGAGCTCTGCCCTGAGCCTCCTCTGCTGCAGGCTGCACACCCCCAGCTCCCTCAGCCTCTCCTCACAGGGCTGTGCTCCAGGCCCCTCCCCAGCCTTGCTGCCCTTCTCTGGACACCTTCCAGCACCTCAACATCTCTCTTTAACTGGGGGGCTCAGAACTGGACACAGCACTCAAGGTGTGGCCTGAGCAGTGCTGAGCACAGGGGCACAAGAACCTCCCCTGCCCTGCTGGCCACACTGCTCCTGAGCCAGCCCAAGATGCCATTGGCTCTCTTGGCCACCTGGGCACACTGCTGGCTCATCTTCAGCTACTATCTACCAGCACCCCCAGCTCCCTTTCTGCCTGGCTGCTTTCCAGCACCTCTTTGTCACCTTATTGACAAGTCTTGACTTTTGGAACTCTAATTCATTGATAAGCCTTGAGAAAAACCAAGAAACCAATATCAGCATCACCCCTGTGTGAGTCATATTTGGAGCCAAGGGTCCCTTTTTTTAGGTGCCAACAGTTTCACCGATAAAGCCTTTGGAATTTTCTGGAAGGAGCTCTGATTTCCATCCTGCATTCAGGGACATAAAGCAAAGCTGCAAGATAATTATCCCAGGAGCAGGGAGCCAGGGCAGCGTGAAAAAGGTGCCAACGACTTCCAATGCTGTCATTAACTGCTGCTGGCTGCTTGTCATCCAAGAGTGGAGGACAGCCCCTCAGCCTGCACTGGTAGATGGAGAGATGAGAACATACCTGTACACAGCAGGATATTTATATAAATCTAATCATGCAAGGGAGGGAGGGAAAAAAAACCCTCTTGGAAATGCCTCTCAAAGTGTTGTAGCACTCACTTCAGTGACATGACATTTCATTTTTCCTATGGAGCTGGCAATGTCATAGTGCTGATCTTGCCCTGATTTAAAACTCTGTTTCCCAAAAGCTATTAAATATTGAATTTTTGTACAGTGCCTGAACTGAGAAAAAGGATCAAGGAGGGAAAGAACCACTAAATTACTGGAATATTTCATCTATTTGCAGCTGATCTGTTTCCTTTGCAAGCTGTCAATGCTCATATTTTTAGCTCTTTCTAAAGCACCACATAAATATCAGTAGTTGAACAAGGGGTTTCTGCTGCCCCAGATGTTGCTAGGAAATAAAGCCATTTTTCATGGTAGAGAAAGAAAAGCACATGTGGAAAAACAATCTCAGTGAGCCTGAGCTGAGCCTAAGTCCTGCCCAAACTGCAACACAGAATCACAGAATGGTTTGGGTTGGAAGAGACCTCCAAAGGTCATGCAGTCCAATCCCCCTGCACTCAGCAGGGACATGGAATCACAGAATCAACCAGGTTGGAAGAAACATCCAAGCTCAGCCAGTCCAACCTAGCACCCAGCCCTGTCCCATCATCTAGACCATGGCACTAAGTGCCCCAGCCAGGCTTTGCTTCAACATCTCCAGGCACGACGACTCCACCACCTCCCTGGGCATCCCCTCCCTGGACATTCTCCAATCCATCAGGTTGCCCAGAACCACTCTTACCTTAAATATGTCCAGAGATGGAGCCTCGACTACCTGGGCAACCTGCTGCAATGCTCCACTTCCCTCACCTTGCACAACTTGTTTCTCACATCCAATCTAGCTCTCTTCTCATTTCTACCCATTGCTCCTCCTCCTGTCCCTGCAGGCCTTTGCAAACAGTCCCTCTGCAGCCTTCTTGTAGCCCCTTCAGGTACAGGCAGGCTGCTATTAGGTCTCTCCAAAGCTTTCTCATCCACAGGCCCAAACAGCCCCAGCTCTCTCAGCATGTCCTCATAGCAGAGGTGTTCCAGCTCCCTGATCATCTTTGTGACTATCCTCCAGACCTGCTGCAACAGCTCCATGTCCTTCCTGTGTTGAAGACTCCAGAGCTGGACACAGTCCTGCAGGTGAGATCTCACCTGAGCAGAGGGGCATGATCCCCTCTCCCCATCTCTGGTCATGCTGCCTTGGATGCAGCCCAAGCTGCCATTGCCCTTCTGGGCTGCAGGTGCCCACTGCAGCCTCATGTTCAGCTTCTCATCCTGCAGCACCCCCAAGTTCTCTTCTGCAGGGCTGCTCTCAGTGTCACCATCCCCCAGCCTGGATTGATATCTAAGACTGCCCTGACCTAGGTGTATTTCAGAGAAAGCTGAACCATTCCCCTGTTCTCCTGCCTAGACACCAAAGAATCCCTCAGGAGGCCAGAAAGAAGTGCTGCTGGTGCTGTTGCTCTTTTAATTATCATGACTTATGCATTTCTCTAATTGGATTAGCTGTAGCCTTTTCAAACTGAGCTAAACAGTGAAACTGTACTCTGGTTTGCAGGGGGGGGAGAAAAAAAAGTGCTCTTGCTTATTCAGTGTCACAGTCTTTACAAGAAATATCTTGTTCTGCTCTTTCAGAGCATTCATGTACTTCTGATTTGATTTTACTGGCTGACCAAGTTCTGCAGCCACTCAAAGAGACAACTTGCTCTACTCCTGGAACATCTCATCTGATTTCTCTTTCCTCTCTCATCTCGAGCTGTAAAGCACATTTTCCCTGCTCATAAAGAGTGCCACAAACACAGATTGCAGCTGCAGTCTGATCTACATGACAGCTGCTGAGGCTGGGGACAAGACAAGCAGCATCTCAAATGGAATGAAGCAGGATATGAAAGGATAGCACCTTCAGGAGGGGTGCACTGCTGAACGTGGCGCTGGCAGAGCTGCTAAAGATGCACTGCTCCAACTGTTGTCTTTTCTCCTGGCAACAGCAACCTGGGTGCATTTCTGGTTAGACTTCAGCAGGTCTTTTTCTCATAGAAAGGTCACAGCAGAGCTGAGCCTACTCTGAAGTGCCCTGATGCCACATCTGGAATATGGTACCCAGTATTCCCAGCTCAAGAAGGACATGGACTTGCTGGAGAGGGTACAGAAATGGCCTGCAAAGATGATGAGGGGATGAGAATGCATCTTTTATGAGGGAAGACTGTAAGGATTGGGGCTTTTTAGTTGTGAGAAGAGCAGACTGAAGGAGATCTCAGCAATGCTGATCAGTACTCATAGGCTGGGTGTCAGGAGGATGGGACCAGGCTGCTGTCAGCGGTGCCCAGCGACAGGAGAAGGGCTAAGAGCCATAAACTTGAAGATAAAATGTTCCATCTGAACATGAGGAGGAACCTCTTATCTAAGTGTGATGGAGGAGCACTGGAGCAGGCTGCCTAGAGAGGTGGTAGAGTCTCTGTATCTGCAGACACTCCAAACCTGCCTGGATGTGTTCCTGCATGACCCTCTTTAGGTGACCCTGCCTTGACAGGGGACTTGGACTCAAATCTCAGGAGCTGCCTTCCAGTGCCTACTCTTCTATGATTCCAAAAGCTGTAGCACTCTTCACCTCCCACAGCTGGAACTGATCCACCAGGAATGCCAAGTTGCTTATCTCTGAGAACACGTCTGGGCAAACAGACAACCATTCTGACACCACCTGCCCTTCACACAAACCTCTATCTGCAAACCTTTCCCTCTGGAGAGCTCCTTGCAGGTTTTGAAACAGCATTCAATGGCTGAGGAGAAAGGGGAGGAAAACAGGTAAGGAAGAAAGAAGCTGGAAGGTGAGCAAAACAGCCCCTGTCAGAGGAGCCTGGGAGCAGCAGGAGAGAGCATCTTCAAGTACTGGCAGTAGCTTCTGAGAAAGGCTGGAAATGAGAAGGGGCACCACAGTGTTACAGCTCAGAATCGCTCCCACTGGCGAGTGCAGGTGCAAAACGAGTCTCCCCTCCCCCTGGATTGCCTCTCCCTGGCAGAGGTTAACTGGCTTTGCATTTGTCTTTGGCACCTCTCTGCACCTGCTGAGCTGTATCTGACTGTCTCTGGATTAATCTGATTGCTTTAGCACCGAGAACTCAGAGCGCTCACTCCTGGGTTTGTGCTTCTAATTGCGTCTCAGGGGATGGCAGAATGGCAGGGGATGGAAGTGACCTTAAAGGATCATCCAGCCCAACTCCCCCGCCAGAGCAACAGCACCTAGGACAGGTCACAGGAAGGCAACCAGAGAAGGAGACACCACAGCCCCTCTGGGCAGCCTGCTCCAGGGCTCTGCACCCTCACAGGCAAGAAGTTTCTCCATCTGTTCCCGTGGCACCTCCTCTGCTCCAGCTTGCCCCCACTGCTCCTTGTCACAGGATGAACCAGGCTGGAAAAGACCTCTAGGATCATCCATCCAACCTGTCACCTAACCCTTCTAATTAACTAACCCATGGCACTCAGTGCCTCATGCAGCCTCCTCTTAAACACCTCCAGGGATGGGGACTCCACCATTTCCCTGGGCAGCCCAGTCCAATGCCAATCACTCTTCAAGTGGAAAACTTCTTCCTAATGTCCTGTCCTTGACCACCCCTGGGCAGAGCCTGGCTGCATCCTCCTGACACTGCCCTGCACACCTTTAGCACAGCACTGAGGGCAGCCCTCAGGCTCCTCTGCTCCCAGCCCCAGCTCCCTCAGCCTGTTCTCACAGGAGATGTCTCACTGCCTGCAGCTGCTTTGTGGCTCTGTGCTGGACCCTTTCAAGCAGTTCCCTGAGGCCTTATTGAACTGAGGGGCCCAGAACTAGAACAGTATTTCAGCTGTGGCCTCAGCAAGGCAGAGTACAGGGACAGGAGAAGCTCTCTTGACCTGCTCACCACAGCCCTTTGAATGCAGCCCAGGATGCCATTGGCCTTCTTGGCCACAAGGGCACATTGCTGGCTCCTTTAGTCCACCAGAACCCCCAGGTCTATTTCCCTCACACTGCCCTCCAACAGGTGAGTCCCCAACCCATGCTAGTCCCTGGGGTTGTTCTTTCCCTGATGCAAGGCTCTGCCCTTGTCCTTGTTGGATGCCATTTAATTCCTCCCTGCCCAGCTCTCCAGCCTGGCCCAGGTCTCCACTGAATCTACACTGCATAGCCTGACACGTGCTGGATGTGAACAGTTACTGTATAAACCCAAGGCTCACTCCACTGCCACACAGAGATGGAATTAGTCACAAATGTCAGATTTGTGTCTGCTCCAAGGCTTATATAATTTGAAACCCCAAGTCATCCTGGATGGAACACCCCCAGAGCCCCTCTTCATGGCATGGACTCAAATCCACTTCAGACACGACGCACTGCAAGGGTTTTAAACACTTAACATCAGAGCAAGGGCTTCAATGATGTGTTAATAAGACTATTTGTCTGAGTGCTGCTGCAGAGGGCTGAAACCCCTGTCCATGGCACAAGTTATTAAGAGCAGGACTGTCAGCATCTAAATGTATTCTGAATTTCTTCTGAGAGGTTCTGCAGAGATTTCCTTTCATCAGAAGCAGACAAATTTGCACTGTCTACATTTCAGTACATGGTACAACACAGAATCACAGAAACAGTCAGGGCTGGAAGGGACCACAAGGATCAGCCAGTTCCAACCTCCCTGCCATGCCCAGGGACACCTCACACTTAATCAGGCTGGCCACAGCCTCATCCAACCTGGCCTTAAACACCTCCAGGGATGAGGCTTCCACTACCTCCCTTGGCAACCCATTCCAGGGTCTCACCACGCTCATGCTGAAAAACTTCTTCCTAACACACTCATTTCAAGCTTTGAACATGGACTCTATTTGCTTAGACTGTTGCACAAGAAGAGAGTATGCTACAATAAATGTATAATGCTAGATTTTATTCTGAATATCTTTCCTTGGGCAGCACAAGGCAGAGGAGAACTATTCCATGTCACACATAACATTCAGTAATTCCAAGATTTAGGACCTAAATTATAGCTCTTACTGCTGTGGTGGCTCTGTGAATGTCCATAGAGTACTTATGTTTCTTCCCCTGTACTCAGCTCTGGTCAGGCCACACCTTGAGTGCTGTGTCCAGTTCTGGGCTCCTCAATTCAAGAGAGATGTTGAGGTGCTGGAAGGTGTTGAGAGAAGGGCAGCAAGGCTGGGGAGGGGCCTGGACCACAGCCCTGTGAGGAGAGGCTGAGGGAGCTGGGGGTGTGCAGCCTGCAGAAGAGGAGGCTCAGGGCAGAGCTCATTGCTGTCTGCAGCTCCCTGAAGGGAGGCTGTAGCCAGGTGGGGTTGGGCTCTGCTGCCAGGCAAGCAGAAACAGAACAAGGGGACACAGCCTCAAGTTGTGCCAGGGGAGGTCTAGGCTGGATGTGATGAGGAAGTTGTTGGCAGAGAGAGTGATTGGCATTGGAATGGGCTGTCCAAGGAGGTGCTGGAGTGGCTGTGCCTGGAGGTGTTGAAGCCAAGCCTGGCTGGGGCACTTAGTGCCATGGTCTGGTTGATTGGCTAGGGCTGGGTGCTAGGTTGGACTGGCTGAGCTTGGAGGTCTCTTCCAACCTGCTTGATTCTGCGATTCTTTGCTAGAATAAATGTATATGCCTAGATTTTATTCTGAATATCCTTACTTGAGCAGCACAAGGGAGAAGAGAACTATTCCATGCCACACATAAGACTCAGTAATTCCAAGATCTAGGATCTAAATGCTAACTCTTGATGCTGTGGTTGCTCTGTGAATGTCCATAGAGTACCTCCATCTCTAAACCTGTGGATACCAAAATCTTCTATTTTTTCCCCTCTATTGGATAAAAAAAATGCAAACAAAAAAAGAATTATCATCCATCAGAAAATATACCTTGTTGAGTTCTTAACATAAATGTTTGCCTTAGCAGGACCAGTGATGGAAGCCTCAAGCTATGCCAGGGGAAATTTAGGCTGGAGGTGAGGAGAAAGTTCTTCCCTGAGAGAGTCATTGGACACTGGAATGGGCTGCCCGGGGAGGTGGTGGAGTCGCCGTCCCTGGAGCTGTTCAAGGCAGGACTGGACGTGGCACTTGGTGCCATGGTCTGGCCTTGAGCTCTGTGGTAAAGGGTTGGACTTGATGATCTGTGAGGTCTCTTCCAACCTTGGTGATACTGTTTACATTTAGAGCACCTTCATTTCTTAATTGCCTTTCAGCCCCTAATTTAGCTTTGAAAGCTTTCTTAGAATGGGCTCTCTATAGAGTGAGCAAAGTAAAAAGCCACCTTTCCATTGAGCCTGCCTTTGCCCTCAGCACACAGTCCCAGCACACACTGCTGAATTAAGGAACCACAGCCCAGTATTCAAGGCACTCCCCATCTCTCAGCGAGACACTTTATCCTCTTACTCCTTGTTTTCCAGGGCTACTTCTCCCTCATAAACCTTCTGTGGCAGTCAAAAGGCTTCTCTAATCGAATTAACAAGGCTTACAGGAATAAGTGATACCCCAGATTGCAAAGGTGGGCACGGGCAAAGCAGGGATGCTGCAGCAAGATGCAACCTCTTATGTAAATTCGCCGCCACACGCCATACATAATGAATAAACCCTGTGCTCTTAACACTTTGATTATAGACTATGCAGACAATGCAAATTAAAATTCCTGCTGCTCCATAAACCCAGCAAGAGGAAATTATGTAAATTTCCCCACATCAGATTGATTTGGTTGAAATGAAACCTGTTCCACTCAAATGTTTTAGGGGAAGAGCCACAATTACAATGATTGAGAAAGCGCGGCGTTAATGAAGTGTGTTATTGCTAATCAATTCCTCCTCCTCCTCCTCCTCCTCTGGTAATGGCACAGGCATGTGCAGTGACACTGGCAAGTGGAACCCCTCAGGACACCAGAGAAATAGAATCATAAAATCAACCAGGTTGGAAGAGAGCTCCAAGCTCATCCAGCCCAACCTAGCACCCAGCCCTGGCCAATCAACCAGACCATGGCACTAAGTGCCCCAGCCAGGCTTGGCTTCAACACCTCCAGGCACAGCCACTCCACCACCTCCCTGGGCAGCCCATTCCAATGCCAATCACTCTCTCTGACAACAACTTCCTAACAACATCCAGCCTAGACCTGCCCTGGCACAGCTTGAGACTCTGTCCCCTTCTTCTGTTGCTGCTTGCCTGGCAGCAGAGCCCAACCCCACCTGGCTACAGCCTCCCTTCAGGCAGCTGCAGACAGCAATGAGCTCTGCCCTGAGCCTCCTCTTCTGCAGGCTGCACACCCCCAGCGCCTCTGGGTGAGCCTCTCCTCACAGGGCTGTGCTCCAGGCCCCTCCCCAGCCTTGCTGCCCTTCTCTCAACACCTTCCAGCACCTCAACATCTCTCTTGAATGGAGAAGCCCAGAACTGGACACAGCACTCAAGGTGCTGAGCACAGGGGCAGAAGAACCTCCCTTGTCCTGCTGCCCACACTGCTCCTGAGCCAGCCCAGGATGCCAATGAACCTGCTGCCCACCTGGGCACACTGCTGGCTCAACACACTGTCACCACATGTAGTGACTCCACTTGTTCCCTGTGTCTGCTGAATTGTCTCCCACTAATTTCTATTTCTCCCTGCTAAGATCTAGGGAAGCACCCTGCAGAGAGCCACATCCCTGGCTTCACCAGCACTCTGACACACTGGAATGCTGCAGGTCACCAACATAACATGCCCAAAACCAGAAGCAGACAGGCAATGAGAGAGCTGTTATGAAGCAATGTCACAGCAGGCAGACACACAACAGACACACACACTAAGATTGGCACTTACCCTAAGAAAATTCAGTATTTTAGGTGTGGTCCATAAACATGGGAGGAAAATTAGGGGTTAAGTCCCCACTGTGGCAGAAAATCCGATGGACCAAAAGCAGGAGAAGCAAAGATGAGAAGAAAAGGCAAAGACAGAAAGGAATTAAGCTTTCCTAGCAATGAAGAGGCATTTCTTTGTGCAGGCTGAGAGGCTGCTCCTGTATCAGCATGCAGATCTCTGCCGTGTTTAAGGTTTTCAATGTGCCAATCAATTTGGGCTTCATGAATCCCACAACAACCTGACTGCCACCGACGGGCAGAAGCACAGAGGATGCTCAGGACCGAGGGCTGCTGCTGCAGAGCAGTGACTTCTCTCATCAGCTGCAGTTTCCTTCTGACTTTAGGTTGGGGCTGCTGGGGGGATCAGCTATGAATGAAGTGTCCTCAGCTTTGGAGAGCAGAGTCTACATCACATCGTGCTAATTAGAATCTCAAAGCAGGACACAGCCAGAGTCACTTAGAATCACAGAATCAACCAGGTTGGAAGAGACCTCCAAGATCATCCAGTCCAACCTAGCACCCAGCCCTAGCCAGTCAACCAGACCATGGCACTAAGTGCCTCATACAGCTTTTTCTTGAAGACCCCCAGGGACGGTGCCTCCACCACCTCCCTGGGCAGCCCATTCCAATGCCAATCACTCTCTCTGTGAAGAACTTCTTCCTAACATCCAGCCTATACCTACCCTGGCACAACTTGAGACTGTGTCCCCTTGTTCTATTGCTGGTTGCCTGGGAGAAGAGGCCACCCCCCACCTGGCTACAATGCCCCTTCAGGTAGTTATAGACAGTAATAAGATCACCCCTGAGCCTCCTCTTCTCCAGGCTAAACAGGCCCAGCTCCCTCAACCTCTCCTCATAGGATTTGTGCTCCAGGCCCCTCACCAGCTTTGTTGCCCTTCTCTGGACATGTTCCAGCACCTCAACATCTTTCTTGAATTGAGGGGCTCAGAACTGGACACAGTACTCAAGGTGTGGCCTGAGCAGTGCTGAGTACAGGGGAACAAGAACCTCCCTTGTCCTGCTGCCCACACTGCTCCTGAGCCAGCCCAGGATGCCATTGGCTCTCTTGCCCACCTGGGCACACTGCTGCCTCATCTTCAGCTTACTATCTATCAGTACTCCCAGCTCCCTTTCCTCCTGGCTGCTCCCAGCCACTCAGTCCCCAGCCTGTAGTGCTGCTTGGGGTTGTTGTGGCCAAAGTGTAGAACCCTGCCCTTGTTAAATCTCATCCCATTGGCCTCTGCCCACCCATGCAGCCTGTCCAGGTCCCTCTGCAGGGCTCTCCTACCATCCAACAGATCAACACCTGCTCCTAGCTTGGTGTCATCTGCAAACTTACTGATGCTGGACTCAATGCCCTCGTCCAGATCATCAATAAAGATATTGAACAGGACTGGGCCCAGTACTTAGAGCCTGAGGAACGAGAGATATGCAAAAGCAAAACAGGGGGAAAGAAATCACATAAAATTCAGAAGCAGGAAAACCAGAGTCAGCTAAATGAAGGTGCAGAGGCAGGAGCTAAGCAGTTCAGCTTGCAGGAGTTGGTACAGATGTTTAGTTATATAAACGAAACACAAAAGAAGCTCAGAGGTAAATATCTCACCCCACAGGAAGCAGCTTAATTTGCAGCTCACAAAGATGCAGGCAAACAGGATCTCTCCACGCTAGCTCTTGCTTCAATTCTTTGACTTGAGACTGCTTTGTTTATAGGAGAAAGCTCCCTTTGATGTTGGGATATTAGAAGGAGTGAAACAATACATTTCCCTTATTCTAACATCCAGATATCCTGAGCTCGTTCAAGGGCCCCTTGATTCAGGGAGGCAAATAATTAAATTACCTGAACTTTGATCAAGGAGCTGCTCTAGTCCCTGTTTGATGTAGAATGTGGCTGTTTGAAGCTCCAGCCAGATAACTAGCCCAGATGTTTTTTAACCCTTTTGGCACCAGTAGCCACTGTTATGCTTATGTGCTGGCATTTCCAAGTGATTCCCACAGGAATGATCTCTAAAAAACGCCTGGATGAGGCACTTAGTGCCATGCTTTAGTCGAGTGGATAGGGCTGGGTGCTAGGTTGGACTGGATGAGCTTGGAGGTCTCTTCCAACCTGGCTGATTCTATGATAGAAGGTATAGAATCATCACAGCAGCACAGCAGCAAGCAAAGTCCCTCAGGGTCATCAAGTCCAACCTAGAACCCTACTCCACAAGATTCACCTTAAACCACAGCCCTAAGCACCACATCCAAACCAGCCTTAAACACATCCAGGCTGGGTGACTCCACCACCTCCCTGGGCAGCTCATTCCAGTCCCTGTCCACTCTCTCCATGAAAAACCTTTTCCTAATGTCATATCTAAACCTTCCCAGTCTCAGCTGGAGGCCATTCTCCCTTGTTCTGTTTCCAGTTACCTGTGAGAAGGTCCAACAGGTTGCCTACACCACAGATTGGATGAGTTGGGTGTTGAAAGGTGTAAACTCCTCCTCCTAAACAAGCTGAAATCACTTTTCAGTCAAGTTAAGCAGCCTTTGGAAGCTGCTCTTTGGCATGGCCCTGAGACACAGAAGAAGAGCAGAGGAGGGAAGGAGTTCTCTTTGCAGTACCAGAGCTCACATCACAGTCCATGCTCTCCAGCTACGTCCCCTAAAGAAGCACAAGTGGGCACACACTTGTCTGGTCAGGTGAAAGAATGCTTTTAGAACCCCAGAACTGTTTGGCTTGGAAAAGCCCTCTGAGATCCTCCAGCCCAACCATCAGCCCAGCACCAGCACGGCCAGCAAACCACATCCCAAAGTGTTATGGCCACATGATTCTTAAACACTTCCAGGGATGGGAACTCCACCACCTCCCTGGGCAGTCTGCTCCTACCCCTGACCACTCTTGCAGCCACAAAATTGTTCCTAATATCCAACTCGAACCTCTCCTGGCACAATTTCAAGTCATTTCCTCTCCTTCTATCACCTGATCCTAGGTTGAAGAGACAGCTTCCACATCACTCCAAACTCCTTTCAGGGAGTTATAGTGAGCAATGAGGTCTGCCCTCAGCCTTCTTTTCTCCAGACTGAAAGAAATAGACAGATTTAAGCCTTTCATTCTTCCTCAGATGCATGCAAGCATCTGTGCCATTACTGGAGGTGAGGAGGAAGTTGTTGAGCATGAGAGTGGTGAGAGGCTGGAATGGGTTGCCCAGGGAGGTGATTGAAGCCCCATGGCTGGAGGTGTTTAAGGCCAGGCTGGCTGAGGCTGTGTGCAGCCTGCTCTAGGGTAGGGTGTCCCTGGGCATGGCAGGGGGATTGGAACTGGCTGTTCCTTGTGGTCCCTTCCAACCCTGCCTGATTCTGTGATTAGCAAGTCCAAGTCCTAGCCGTGCTGCCTGCAAGACAGCACAGAAATTAGAAGTCAGTGCAGATGCTGCTCTCCCACATGGTTTGTAAATCTGAATGTGATTACTGAAAGAATTCCTCTCCATAAATGAGGAATTATGCTCCTCTTCATTCACCCTAGGATTCCATAGGGGAACTGAGGAGGTTAGTAAAAGAGTATAATTAGAAGGCATAATTAATGTATAGGTATCTCTTACTCTGTTCCCTGCACAGCTTCCACAACGCAGCCTCATAGATACATAGATAGATAGATAGATAGATAGATAGATAGATAGATAGATAGATAGATATCCCCCCTTAATTTCAGCAACAGTGTCATGGTTTATGGAAATGACCTCATCAGGCTGCTGAGAAGTGAGAAAATCAGCTCTGCAACAGGATTTTTGTTCCTGCTATCACTCTTGGTAGAAATGCATCTGTCCTTCAAGGCACAGCTGTGGAAAGGACTCATGTCATGCAGCCTGACATCTCCATTCACAAGGACACAGGCTAAAGAATGCATAATGACTACCCCTGCCTCACTCCAGACAACAGACAAAATATTCCTGCCCTTGGAGATGCAGAGAGCAGCTCAGGTCTTTACATTTAAAACCTTTGATATGTTACTGAAAAATCTGGGTGTGTTTCTAATGTGTTAGAAAACAGAATTCAGGCCTTTCATAAAGCCCAAAAGGGCAATGTGGATTATCAGTTGGTGAAGAGGAAGAGAAGGAGGAGGAAGGAAGTTCACATGTGTAGAATTTTGTGGGGCTGTTCCAGTAAGTCACAGGAGCTGCACATAAAGTGTGAAACAGAAAACCTTCACATCTGAGTGACACAAAACACACACTGTGACGTTGTTACCATACAGCAGTGGAATTGTTCCATTTGGAAGAGGCCTCTACCGAAGTCCAACCTCAACCCAACACCACCATGGCCACTAAAACATGTCCCAAAGTGCAATCACAGAGTCACAGACACATCCAGGCTGGCAAAGCCCCTCAGCATCACCAAGTCCAACCCACAACCCTACTCTACAAGATTCACCTTAAGCACCTCACCCAAACCAGCTTTAAACACACCCAGGCTGGGTGACTCCACCACTTCCCTGGGCAGCTCATCCCAGTGCCTGACCACTCTCTCCATGAAAAACTTTTTCCCCATGCCCACAGCTTTCATGAACACCTCCTGCAAGGATGGTGACTCCACCACCTCCCTGGGCAGCTCATCCCAGTGCCTGACCACTCTCTCCATCAAAAGCTTTTTCCTCGTGCCCACAAGTTTCTTGAACACCTCCTCCAAGGATGGTGACTCCACCACCTCCCTGGGCAGCCTGTTGCAATATCTGATCAAAAAAGCACTTCTTAGAAAAGCAAACCCAACACATTCAAAAGCTTGAAGGGAGGAGCTGCTGCTCTCAAAAGTGCAGAAGCAATTAGCATTCATTAACTTGAAGTAATCAACTGCCCAAGGCATTTCTGGGTTAGAGAAGACTTCCAGGCAGGTGGAAGCAGTTAAAACACAAGCTCTTCTACTGTTTATTTTCAGTGATTTCATTTCTAGTAAAGATGGATTTCATTTCCAAATGGGGTATACCTCTAAGCAAAAAAACATCCCTCTTTTTGCCCCACCTCCAGTAGTCTCAGTGATTTAACATCAACAGAAAAGCCTTTTGTACTCATTATTAATGTCATTTACACTGCTTCATTTTCTTACTCAATTATCAATGACCTCCTATATCTATTCCCCCCCCAATAAATAAATAAGAGTCCCAATTTTGGTGTCTCTCACATCTTGAATGGCTTTCAGGAAGTAACTTGCCAGTGATTCCTTTTCTGAAGTGGAATATCACAAAAGCCAAGTTGTTCCACTGGCTGGGTAGGGTTGATAGGCAGAAACAGGATTCAACAGCTCTGATAGGTAGAAACAGGATTCAGCAGCTGATAGGCAGAAACAGGATCCAACAGCTCTGATGGGCAGAAACAGGATCCAACAGCTCTGAGAACACAATACAGATCTGCACCCAGTTCAGCAGTGATGTGACCCCTGCAGACAATCTGGTTCAAGTCTGCTCCAGAGGATGGTCTACAGAATCTTCTGAAGGCAGTAATTGCAGTGAGCAGACTTCCTGACCTCTAGCTCATCATTAAAACAGCCAAGGTCGTGACAAGCAGCAACTGTCAAGTCCTGCTAAGTACCAGAGCTGGTGCTTTCTCTATAGACTTGATTATTTCAGCCAAACTCATTTCTTGTGCCATTTGTTTGGATAATTAAACAAATATTAGTGCAATTTCATACACACAATGGCGTATTGATAGCATTCCTAGCGGGACTAGAAAGTGGCTTAGCCCTGAAATGGACACTTCCATCTAATCTCTGTTTAAAAACATGAGTTAATTACTTTAAATTAAACCAAAATTACTTCCAATTTCCATACCAAAGCTATTGTATAACTCCAATGGCAGCTGAATAACCCCCAGGTCTCCAATGTGCTTTCTCTGTTATGTAGCAGGTTTCCCCTCAGCCTCCTCTTCTCCAGCAGGAGCAACCCCAGGTCCCTCATCTGCTATTCAGTGAGGAGTTCACAGATTGTTCAATATTGTGCTGCAGAGGAGGAGAAGATGAGCACAGGATATTAGGGGTTGGAAGGGACCCAAGGAGATCATCCAGTCCAACCCCCCTGCCAGAGCAGGACCACACAGTCTAGCTCAGGGCACACAGGAACACATCCAGACAGGCTTTGAAAGCCTCCAGAGGAGACTCTACAACCTCTCTGGGCAGCCTGTGCCAGGGCTCTGGGACCCTTACAGGAAAGAAGTTCCCCCTTGTGTTGAGCTGGAACCTCCTGTGCTGCAGCTTCCATCCATTGCTGCTTGTCCTGTCCCAGGGAGCAGTGAGCAGAGCCTGTCCCCTGCTCAGATATTTATAGACACTGATTAACTCCCCTCCCTCTCAGTCTTCTCTTCTCCAGACTAAGCAGCCCCAGGTCCCTCAGCCTCTCCTCATCAGGCAGTGCCTTCCAGTCTCCTCATCATCCTCATAGCTCTCCGCTGGACCCTCTCCAGCAGATCCCTGTCCCTCTTCAACTGGGGAGCCCAAAACTGAAGGCAGTATTCAAGATGAGGTCTCAGCAGGGCAGAGTAGAGGTGAAGGAGAACCTCTCTTGATCTGCTGGACACACTCTTCTTAATGTCCCCCCAGGATGCCACTGGCCTTGTTGGCCACAATGGCACATTGCTGTGCCATGGATGTTCTCCCCAAGCACTCCCAGGTCCCTCTCCACAGGGCTGCTCTCCAGCAGATCCCCTCCCAGCCTCTACTGCTGCAGTTGATTATTCCTCCCCAGGTGCAGGACTCTGCACTTGTCCTTGCTGAACCTCATTTGGTTCCTCTGTGCCCAGCTCTCCAGTCAGCCTAAACATGAACAAGTTCAACAAAGAAGAGACAGCTGCAGGAACCTTAAAAACTGAGCACTCTGCCAAGGAGAAGAGAACATCACCAAGGGCACAGAGAGAGTGACCTTCAATACTGCAGCTTCATTTTAACCCAGACCACACCAATTAGCACTGAAGCCTCCCAGTCACCTCTGTGGGCTGAGTCCTGTATAGAAGCACAGGGCTAAGGATCACTGAAGAAGAGCTCATCTTAAACTAGCTTCACTACAAGGGTATAGCCAAAGACTGAACCACCAAAAACCATATGGGGACTGCCCAGGGAGGTGGAGTCACCATCCCTGGAGGTGTTCAAAAAAACCTGGATGAGGCACTTAGTGCCATGGTCTAGTTTATTGGTGATAGGATGGGCTGGATGAGCTTGGACTGAACCATCAGACTGGATGGTCTTGAGGTCTCTTCCAGCTTGGTTGATTCTGTGATTCACATACTAGAGATCACAGAACGGTAGGGGTTGGAAGGGACCTCCAGAGATCATCCAGTACACTTCCCCTGACAAAGCAGGATCCCCTAGGACAGGTCACACAGGAATGCATCCAAGTGGGTTTTGAAAGTCTCCAGAGAGGGAGACTGTACAGCATTTCTGGGCAGCCTGCTCCCAGAGCTCCAGCACTCTCACCATATAGAAGTGTCTCCTCGTATTGAGGTGGAACCCCCTGTGTTCCAGCGTGTACCTGCTGTTCCTTGTCCTATCACTGGGCACCACCAAGAAAAGCCTGACACCCACCCCTCAGATATCAGATCCCCTTTCAGCCTTCTCCTCTCCAGACTAAACAGCCCCAGGTCTCTCTGTCTTTCTTCCAGAACATCTGTTCAAGTGCCCCAATCCTGCTCAAAGCTCTCTGTTAGACTCTCCAGCAGACCCTTGTCTTTTTTGAACTGGGGGAGCTCAAAACTGGACACAGTACTCCAGGCATGGTCTCAACAGGGCAGAGCAGAGAGAGAGGAGAACCTAAGAGATCTCCAAGAGGACTGTCACTGACAGTACTTGAAACAAGACCTTCATATTCAGAGTTTAGGAACAATGATTTCCCCCCCCCCATATAAATATTGCACAACTGACAACTTCAAGAAGAGAAAGAACTATCAGTTCTATGTCTGACCTAGCAGTCACTTGCACTGCTACCTAATCAGCCTTTCTGTATGCAAATGACAAACTGTTTGCATGTAAATGCCAATGCCTTCTATGTTTCCTTCTTGCTTCAGGAAAAAAAAGAGAAATGCTCTGTAAATTGCCAGCAGGAACTCAGATGCATACTAATCAGCTCCATTCTCCGAGCTCTACCAGCTATAACTGCAAGGCTAACAAAGAAAAAGGCAACAATCAGTGCTGGACAAAGTTTTCTGTTTGAATCAGAACCCTCCCCCCCAGTAAAATTAGTATTCAACTGCTTTTCAAAAGCCTTGGGACTTCTCATGTCTGGAGAAATTGGGTTTGAAACTGTGAATGAACAGCAGCTTGTAAAATATTAAAGAGCTTCCCTGGGATTTCAATTGCAAGGGGAATGTGCTGGAAGAGGGTGGGAAGGAGATGTTACCTTTAAAAGTGCTCTGCTCGCTGTGTGCAGTGGAATAAATGTCTGATTGTTCAGAGGCAGCAGCCTGGTGATCTCTGTGGGTAAACAGCCATGCTCACATGCAATGTGACACTGGAGGGTCTGAGCACTGTGCTGTAGGTATTGAACAGATCTGGCAGAGCTTCTCTGGCTTGGTATTGGTCATTCCTCAGGGGGGCAAAACCACAGCCAAACTTAAAATCATTCAAAAAATACCCTGCAGTGAAAAAATGCACCAAAACCTGCTCTGAAATAAATCCAGAGATGCTCCATCCCTGGAGGTGTTTAAGGCTCTCAGCAACCTGATCTAGCGTGAGGTTTCCCTGCCCATGGCAAGGGGATTGGAACTGGGGAGGACCCTTAGGGTCCCTTCCAACCCTGAGTGATTCTAGGACTCTAACTGTGCAAGCCTGTGTAACTCCTGGGACCTAGGGGCCTTGTTTATCAATATTGTCCTTAAGTTCTCTCTTTCTGGCACTCTTGACTCAAGATTTCCAGATGCTGGGATCCACCATGAACAGTGAAACCTGAGTAAAACAGGAAAACCATGCCCAACTACAAGATCAAACTGCAAAGTGCTTCAGCTGTAATACTTTAACCCTAAAACTCAGGTTGTAAGGGGCAGCTTATGTGCAGAAGGCCAGCAGAAGCTCCATGGAACAACTGGATTTTGAGGGAATCTTACTGGCTCATTTTGCCAGGTCTGCCTGGGAAATTTTAGACCAGTGCCTTGGGCCATTTGGGACAGGTCTTATTGTGGAATACAAAGTAGGCAGCAATGGAGGGGAGTATCTGCTTCTTCCTGAAGTCAGCCTCTACCCAAGAAGATGCTTGGAGAGGCTAAGGAGAGTCAGAGTAATGAATACACCCTTGAAAGTAGGAAACAGCTACAGAGAACCTCTGAGAGGCTACTACATGGGAGAGGGATGGGGTTGGTGCTTTGCATGGAACTGACTCCACTGCACATTTTAGTGAGGGCTGCCTGCACATTCCTAGACTGCAGCAGTGGGAAATGGAGAAAGATGAGGCTTACACTGAGTAAGTCTGATGGAAAGGAAAGCCAGATGACCCTCAAGTCCCTTTCCAGCCCTCACAATTCTGTGATTCTATGCTTATGAATCCCTCCCTCCATCAATAGGTGGTCAAGTCTGCTGAAAGGGAGGGCTGCCTGTCAGCAGCACTGCTCTGAAAAGAACATTTCACCCTAAAATTTCAAGTGTGTCTACCAGTGCTCACAAGAGCATCTTCTTACTCTGTAAATGCTACTCAAAGCCTGGCATTTGCCCCAGCATTTCTCTCAGCTAAAATTATTGCTTCCAAAGTTTAGGCACAAACTTTGCTAATGCCAAGTTGTATTTACTTTTTAGGCTTTTGTTCCAATTAAAATTTGCCACCAGCAGCCAAAAGTTGACTTTAACTTTACCAATAAAAATGCTTATCAATGTGCAGAGTACAGAGAAGGTGCAGACAGGCACATGATCATAGAATGAACCAGGTTGGAAGAGATCTCCAAGATCAGCCAGCCCAACCTAGCACCCAGCCCTAGCCAGTCAACCAGACCATGGCACTAAGTACCTCAGCCAGGCTTGGCTTCAACACCTCCAGAGATGTCAACTCCACCACCTCTCTGGGCAGCCCATTCCAATGCCAATCACTCTCTCTGACAACAGCTTCCTCCTAACATCCAGCCTATACTTCCCCTGGCACAACTTGAGACTGTGTCCCCCTGTTCTGTTGCTGCTTGTCTGGGAGAAGAGGCCAACCCCACCTGGCTACAACCTCCCTTCATAGATCTTAAATGTTTCCAGGCTTGGAAGGAGTCTCATTGCCACCTGCCTTGTTCTGATGTTCTTCCCTAGACATCACTTAAGGCAAGATGCCCCATCCAGGCTTTGCCTCAACACCTCCAGGCACAGTGACTCCACTACCTCCCTGGGCAGCCCATTCCAATGCCAATCACTCTCTCTGTATGATTTAATGCCCATACATGTATTAATAAATCAGCTAGCAGGAATTGCAATAGGCTTTAGCCTCCTGCTTCAAATAGAGCCATCATTTCTGGCTTCTGCTGAACTAATGACTTCTCCTCGACAGAATGATCTGCATGCATGTATTTAACTATTTAACTTAACCACTGAGACCAATTAATGTGCTTCTGAAGTTCTATTTTGTTTAAAGATATATATCAGCAGCCTCACTGGGATAGAAATTATGTCGAAGCCGAGTTTCTATGGCACCAGTTTAACCTTAAATGTAGTCCTTTCACATGGAATATCTGCTGATCACACACTGGAAAATAAAGGGGACTGACAATGAGTGCAGAAGAAGCATTCCAATGGGGTTTGACCTCAAGGAATGTTTTATCTTACCAAACTAGCATAGACTCCCTGAGAGTTAGGAGGAAGTTCTTCACAGAGAGAGTGATTGGCATTGGAATGGGCTGCCCAGGGAGGTGGTGGAGTTGCTGTCCCTGGAGGTGTTCAAGAAAAGCCTGGATGGAGCATTTAGTGCCATGGTCTGGTTGACTGCTCAGGACTGGGTGCTAGGTTGGACTGGATGAGCTTGGAGGTCTCTTCCAACCTGGTTGGTTCTATGATTCTAAGTTTCATCAGAACATGGTAAGATCTTGTTTCATTCTATGATTCTATGATCACAAACACGGAAACTCTGCCAAGTGCATTTTACAGGGTGACTGGATTCCTTCTGCTCATCACTCCAGCCTTTGCGTGGGCCTGTGTCTCCACAGCACCACTGGCAGTACAGTGCAAGAGTGCCTCAGCACCAGCATGATTAAACCACAGCTTAAGTGTAACCTTCCTGAAGCTTACCTTCATGTGCTCTGCTGACTTCTGTCCTGTTCATAACCCTCCATGCTCCACACCTGCACTTTAAGTCAATCTACGACATGGTTTACAACCTTATCTGCTGATGAACTATTAAATGCTTGTTATGATACTGAGCTATCTTTGGCAACCTACTGTTGGGCTGCTCCCCAGCCACTCTGGAAACTCCTGGCTCCTCTTTTGAATTCAGCTACTGGGGCCTTTCCTTTTAATCCATTTCCATTGATTCCTCCTGCTCCAGCTCTGCCTGCCATTGCATGGCAATTAAGAATTCTGATGAACTCCTGCTGATTCAGAAGGGAATTGGGCTCTTGCTCACTGCCAAACTTTGGAGGAAAAAAACCAAACACTGCCACAAAACCCCTTAGAATTTGCTTAAACCAGCACTTTAAAATTAAAGTGCTAAATTATGGCTCATGGAGCCAGCAGAGATCAGTGGGAATGGGATGCCTGAAAGCTACCACACCACCCAAGCAGTTATGGGAGAAGGCCTTATGCTTTTGTCAGGCAAAATTAACCATCCTGTCACCTTCCTCACGGGCCCTGCTCAGCAGCAGGGCTGGCTGCTCCAGATATTTTGTCCCTGACTTCCTGCTGGCATGCAAGGTACTGCTAAGGCCCCATGCATGCATAATGTTCTCTGGAGGGTCTTAAAGAGGACTGGCAGCTCTGACTTTTCCACCCACCTTGAGTGCATCTAGCAGCTTAAGCTTTAAGGGATGGTGCCTGCCTTGAAGCACTAAGGATGGGCTGTTAACAGGTACTGGAGCACTCCCTACCCACCACACAGTCCTCCCCAGCAAGGCAGTGCTGCTATTTTAGTGCAGTAGTTACTCACCAAGAGCAGTTCATAAAAGACAATTCTTAAGGTCCTAAACCTGGTGTGATTGACAGGCAGCTGTACAACTCTTGTGGCATCTTCTTGCCCATTTCTAGTGCTGAAGTTGCAGGCAACAGTTTCTATTAGACACATAAATGTACCTGGCTGCACATCTGCCCAAGTGAACCCAACACAACAGGAGGAAGTTCTGCACTCTGATATTGATATCATACATGTCTTATAGCCAGGAATATGATTGGTCTATGGATCAACTCAAAGATTTGTGCAGCCCAGCATCCTGCCTTAAGTGATGTCTAGGGAAGAACATCAGAACAAGGCAGGTGGAAATGAGACTCCTTAAAAGCCTGGAAACATTTAAGATCTATGAAGGGAGGCTGTAGCCAGGTGGGGGTTGGCCTCTTCTCCCAGACAAGCAGCAAGAGAACAAGGGGACACAGTTTCAAGTTGTGCCAGGGCAGGTCTAGGCTGGATGTTAGGAGGAAGTTGTTGGCAGAGAGAGTGATTGGCATTGGAATGGGCTGCCCAGGGAGGTGGTGGAGTGGCTGTGCCTGGAGGTGTTGAAGCCAAGCCTGGCTGGGGCACTTAGTGCCATGGGCTGGTTGACTGGCCAGGGCTGGGTGCTAGGTTGGACTGGATGATCTTGGAGGTCTCTTCCAACCTGGTTGATTCTATGGGATCTATACTGCCATGGATGTCCTTTTTGATGAGTATTTGCACTGATGGGTTTTAACAATGTCTTTTCTATCCCAGGGTGCTATAGGATACATGGGAACAACTTGGACTAATATATTCTTCTTCAGTTCTCCAGCTGTAAACTCCACTGACCTAGATGTGTATGAGTAAAATTAGACCAATTTAGCCTAATATATCTCTTGTTTTTTCTTTTCTTCTATCAAGGATGTCTTGATAAGATCACTCAGGCCTGTATGTCACAGCCACCAGGAGTAAAGAAGTGGTTGTGCCCCGGTACTCAGCACCAGTGAGGTTGCCCAGGGAGGTGGTGGAGTCACCACCCCTTCTGCCACTTTGATCTGCTCTAGTAAGACCTCACCTGGAATGCTGCAATCAGCTCTGTAAGGACATGGACCTGATGGAGCAGGTCCAGAGGAGAGCCACAAAAATAATGAGGGGGCTGGAGTACCTCTGCCACAAGGACAGAGAGAGAGCTGTGGTTGATCAGCCTGGAGAAAAGAAAGCTGTGGTCTTCTAGCATCTGAGTGGGTCTGCAGAGGGACTGTTTACAAAGGTGTGGAGTGACAGGACAAGGAGCAATGCTTTGAAATTAGAGGAGCAGTTTCGAATTGGATGTTAAGTTCCACACCATGAGGGTGGCAGAACACCTGAAGAGGCTGCCCAGGGAGGTAGCTGTGGCCCCATCCCTGGAAGTACTCACAGTCACTCTCAGCAAGGCAACCTGCTCTAGTGGAGGCTGTCCCTGCTGACTGCGTGGGGGCTGGACTAGATGGCCCCTGGAGGTCCCTTCTAACCCAAACCATTCCGTGGTTGCCGTCCCTGGAGGTGTTGAAGCCAAGCCTGCCTGAGGCACTCAGTGCCACGGTCTGGTTGCTTGGCCAGGGCTGGGTGCTAGGCTGGGCTGGATGAGCTTGGAGCTCTCTTCCAGCCGGGTTGACTCCATGATTACTCGGTCTGGTGGCCATGGAAGTGCTGGGCAGAAAGTTGGGCTTGATCTTAGAGGGCTTTTGCTGCTTTAGTGATTCTATGACTTTGTGCCTCTTTCTGAAAGCCTTCTCTTGGCACAGCGGGACCTGACCGCGCCTGGAAGGACGAGAGGGAGCTTCCAAGCGGCTGCCCGGCAGAGGACGGCGCTGGCCACCCGCCGCCCGGACCGCAGCTGCGGCACTCCAAACCCTCTCAAGTAGGAGCATCCCCAAACCTGGCAGCGAGCGCCAAGGCGGGAAGGGGACACTGAAGGTAAGGCGATCCACGGGCTGCAGAGACGTTAACCCTGCCAAGCTGCCTGAGCACCAGCCCGCACCGCGGCGAGATCGAGCCCCGGCTCCCCGGGGAGGGCCGTGCCGGGCCGTGCCGTGCCGGCGGTAACAAAACGGCTTTTCATCGCCGCCCGCAACGCAGGCGGCGGCGCCAGCGCGGAGCAGCAGCGCCCCCTAGCGCCCGCCCGCCCTCCGCCACCCCGCCCCGCGCAACGCCCCGCGCCTACCACCGACCTGTTGAGCAAGGCGGAGCGGCAGAGAGAAGAAGCAAGCTTCCCAGAAAATGCCGTCTCCCCGAGCGCAATCGCTCCCCTGGGAGTCCCGCCCGCGAATCCGCTGCCCTCCGGTAACGCTGAAACGACTACAAAGTCCTCGCTTGCGCAGGGACGGAAAATGAATGGGTTTAATAATTTGGCACACGCAGGCTCGCACGGAAATGAATCAATCATTTCACAGCCTGAGAACGTCCTAGCCTTCAGCATCAAAACCCAGACCGCCTTTGCTCCTCAAAGTTTTGGAAATAAATGGCCAGCGCTCCTCAGCTGGCACAAAGCAGAGGGAAAGACACATAAATACTCGTAACGTGCATAAAAGAATACACAAACGTGGTGTAAAACGACAGTACTTAAGTGAAAATCCTACTGATTCACACGGGCAAAATCCAAGCGACACTTAAATCCACAGCCAGCTTTCCATGGAGTTCCCTGAGCTTGAGGTTGGCTCCAACAAAGAGACAATGAAAACTGAAAGACCATTAAAACAAACACCAAAAAAGAGAGGAGGGAGCAATGCTACGCTGAAACATCCATTTTTCATCTATTACCTTAAGCTTTAGGATGGTCCAAATCAGGGAGAATGGAAATGAAAGTACTATTAAAAACAAATTAAAAAAAAATGGGATAGCATAGGAAATTCTACACGGATTTTTAGCTCAAAAAAAACCCCAAACTCAGACACACAACCAAACTAAAAAGGAGGGGGGAAAGTCTAGAAACTATGCTGCTAAACTCTTTCCCAATAATTGATTCCAGATGTGACCTCTCTTTCTCACAGGCTGAAGATATTTTGCTAAGCATCCAGCTCACAAAATGGATTCCAAGTTGGGTGAGGGTGTTCATTAAAAGGGGAGAAAAAAAAAGAAAGAAAGACTGGAAAGTTTGGAATGACTTAAAAATCTCTCTAACATCTGAGCCAGAAATAACTTCCATTGTGGAGATTTCAGCAATCAAAGATTTGTTTCTCAAGTTATGCTTTGCTTCGTTGCAGAAACAACAATGCCAGCCTCAGTCTACTGGAAGGCTGAACTTCACATATGCTCCTTACACTAAATCTAACTATGTCAAATGTTGCCAGAGCAGCCTATTAATAGAAGCCCAAACCACATTTGAAGTGTTTCATCAGATAAATCACAGAAATCATTCTAACCTTCACAGTTTGCCCACGTTGGCATGTGAAACAAAAATGAATTTGGCTTGTCCTGTGTCGTCTCCATCAACCATTTCCATACACATTTCCCTCTGAAACTGCTGATGGTAAATTGCAATGACTTATCTCATCTCTTGACATAATCTATTGTAGCAGCATTTCTGGTAATGAAGCAATCGAGTGCTCAGTGATTATATATATATATATATATATAGTTTGGACAGCCAACACTTAAAAATTCAGCAAAGTTAAAGCTGAAGCAGAGAAGTGAATAAACAGCATTCTCTGCCCCCATGCTCATCCTCTGAAGGTCTAGCACAAGGCTGAGGTTAAAAAAGCCAACAAAAGAATCTTATTGCAGGGCCCACGAACAAGAGCCTGCCTGCAGGAGAAAGATCTCCCTTTGGTAGCTTGCCTAAAGAATTTCCCACTCTTTTACCGAAGGTCTTGTTCTTGGTTCTCTGACTTTGTTTAGCTGCTCTCCTACAAGAGGAAGGAGAACTGCTTTAAAAGTACATGCAGGAACTTTTCCTTTCTAGAGCACAGCAGGCTAAGACACAGGCAAGAAAAACGTTTTGTGTGCTAAGGTATGAAGCTCAAACCAGACCTTCTGCTCTTCATCTCCTCCCTACTCTTCTTCCTGCCCACCTCCCCAGCAACATGCTCTGCTATGAAAATGCTCTTCATAAGCAGGCATCTGCAATTCCACTTCCATGTACTCCTGTGATCCTCACCACACAAAATCATCCAAAGGATTGAGTACAGTCATCGATCTGTGTTCTAAACCTCGGTAGACAGACCTGACTGAGGCAGATGTCAGGCCAATAATTGCAGAAGGTCTACACTGAAAACAAATGCAGCTATTGGTATTATGCTAGCCAGCATAGGGGGAAAGAACAAAGTACTCTGGAAACAGTAAAGCAAGCATAAGAGCAAAGGAGGAGGGAGAAGAGAGGGACATTCAGTAACGACCAAGTGCATTCTTCCCTGCTTCTGAATCTGCTAGTGCTTCCCTCAGTCAACAGCTCCACTCTTAAACAGCTACAACCACTCAATCTCTTAACAGAGGAGCACAGAGCCTGCGAAATTCTGACTGTATCACCATCACAAACCAACAGAAAGAAAGTGTCTCCCAGGGAGTTTAACACGTTCCAAGGGCTGGTAAAAGAAACGAGCGTTCTCCTTACAAAGGGCCAATTTCTGAATTAGTGACCTCATTTGCTAAAGAGGTTCCTTTGTCACAGATATCTCGGTAGGTAAATTCTGGGTTCCACAGTCACACTGTCCTTTGTAGCAACGGCACAAAGATTCTCCTAGCACATACTGGTCCTCTCCTCACCAGATAAATATTTAAAAGAGTAGACATTAAAGGGGGACTTCTCTAGGAGGTAAAGGCATTCATATCATGATGTCAGACTGCTATATGCGTTCCCGAAGGGCTGCACAGGAAGCACTTTTATCCTAAAAGTTAATGGTATTTATGGAGACCTACAGCCTGATCTATTTTACCTCTCTTAGGGACGTGCTTATGCATGTAACACCCAACAGCCTAATGCTTTTTGGACTAGCCCGTATTACAGACAGATACCATTTTGGTACCTTGTGAATAGTAATTGTGTTTGAAAACCAGCAAGCAAAACGTATTATATAAAAAGAAGGGGGGGGGGGGGGGGGGTATAAAAAGAAATATATAAATCAAAGTCTTCCCCCCCCTCCCCCTCCTTTTTTTATTCATTCTGGAAGCATATCCTTCATTTCATGCACTCCTAATTTCTGCATATCCATTTCACGCCTGGGAGCGACAGTGCAAGGAGCAGATTGTCAGTTCGTGGCTTTCAATATCTGCCTCTCCGGAGGAACATTTGAAAACGGACAAATGCTCGCCCGCTCGCTCGCCCTCCCCCCCGCTCCCCGCCTCCACCCTCCGAGGAAGAACTGGAGATAGGAAGGGAAAATAAATTACATCTTAAAAACGCCGTTTGCGACAGCCTTTCCCTTCTCCCTGTGGCGAGACTGTCTCGCCCCACCGGGAGCCCGCCGGCCGCCTCCGCACGGAGCTGCGGCAGAGCAGCGCACCTCGCCCGGCCCCGCTCGCCGGCAGCCCCGCGCCCGCCGCTGCTCGACCCCGGCCCCGCTCGCTGGCAGCCCCGCTCCCGGCGCTGCTCGACCCCGGCCCCGCTCGCCGGCAGCCCCGCTCCCAGAGGCTTGCCCGCCGCACAACTGCTCGGCCCCCGCCACACGCCAGAGCCTCAGCCCCACTGCTGCCTGCAAGTTTCAGGCGCACCGCAAGCATCCTCCGGCTCGGTTTCCCCCGTCTCGTTGCCTTTTCGCCCCGCCGAGCCGCCTCCTCGCCCGGCAGCAGCGCGTCCTGCAGCCCGCCGCCCGGCTCGCCCCAGACAAGTCCGGCGCCGGCGTGCCCTGGCTGCTCCCTGCGGCGTGCTGCTGCAGCCGCCGCTTACCTGCGGGTCCGGCGGGGCTGGCTGCTTCCCTTGGCCGCCTCCGGAGGAGGGAGAGGAGGCAAGTCCCATTCACAAGTAAACGCTGAGCAGACACGGCAGCATCTTCAGCCTATTACACTCCACGGGCAGCGGCTGCTGAATGAGGCTCCGAGCTAGTGGCAGGAATTAGAAAGAGGGAGGGAGGGAGGGGAAAGGGGAGAGGAAAGGGGAGAGGGAGGGAGAAGGAGCAAGGGGGAGTGAAGCAAGATTAGAGGAAGGGAAAAGCTGGAGGCTGTTGCTTCTTCTCTATTCTCGTCTCCCTTCCCCCCACCCCCAGAGGAAGGCAGACCCCAGAGCCTGCCCTTCCTCATCCTGAGTGCCCTCCGATGCCTACGGCGGGGGAGTGGGGGGGAGAAATCGGGGTTGGAAGGGCAAAGCGAGGGGGCAGGCAGCCCAGGGCACTCTCTCCCTTTGCCCAGGCAGTCCACGGGTGGGTAGGGTACGCTGTCCCCACCCTACGCTCGGTCCTGCAACCCCTCAGCCACACAGGCACCCACACGGGGAGGACAGGGACACGCACCCTGCTGTGCTGGCCGGCTGCGGGAGGGATGCCCTGTCCCTTCCCTGTCACCTCCCCTCTGCAGGCAGTCCAAGACCACCCCACGGCGGCGCGGGTGGGGTGGAACTCACGGCAGAGCCCCGGGCACGGCCAACCGCGGCCACGCTGCTGCAGGTCTCCTGGCTGGGGAGGTGGCGGCAGGGGGCTACCCCTGGCTCATGGCGCTCACAGGCAGATCATCTGAGCTGGACAAACAGCAGGGGCATTTTATACCCGACCTAGCTGTGCTGCCTGTCATGATCAGACATTTGTCCAGGGGAAAAAAAATAATTAAGTTCCCCAAGCATTTCTGGACGTGGCAAGTCTTGGTCTGCTCTTGCGCCCAGCCAGAGGCCAAGGCAGGCTAAGGCTCTGGGTGTGCTGGGGCAGAGGGAACGACCCTTTCCTTCTCAAACACACCTGCCCCAGGTGCTGCTGCTCTCACTAATTCGACACTCTGGGGCATGATTCCCAGGTGGGGCTGAGCAGCTGAGCCCAGGAAGAAGCTCTCAGAGCTGACAGACCCATCCAAACCCAGCGGCAGCACGCAGTCACAGGATCGTTCTGGTTGGAAAACACTTCCAAGATGAAGTCCAACCATCCCCTCCTGTCTTGCCCACGGGGGCATGCATGAGCTCGCAGGTCCCCTCTCACCCATCAGCTTCCCCCAGCGCGGCCAAGAGCCATGCACTGAGAGGTGGCTGTCAGCACAGCCTGTGCCATCTGCGCAGCGGAGGAGCCGAGCAGAGTGAGGAAGGACGCAGAGCTCAGCCCCTCAAGCACGGGGCTTGCACTCGCTGTGGGCAGTAACTAGGTGCCTCTCTGGCAAGATAATTCGCCCTTCCTCGGGCAACCCTTCCGACCGTTCAACCCCCACGCCACAAGGCAGCACTCACGCTGCTCTGTGACCCAACCACTTGGCCCCGAAGAACAAGGCTTTTATATTCTGTGGTTAATTAGCTCTGCCAATAACTCCAGGCAAAGAAGGGGGAAGGGGAGGGGGGGGGGGATTGGCACAAAAACTGCCACTGTACAAACAAAGAATTTGGAAGGAGGAAAGCTGATAAACAATGCATCCTAAGGAGCCTGAGGGACACCGCAGTTAGCACAACAGAGCAGCAAGTCCAGCCTGATGTCAGCTCCAGGGAACGAGCAGGAGCCTTCTGGATGCAGAGGTGGGGGTCTTGAAGAGTTAAGGGTAAAAGTTGCTTCAGAGGTATTCTGAGAGTTCACAAATGTGCCAGGGAAAGGCCTGTGTGTACCAGGAAGGGTGCAGGCAGAGGGCTCAGCTCTGGATGCAGGGCAGAGCTCCAGAGCTGGGAGCAGTGACAAAGCACCCAGGACCACTCTGTGGGTCTCAGCTGTTGGAGCAGGGTGCAGGCAAGGATCAAAGGGAGCAGTCCTGGTGTGGAAAACTCAGAGCTTAGGACAGCCAAAGGGAAACCAGGGAACAAACCCAGAAACACCATGGCCTGAGCTGAAAGCACCAGGTAACGAGGCAGCTAACTAATTAGTACTGGCCTTTATCTCGGTAGGAGAAGGGCTGTGGTGCT
Source organism: Pogoniulus pusillus (assembly GCF_015220805.1). Classification (NCBI taxonomy): domain Eukaryota; kingdom Metazoa; phylum Chordata; class Aves; order Piciformes; family Lybiidae; genus Pogoniulus; species Pogoniulus pusillus. The sequence continues at coordinate 2,310,766 of NC_087283.1, read as the reverse complement.
GAGCAAACTAGCTGCAGGAGTGGGTTTTGATAGAAAATTCAAGGTGCATTTATTTGGCATCAAGAAAAAAAAATAATCTTGTAAAGGAGCCTCTGAGAACGATTTTTTGGGGGACACAGCTGAGGAAGGAGAGGGATGCACATGGATTTGGAACAGTTCTGTCAGGAAAAGTGGAGGTTTGGGCAGAAAATAGGAAAGGAAGGGAAATAGGTCTCAAAATAGTTCCACGTAGCTCCAGTCCAAACCTCTTGCCTTTAATGGACACCATCAGTCTCCTCTGATGATAGCATGAGAATTACCATTTGTTTTCTTTATGGATACACTGTAGTGAGTACTACTTAGTGTAGCTCTGCCAAAACTGCCACTAAGCAGAAGCCCAGAGCTGGGCATCTGGCCGAGGATTTTTCCCTTTTTCCCTTCTCCTGCTGGCTTTAGCAGAAGAGTGGAAGGGATGACTTTTGCAGTTCCCTCTTTTAAACTGCTGAGATCAGATTTTTTGGAATATAAAGGAAATGTGAAAGCAATTTCAATCTAATTAAGCATATACAATAGGTACCCACAATATTCTCTAGTCAAAGAGCGTATTGATCTCTAATGAAAGGTTTCATTAATTCCATTCAAGGAGGCACGTTAACAAATGGGTGTAGTCACACTCTCAGCTGGTCGGTGGCTTCTGCCCTTCCTTTCTTCTGCACTGAAATCTTGGTGTAAACTCATCAGATTCTGATATTATGGTGAGACCCCACCTGGAGTACTGCATCCAGTTCTGGAGCCCCTATGACAAGAGGGATGTGGAGAAGCTGGAGAGTGTCCAGAGCAGGGCCAGGAGGATGCTGAGAGGCTGCAGCAGCTCTGCTGTGAGCACAGCCTGAAAGAGTGGGGGCTGTGCAGGCTGGAGCAGAGGAGGCTCTCAGGTGACCTTCTTGTGGCCTTCCAGGATCTGAAGGGGCCTACAAAAAAGCTGGGGAGGGACTTTTTAGGCTATCAGGGAGTGACAGGACTGGGGGGAATGGAGCAAAGCTGGAGGTGGGGAGAGTCAGCCTGGAGGTGAGGAGGAAGTTGTTGAGCCTGAGAGTGGTGAGAGGCTGGACTGGGTTGCCCAGGGAGGTGGTTGAGGCCCCATAGCTGGAGGTGTTTGAGGCCAGGCTGGCTGAGGATCTGGCCAGCCTGATCTAGGATAGGGTGTCCCTACCCCATGGCAGGCAGATTGGAACTGGATGATCCTTGTGGTCCCTTCCAACCTTGACTGATTCTATGATTGTATGATTTTGCTCTCATTTTTTCAGCTTCCTCTAGGATCTACAGATAGATAGTTCTCACCTTATCTGCCATCCCATTGGGTGATTCTGTGCTCCACAACCTCCCTGGGCAACCTGTGCCAGTGTCTCACCACCCTCACTGCAAAGAACCCTTTCCTAACATCCAGTTTCAATCTCCCCTCTGCCAGTTCAAACCCATTCCTCCTCATCCTGTCATTACCAGACCTTGTCAACAGTATCTTCCCAGCCCTCCTGTAGCCCCCTTCAGATACTGAAAGGCTCCTATAAAGTCTCCTCCAAGCCTTCTCTTCTCCAGGCTGAAGAGCCCCAGCTTTTGCAGCCTGGCCTCATATCAGAGGTGCTCCAGCCCTCTGATCACCTTTGCGGCTCTCCTCTTTCCTAATGTCCAACTTAAATCTACCCTCCTCCAGTTTCAAACCACTGCCCCTCATCCTATCACTGCAATCCCTCCAAACAGTCTCTCCCCAGCTTTTTGTAGGTTCCCTTCAGATATTGAAGTGCAGCCTTTTCTTCTCCAGACTGAACAACCCCAACTCCCTCAGCCTGTCACCATAGGAGAATCATAGAATCATAGAATCAACCAGGTTGGAAGAGACCTCCAAGATCATCCAAGTCCAACCTATCCCCCAGCCCCAGCCAGTCAACCAGACCATGGCACCGAGTGCCTCATCCAGTCTGATCATATTTGTGGCACTCTTATGGAGCCTCTCCTTCATGTCCACGTCCTCCTTGTGGCAGGGGCCTCAGAGCTGGACACAGAACTCAGTGTTAGGTGCAACTAAAAACACTAACCTTAGTTATCCTGCTGCCAGGGAAGTCACAGCAGAGCAGGGAGGGAGCACGGTGAGGTCCGGCGTCAGCATTCACAGCTGCTGGCAACCTGGTGTCAGAATGAAGTCAGCATCAGACATAAATAAAGGAAGTTTACACACATTTTAACCAGCATTTGTTTGTGCATATCCATGTATTTAGGTTAAGAACATCTGTGATAACTTTGCAAAACCTAAAAAAAAAACCCCACCCAACCTGTAAATAAATAAATGAAGTTTCTTTATCTCCTGTGGGCTTACAGAATCTCAAGTTTGTTAGAGTCCAGCTCATTGCTTGGGAAGTTAACCCATTTATCATTTGAGAACAAGCTGGCTGATTTGTCTTTGAAGCATCTGGAGGGGTAGAGGTGTTTCTGCCTGGAATCACTCCTCCAGCAAATGGTGCAGCCACTTCATGCACTAAGCACAGCAGGGAGATTGTACATTTAAGCTGGGCACCTGTATTAGGGTGCATGAAAAAGCTGGAACTGTCAGCTCTGGAAAGTGAACTCCCTAAAGAATACATCACTGTGCCACAGATCTACTAGCTTGGGTACATCTACACCACAATCATCAAAGAAACTTCTTTCCATCTTTTGATCCTATTTTCTCCAAGACCCTACAGCCTCTTTTTTTCCTCACATGGCTTCCAATTGACTCTCTTCCTTCTCAGCTACCTTTAAGAGACCTCCAATTTCTTTCACTTTTCATCTCACCTGGAAAGTATTAGACATTGAAAAGGCACATAAACAGCATACTGCTCTCCAGAGTTTAGAAAGAGGCAGGAGAGACAGCAAAAGGGAAGAAGAGGATATATCTCCTTTGGGAAAAAGGGGAGGTATCCCAGGAAGAGTTCAGGGATGTTGCTAGGTCTTGTAGGAAGAAAGACAGAGAGGTAAAAGCCCACTTAGAGTGGCCACTGCTGCTAAGGAGAATAAAAACTGTTTCTATAAGCATATTAATGGCAAAAGAAGGGCCAAGAACAACCTCCACTCCTTACTAGATGGAGAGGGGAATACAGAATCATGGAATCAAGCAGGTTGGAAGAGACCTCCAAGCTCAGCCAGTCCAACCTGTCCCCCAGCCCTGGCCAGTCAACCAGACCATGGCACTAAGTGCCCCAGACAGGCTTGGCTTCAACACCTCCAGGCACAGTGACTCCACCACCTCCCTGGGCAGCCCATTCCAATGCCAATCACTCTCTCTGCCAGCAACTTCCTCCTGACATTCATCGTAGACCTCCCCTGGCACAGCTTGAGTCTGTGTCCCCTTGTTCTGTTAAACAGTAACAAAGGATGAGGAAAAGGCAGAGGTACTTAACGCTTTCTTTGCCTCAATCTTCAACAAGGGGACACAGCCTCAAGCTGTGCTAGGGGAGGTCTAGGCTGGATGTTAGGAGGAAGTTGTTGTCAGAGAGAGTGATTGGCATTGGAATGGGCTGCCCAGGGAGGTGGTGGAGTTGCCATCCCTGGAGGTGTTGAAACCAAGCCTGGCTGAGGCACTTAGTGCCATGGTCTGGTTGACTGGCCAGGGCTGAGTGCTAGGTTGGACTGGATGAGCTTGGAGCTCTCTTCCAACCTGCTTGATTCTATGATTCTGTGATAAGAGATTCACAACAAAGCACATTTCACATCATCTGAGGGAATTTTTTGCCCCAAATACCCTTCAATGTCAGTGTCATTTTGCTAATGAAACAAAGCAAAACTTGCCTCCTATGTGAAAAAGCAAAGAGTGAGCAGGACTGGAGGAGAGAGAAATCATCATTCTTAATGAGTCCAAAAAAAGAGGAAACCAGCACAGTGAGAAGACTAAGTGCAGAAGGGGAGCATATCTTAAGCAAATTGCACATCTTGTGGCAAGGAAGCAGCCTTTTACACAATGAAAAATGGGCAGCTCAAAGCAGCTGGTGTCTAAAGCTGTTTTGTTTTGTTTGTTCCCAATAACAAATGCCTGCCTTGTAGAAATGCAGGAACAGAACAACATGTGTTTGCTTGAGAAAGGTTAGACCAGGCAAGAAGGAAAAGGAAGTCCTGAAGTGGGAAGAGGATTGCAGTGGAAAAACAACAACTGAAGTACAGAAATGCTATGCAAGGGTTTGGGGAGAGTTGTTTTTTATAGTCCCAATGTGCTCCTGGAGGTCCTTGCAAGTGTCACTTGCTACAGTGACAAAGCATCAGCTTGAAGCACCTCTTCCACGCCGTGCCCAGGGGGCACTTTTGAATAAAGGACTAAGGTGCTTGGTACAACAAAGAGGAACTCATAGTTTGGCCTTGGTTATCTCTTTTCCCCATGCCCTTCTGCTTCCAACCCCCCTTGCTGATCCTCCCAGCTCTCCTTGCACATAGGGCAGACTCTGGGATAAGGCAGAGGGGTGGAAAGAAGGTGGAAGGGAGGTTGGGAGCCCCTGCTGGGGACTCTGGTTTCTGGGAGGGCTGCTGTGTTTCTGCATTACCTTTAACTTGTCTATTTCTGTCTGTAGCTGTAACTATTTGTGATGTGTTGTAAATCTCTGCCTGTATCTTGTGCTAAGCTGGGAATGTAAAGCTGCATTCCTTACCTGCCAGCTGGCTGAGCCTAGTCTGGGTGACTCCATTAGAGCAGAGGGGCAGGTAACTCCCAACCCATCACAACTCTGCTGACCAATTGACAACCAGAGTCTCTGCATCTTCCCAGAGAGCATGGACAAGAAAAGACTGGATGAGGCACTTAGTGCCATGGTCTAGTTGACTGGATAGGGCTGGGTGCTAGGTTGGACTGGATGATCTTGGAGGTCTCTTCCAACCTGGTTGATTCTATGATTCTATGACACACATCCCCTGACAGTCTCAGCCTAACCAGATCACTGAGGATGATGATGACAGCATCACAGCAACACCCAGGCTGGTAAAGCCCCTCAGCATCACTAAGTCTGACCTAGGACTCTACTCTACAAGACTCCCCTTAAACCATAGCCCTAAGCACCACATCCAAACCACCCTTAAACACCTCCACCACCTCCCTGGGCAGCCCATTCCAATGCCAATCACTCTCTCTACCAACAACTTCATCCTAACATCCAGCCTAGACCTCCCCTGGCACAGCTTGAGACTGTGTCCCCTTGTTCTGTTGCTGCTTGCCTGGCAGCAGAGCCCAACCCCACCTAAATTGAGCTGTTGTATACAAACTAGTAAAATCCTGACAGAGCTACAAACCTTCAGCCATAAATTATCCCTTAACTCAGACAGGATGCTGAACCAATGATGTGCTATCACTGCAGTAACACCCATCTGCTACTGAAAAAAATAGCCCAAAAATACACTAAGCAACTTTCCCCTAACGAGCTGGAGTAAAAACTCAGTTATAAAGAGGAATATAGGTTGGCTTGACTATTTAAGGTCCACAACACTGTCATTCTTTCACAAGGCTTCTATCAGGGGATAAAAATACAACTGGGCTTTGGAGTTGGGCAGATGAGTCATGACTGAAAGGCAGGAGGTGATTCACATGACAATCAATCAATCAATCAATCAATCACCAAACAGGGAAACAATCTCTGTTATTAAACTGAGTGGGAAATGAAATGGTGCTGCTGTACTACAGACCTGCCACATGCCTTGAAATTGCACTGAGAGCTAAGGAAAAGGTAGTTCCTCTTTCCATAGAATCACAAAATCAGGCAGGGTTGGAAGGCACCACAAGGAGCAGCCAGTTCCAACCCCCCTGCCATGCCCAAGGACACCCTACCCTAGAGCAGGCTGCACACAGCCTCAGCCAGCCTGGCCTCAAACACCTCCAGCCATGGGGCCTCAACCACCTCCCTGGGCAACCCATTCCAGCCTCTCACCACTCTCCTGCTCAACAACTTCCTCCTCACCTCCAGCCTGACTCTCCCCACCTCCAGCTTTCTCCATTCCGCCCAGTCCTGTCACTCCCTGACAGCTTCAAAAGTCCCTCCCCAGTTTTTTTTGAGCCCCCTGCAGATGCTGGAAGGCCACAAGAAGGTCACCTGGGAGCCTCCTCTGCTCCAGCCTGCACAGCCCCAACTCTTTCAGGCTGTGCTCACAGCAGAGCTGCTGCAGCCTCTCAGCATCCTCCTGGCCCTGCTCTGGACACACTCCAGCATCTCCACAGCCCTCTTGTCCCAGAGGCTCCAGAACTGGATGCAGTGCTCCAGGTGGGCTCTCAGCAGAGCACAGCAGAGGGGGAGAATCCCCTCCCTGGCCACACTGCTGCTGCTGCAGCCCAGGCTCTGCTTGGCTTTCTGGCCTACAAGTGCACACTGCTGGCTCCTGCTGAGCTTCTCCTCCAGCAGCACCCCCAAGTCCCTCTCCTCAGGGCTGCTCTCCAGCCACTCACTGCCCAGCCTGGATTTGTGCTTGGCATTGCCCTGACCCAGCTGCAAGACACTGCACTTGGTCCTGTTGAACCTGTTGGCTCCTCTGTAGAGTAAGGCATTGTTTGGGTCGAGTTCAGACAGTCATCCCAGGAGCCTGGTGCTACCTTTTTGGCTGCATTTCTCAGTAACATAAGGGCCAGTATTGCTTAGCAGGTTTAGTTCTATCTATAAGTAAGCCAAGGGTTACAGATCACACCTGGAAAGGAGATGAGAGACATGCTTGGGAATGCTGGGCTTCACTTCAGGATGCCCAGAGAGATTTATCTCTCACTGGTCTCTAGATAGATCACCTAACCAGAGTCTAAGGAAAACATAGGCTCCTCTAGACACAGAATTACAGAATGGTTTGGCTTGGAAGGGTCCTTCAAGATCATCTAGTTTCAAACAGCCTGCCGTGGGCAGGGCCACCTCCCACCAGCCCAGGTTGCTCAAGTCCTTGTCCAACCTGGCCTTGAGCACCTGCAGGGAGGGGGCATCCACAGCCTCCCTGGGCAGCCTGTGCCAGTGTCTCACTGTAAAGGATTTCTTCCTAATCTCTATTCTCACTCTCCCCTCCTCCAGCTCAAAACCATTTCCCCCTTGTCCTGTCATTCCCAGCCCTTGTCAAAAGTCCCTCCCTGGCTCTCCTGTAGCCCCTTCAGGTACTGGCAGGCTGCTCTAAGCTCTCTCAGGAGCCTTCTCTTCTCCAGGCTGAACAGCCCCAGCTCTCCCAGCCTGTCTCCACAGGGAAGGTGTTCTAACCCTCTGATCATCTTCGTGGCCTCCTCTGGACCTGCTCCAGCAGTTGAATGATCTTTGAGGTTTCCAACTGAAACAGTTCTGCAATTCTATGATTCTGTGATTATTTGTTCAGTAAATTTGGTAATGTTTTGTAGCTTCTGAGGAAAAAAAAAAACCAACAAATCCCTCCACAAATCTTCTGTTGATTCAATAGCTGAGATGTGTTACTGCTTGCCTTCCATTCCTCAAAATCAGAAGACAGATTAACACAGATGCTTAAAGCACCAAACATTCTTTTCTCCTCCAAGTGAAATATTGTGGGTGCTAAGAAATCGTGGGAAACATGCTCAAGCTATGCTGCCACACTGTCAAATGCAGCTAAGGAGAAAACCTCCTCTCTCTGAAAATCCAATCCACCATCCCCACCAATGCAATCCACAAAGCAAGAAGAACTGCCTCTTTAAAAGAGAAGCTGATGTGAATTTGGACACAGACCACGTTCAGGTGATGCAAAACAAATGCTTCACATGAGCTTTTCATTCCATTTAACACATCTAAACCGAGTCCAGCATCAGGAAGTTTGCAGGTGACACCAAGCTAGGAGCAGGAGTTGATCTGCTGGAGGGTAGGAGAGCCCTGCAGAGGGACCTGGACAGGTGGGCAGAGGCCACTGGGATGAGATTGAACAAGGCTAAGTGCAGGGTTCTACACTTTGGCCACAACAACCCCAAGCAGCACTACAGGCTGGGCACAGAGTGGCTGAGAGCAGCCAGGCAGAGAGGGACCTGGGGGTGCTGGGAGAGAGGAGCTGAAGATGAGGCAGCAGTGTGGCCAGGTGGGCAGCAGAGCCAATGGCATCTTGCACATTTAGAATGCTAGAATCAGTCAGGGTTGGAAGGGACCTCAAGAATCATCCAGTTCCAACCCCCCTTGCCATGGGCAGGGACACCTCACACTAGATCAGGCTGCCCACAGCCTCATCCAGTCTGGCCTTAAACACTTCCAGGGATGAGACTTCAACCATCTCTCTGAACAACCCATTGCTGGCTTTCACTACCCTCATGCTGATGATCTTCCTAACCTTCAGTCTGAATCTCTCCATTTCCAGCTTTGTTCTATTCCCCCCCAATCCTATCACTATCTGACACTTTAAAAACAATACTGGCTCCATAGACCTTCATCCCTTTAATTGTAATGCTCAAATTAACAGTAGTGATGACAGCAAGAGCTCACCAAAATGACAATTCAATTATAATCCCAAATGCTTAAAGTTTCCTGCTCAGGCAGAGAAAAGGAGGTAAAGGAGGGTTTATTTCTTTCCTTTTATTGCAGTGATTCAGGCAACTAAATCAATATTTTTCCTGCATCACTTCAGTATCTAAGGTGGACAGACACTATGGGAGAGCTGCAACACAAAGAGGCAAGAAGTGAGGCAAAGAAACTAGAGGACATAACTGATTAATGATGAATGTCACTAATCTGCAGATTAAGTGCAAACAAAGTGGAACAAACCCCAACCCTTTTGGTTAGCAAAGACAAAGAAGGGAGCAACATGACCCAGAAACCTTTACTCTTGGTGTACCAACGAGCTAAAAGGTAAGGATGCTACACCAGATCCTGCTCTCACACCATAAATCCAGAAGGCCTCCATTGGCTTACTCAGATTTTGCACTGACTGGAGGAGAGTTACTCTGAATTTACATCGCTGCGAGATCAGGATCAAAGTACTGAGAGGATATTAAAAGGAGATTAAACATGATCTTAAACAGCCATATCCCAGGAGATCCAAGGACTTTCAATTTGCAAGAGTTTACAACTGTCTGAGAGCTGGATAAATTTCAAATGCAGTTGCTCAGAAGAGCAGCTGCAGCTGCCAAAAGAACCTCTTGTAAGGACCTGCGAGTTGGCAGGGAAAGTGCTCATCGTGGCAGAGCCCAAAGACCAAGCAGGACTAAGCAAGTGGAAGGGAATCCCGAGGCCGTTTGTGAGAGCACAGTACTGGAGTCATCTGATTTAGCTGTTGGACAGGGTTTGTGCCTTTTTTCTAGCAACTCATGCAGTCAGACTTTGAGTCATAGAATAGTTTTGGTTGGAAAAGACCTCACTTTAGGTTTAAAGCACCGATAGATGCTCAGAGGGCTGCAGCAGCTCTGCTGTGAGCACAGGCTGAGAGAGTTGGGGCTGTGCAGCCTGGAGAAGAGAAGGCTTGGAGGAGACCTTGGAGTGGCCTTGCAGTATCTGAAGAGGGCTCCAGGAAGCAGCCTGCACAGAGCTGAGTTCTGGGGGAATTTCTGGAACTGCTCTGAGGGGAGTATGGAGCAACAGCCTGCACAGAGCTGCCACCATGTCCAGCAGCATTCAGTAGCCTGCCCTGGGAGCTGCAGACTCAGTTCCTGAAGCAGTCAGCAGATGCAGGGCTGTTAACTGCCCACCACAGTATCTGCTGGGGGGGTCCTTTTGCTGGGAGCACAGCTGTGGGAGAGCAGCCTTTTCTAGCTGAGGGACTACTGACAATGTCTTGTCATGCCAGGATGAGGAGCAATGGGTTTGACCTGGCAGAGGGGAGATTGAAACCAAATGTTAGGAAAGAGTTCTTTGCCATGAGGGTGGTGAGGCACTGGCACAGGTTGCCCAGGGAGGCTGTGGAGCACAGAAGCACCCAATGTGATCTGACAAGACGAGGACAAGGGTTTGAACCTGGAGTAGCCTAGATTTAGGTTGGGCAGTGGTGAAATGCTGGAACAAGTTGGCCAGAGATGTGTTTGAGATCCCCACCATTGGAACCACTCAGGGTCAAACTTGATGGGACCCTGAGCAACCTGATCTAGTTGGACATGTCCCTGCTGACTGCAGAGAGATTGAGCAAGATGACCTTTGAAGATCCCTTCCAACCCAATGCATTCTGTCCTTCTGTGACACAACATCCATCTCCTTCTACTCTGGGAAGCCACAGGCTCAAGCTGGCAAATTTTCCTGACTAAATGAGAACCTCAAAGAACTGATAACCAAAGAGGGAATTGATCCACAGGTACACAGAGCTTGATGCTAGAGCCCAAACCTTGTGTTGTGTGTCCTTCCCATTTGCTTTCACACACAGACAGAGGGTTGAGCAGATAAAGACAAGCTTGCTGAGCACAACTCTGATGGTTCTGCACACCAAAGTGTTCACTAAATCCACACACAGATATATGTTGCACCTTTAACCCTGAAAACCAAAGCACTGCAAACCATCCTCTCCAGGTGAGTGAAACAGAAAGAGTTTAAAGGTACCAGGAGAGGCAGTTCAAACAACCCAAACTACACAGATTATACATGAAACATCATACACTGGGCTAACTGGAAGGAGTCTCCAAATTCTACTGCCCTGAAATTTGGCAGAAGAAACCCTTCAAGGGAGAAGCTGCCCTAATTCAGAAGAAAGGCTTTTCATCAGCATTATGATTTAGTTATGATGCGCCAATGCTCTAAGCTCACATTTCCTGCAATCATGCAGCAGTTCTTCAGGCAATACAATGGAACTGAAATGCACAGAGCAAAATAGTTTATTTTTATTGCCCACAGCCATTGCAGCCTGACATCAGCCATCCAGGCTGCAGATTCTGATATAAAAGACCAGAGGAAGTATTCAAATTTCAGCATAATTTCATTTCCTAGAAATGAAGTTGTCACTAAGAAATATAATGCTGCTGGGGCTTTATTCACTGCAGCAGGCAACAAAGAAAGACCAAACTGCATTACACCATGTACTGAAGCATGTCCTACATGACATTCCTCACCAGAGTCCAGGGGATAAAACACATTCCTGCAGCAGCATCTTCCCACTCTGTGCAGCCTGAAATTCCACCCACGGCCTCCATGCATTTCCCCTCTCGCTTCTAAATCCAAGAGCCCTCATGGCTCTCACTCTTTCCCCTTCCAAAACATTTCATAGAATCAAGGAATCAGCCAGGTGCGAAGAGAGCTCCAAGCTCAGCCAGCCCAGCCTAGCACCCAGCCCTGGCCAAGCAACCAGACCATGGCACTAAGTGCCCCAGCCAGGCTTGGCTTCAACACCTCCAGGCACAGCCACTCCACCACCTCCCTGGGCAGCCCATTCCAATGCCAATCACTCTCTCTGACAACAACTTCCTTCTAACATCCAGCCTAGACCTGCCCTGGCACAACTTGAGATTGTGTCCTCTTGTTCTGTTGCTGCTTGCCTGGCAGCAGAGCCCAACCCCACCTGGCTACAGCCTCTCTGCAGGTAGCTGCAGACAGCAATGAGCTCTGCCCTGAGCCTCCTCTGCTGCAGGCTGCACACCCCCAGCTCCCTCAGCCTCTCCTCACAGGGCTGTGCTCCAGGCCCCTCCCCAGCCTTGCTGCCCTTCTCTGGACACCTCCCAGCACCTCAACATCTCTCTTGAATGGAGGAGCCCAGAACTGGACACAGGACTGAAGGACCTGAGCAGTGCTGAGCACAGGGGCAGAATAACCTGACTGGCATTGGAATGGGCTACCCAGAGAGGTGGTGGAGTCACCATCTCTGGAGGTGTTGAAGCCAAGTCTGGATGGGCCACTTAGTGCCATGGTCTGGTTGACTGGCTGGGGCTGGGTGCTAGGTTGGGCTGGATATGTTTGGAGGTCTCTTCCTGCCTGGTTGATTCTATGATTTAATCCAATGTGCAGGCTTGAACAAGAGGAATCAGGGAAGGGAAAGATTTTTGCAAAGTCCAAAGTTTGGTTTTGGTGTTGTGGTTTTTTTATATATATATTTGAAACAAACCATTTGGAAATGCAAAGCAAAATGAAACGTAGTGAAACACAAATTGACAGACCTGTGTGGTTAAAACTTAGCTGCAGTGCCCTCCTTGAGCAGAATGCAGCTCAGCTGTGAAAATATTTTGAATTTCCATTGCATTGAGAGGGAAAAGAAAATAAAAATCAATGTTTGAATTGTTTCATTCAGCTAACAAAATGGGAAAGTTCATTTCTCTGCTCTGGTTTAAATAAGTTTTCTGAGAACACCTATGAGTGCTTCAAATTAACAAGATAATGGTGTGCAGAGAAATATTCTGCTGAACTCTCAAACTGCAAAGTTCACTGGTTTGATAATGAAGTCCTTCTATGGCTTTCTTCCCCAGGAGCTTAGGGCTAAGGTCTCTTAGAATCATAGAATCACAGGGTTGGAAGGCACCACAAGGAGCAGACAGTTCTAACCCCTCTGCCATGCCCAGGGACACCCTACCCTAGAGCAGGCTGCACACAGCCTCAGCCAGCCTGGCCTCAAACACCTCCAGCCATGGGGCCTCAACCACCTCCCTGGGCAACCCATTCCAGCCTCTCACCACTCTCCTGCTCAACAACTTCCTCCTCACCTCCAGCCTGACTCTCCCCACCTCCAGCTTGGCTCCATTCCCCCCAGTCCTGTCACCCCCTGACAGCCTAAAAAGTCTCTCCCCAGCTTTTTTGTAGCCCCCTTCAGATCCTGGAAGGCCACAAGAAGGTCCCCTGGGAGCCTCCTCTGCTCCAGCCTGCACAGCCCCAACTCTTTCAGGCTGTGCTCACAGCAGAGCTGCTGCAGCTCTCAGCATCCTCCTGGCCCTGCTCTGGACACACTCCAGCATTTCCACAGCCCTCTTGTCCCAGGGGCTCCAGAGCTGGATGCAGGACTCCAGGTGGGGTCTCAGCAGAGCACAGCAGAGGGGGAGAATCCCCTCCCTGGCCCTGCTGGCCACACTGCTGCTGCTGCAGCCCAGGCTCTGCTTGGCTTTCTGGGCTGCAAGTGCACACTGCTGGCTCCTGCTGAGCTTCTCCTCCAGCAGCACCCCCAAGTCCTCAGGGCTGCTCTCCAGCCACTCACTGCCCAGCCTGGATTTGTGCTTGACATTGTCTCAACCCAGCTGCAGGACACTGCACTTGCTCTTGTTGAACCTCCTGAGCTTGATTTGTGCCCACTTCTGCAGCCTGTCCAGGTCCCTTTGAATGGATGCCTGCCCTCCAGCCTGCCTGCTGCACCACACAGCTTGGTGTGGGCAGCAAACTTGCTGAGGCTGCACTCAGTGCCTCTGTCCATGGCACCCACAAAGATGTTTATCAAGTCTGGTCCCAGGACTGATCCCTAAGGCACTCTGCTTGTCACTGGCCTCCACTTGGACCCTTGACAACATATGTAGGATAAATACAGGATTTTTCTGTAATTCACATCTTTCCATGGAAAAAAACCTCAAACCAAACCCATACAACAGCTCAGTTGCATCATTCATACAGATGTAAAAGGCAATGAAATGGGGGAGGGAAGAGCATTTAAAATGTGCAAACTCAAATATTCATAATGCCATAATCAAGCCTGAGAACAGTTCCCCTTTACTCTGCTCTGCTGAGACCCTACCTTCAATACTGCCTCCAGTTCTGGTGCCTCTGTCATAACGACACAGACATGTTGGAGGCAGTCCAGAGGAGGCCACAAAGATGCTGCAAGGGCTGGAGCAGCTCTGCTATGAGGACAGGATGAAGGAGCTTGGGGTGCTCAGCCTGGAGAAAACTCCAGAGGCACCTTGCAGCTGATTTCCAGTAGTTGAAGGGATCCTACAGGAAGGCTGCAAAGGGACTTTTCATCAGGGGTCTGGATGAGGGGGAATGGTTGGAAGCTGAGGCAGAGCAGGTTTAGACTGGAGCTGAGGAAGAAGTTCTTCAGTACAAGGGGGGGAAAGACTCTGGAATAGGCTGCCCAGGGAAGCTATGGATCCTTTGTTGGGATGTTCAAGGCCAGGCTGGATGAAGCCTTGAGCAGCTGAGTCTAGTTGAAAGGTGTCCCTGCTCATGGCAGGGAGGTTGGAGTAGAAGATCTGTAAAGGTCCCTTCCAATCTGAACCACTCTAGGATTGATTTCAAGTCACTCATGGTGCAGATTGTAGGACATCTGATGACTGATGAAGATGGTTCAGTGAAGTCCTATTAAAAGCAGTCTGGTGTTTAAGATAACGAAGTCTTTACACCATTATGCACTTTCTGGATGGAATCCAAAGGTAAGCCTCATTTGCCATCAAAATATTGTGTTGTAATCAATGTGCTTCAAAGCACATCTTTGCAAACCTGACTAGATAGCAAAAAGACAAGGTCAGATAATCTATGCTTGGGGCATGTCATACAACTAGAAAATCAGGGAAATGCATAAGAAATAAGAGGAAAATTAGGGCTGCATTAAGCATTGCTTATAATTACATAATGTACTGCTTGTATTGTTCTGCAATCTGTGCAGGGATGCTCAGAAAACAGGAGCTCAAGCCATACATCCAAAAGAGATGCTTGCCCCAAAGACAGAAAGAGTCCTGCAAAGCAGAGGCAAGCACTGACTTCACTGCTGGCCTGTGCTCTGTGCCACAGAAACGCAGAAGAGTTAGCAATGAGAGCTGAGAGGAAACTGCACCTCAGAGTGCAGGAGAGTGACACTTCTCAGACCAAAATACTGAGTGTGGTAAGCAGAGAGATGTCTTACTGGACAGCCTGGGTGCAAGGCTGGGGAGGGCTGGAGCACAGCCCTGTGAGGAGAGGCTGAGGGAGCTGGGGGTGTGCAGCCTGCAGAAGAGGAGGCTCAGGGCAGAGCTCATTGCTGTCTGCAACTACCTGAAGGGAGGCTGCAGCCAGGTGGGGTTGGGCTCTGCTGCCAGGCAAGCAGCAACAGAAGAAGGGGACACAGTCTCGAGTTGTGCCAGGGCAGGTCTAGGCTGGATGTTGTTAGGAAGTTGTTGTCAGAGAGAGTGATTGGCATTGGAATGGGCTGCCCAGGGAGGTGGTGGAGTCCCTGGAAGTGTTCAAGAGAAGCCTGGCTGGGGCACTTAGTGCCATGGTCTAGATGGCTGGATAGGGCTGGGTGCTAGGTTGGGCTGGATGAGCTTGGAGGTCTCTTCCAACCTGGTTGATTCTATGATTCTTTCTGATTTGTTCCTCTCCTGAATTGGTTGGCATCTGATTGTTACTGTTTTGAAGCAGAAAAGAAGCACTGGAGATCCTGGGCCTGGATAAAAAGAACTTACTGGTTGTAGCTGAAACCATTTGTTCCTGTCTGGAGAGGATTAAGCTGTCATTGTTCTTCTCCAGTTAAACCTAAACCAGTTTACTGACCTCAACACTACTGCCCAGCCTTCACATATGGGACCTGTCACAGCTTATGCCTATGGCTGCTAACATTCTGGTCTTAATTCCCAAGTCTCTTTTGAGCTCAATGGAGTTGTGCCAGCTTTCCTGTGTAGAATGTTCTGCCCATTATTTCTACTGTATTTATGACATTTATTCTCTATTTGTTACAGTTGTAGTACACTTATGATGTGGCCAGCTGGCCTGAGGGCAGGGATGCCATTCAGAAGGACCCTGACAGGCTTGAGAAGTGGGCCAGTGCCAACAGCACCAGGTTTGACAAGTCACAGCACAAGGTCCTCCATCTGGGTCGGGCCAACCCCAGGCACAAATCCAGGCTGGGTGAGAGTAGCTCTGGAGAAAGCAAGAGGCTTAGGAATGTTGATTGATGAGCAGCTCTCCATGAGCCAGCAGTGCTCTCATGCAGCTGTGTGCTGGGCTGCAGCCAGAGGAGTGTGGGCAGCAGGGCAAGAGAGGGGATTCTGCTCATTTATCTGCTCTGGTGAGATCTCACCTGTGATACTACATCCAGCTCTGGTGTCCTCAGCATAAGAAAGACATAGAGCTGCTGGAGTGAGTCCAGAGGAGGCCACAAAGATGCTCCAAGGGCTGGAGCAGCTCTGCTGTGAGGACAGGCTGAGGGAGCTGGGGGTGTGCAGCCTGGAGATGAGAGGGGAGAGGAGAGAGGAGAGAGGAGAGAGGAGAGAGGAGAGAGGAGAGAGGAGAGAGGAGAGAGGAGAGAGGAGAGAGGAGAGAGGAGAGAGGAGAGAGGAGAGAGGAGAGAGGAGAGAGGAGAAAGGAGAGAGGAGAGAGGAGAGAGGAGAGAGGAGAGAGGAGAGAGGAGAGAGGAGAGGAGAGCTCCAGGGGGACCTTAGAGCTGCCTGCCAATAGCTGAGGAGATCCTGCAGGAAGGCTGCAGAGGGACTTTTGATCAGATGTCTAAGGACAGGCCAAAGGGAAATGGTTTGGAGCTGAGGCAGAGCAGGGTTAGAGTGGATCTGAGGAAGAAGTTCTTCAGTAGGAGGGTGGTGAGACTCTGGAACAGGCTGCTCAGGGAAGCTGTGGATGCCTTTGTTGGAGTGCTCAAGGCCAGGTTGGATGTGGCCTGGATGGCAGGGCGGGGAGGGGTTGGAGCAGACAATCTCTGCCCTGAGCCATTCTCCTACTCTGTCATTTGTAGCACACCATCCCAGAAAAGCTCCCCCAGACTCCCTGTTTGTATCAAGAAGCAGTGGTGGGTTTTTTCTCCCCTAAATCAAGTGCATTGTATTGTACAACACGTCAGAAACAGCGTAAAAAGCCAAGGGACTCTAAAGAGTAGATTAGTGTATTACTTACAAGGTGGGGGTGGCACAGCTCCATTTTAATGTCAGTTCCTCTAAGGAATGATGGGTTGGTTTTGCCTTGATAATGTTCAAGGTAAGGGTAATTCCTTGTGGAAACATCACATCAGATAGAGGGAAAGGTTTCCATTAGAGCAGGCTGGAAGCTAACTCGCTTGCAGCTTTTCATAGGAATAACAGAGAGATCGGTTTGGGAGCAGCTCCTTTTGCTTTTTTCCTGATGGAAAACATGATCAGCATCCTCAGCTCCTAGCACAGGAAGGTTTGAGGCAATTAAAGGACAACATATGCCGTGTCCAAAGGGTGAAAAGCAGATGACACTGCCACTGGTGCTGACCCCGAGCAGCCATCAGAGCAAATTGGACATCCACGCTCGTCACTCAGAGGAATGATTAGCACAGTGCTAATCCTGCCAGCTAACTGATAAGCACAGTGCTAATCCAGCAGGCTGAGGAAGTCCTGGGCTGGTTCAGCACCACATCTCCATGCCACAGGCATACATCTGCCCCCCACAAGCTGGCCGCCACCTGTTTGCTACCTTAGGTGTGGCGTTACAGAGCAGCGACCTCCTGCCGGCTGAAAGGTGATTTGCAAAGGCGGCACAAAAACCTGACAGCTTGGACGAGCCAACCTGCTCCCTCCCTGCCCCACAGCAGCACAGACCAGGGAAGAGAGGAGTCTCCGTGCAAACCCTGTTCTCCATTGAGAAGACCAGTGCAGAGCTCTTAATCCCAGGGCCGTGGGTTCGAGCCCCACGCTGGGCACCAAAATAAAGATGCGGTGATTTGGGAGTTACCTGCCCACCCACCCCCTATGGATTCACCCAGACTGGACTCAGGCAGCTGGCAGGTAAGGAATGCAGCTTTACATTCCCAGCTTAGCACAAGATACAGGCAGAGATTTACAACACATCACAAATAGTTACAGCTACAGACAGAAATAGACAAGTTAAAGGTAATGCAGAAACACAGCAGCTCTCCCAGACACCAGAGTCCCCAGCAGGGCCTCCCAACCACCCTTCCACCTTCTTTCCACCCCTCTGCCTTACCCCAGAGTATGCCTTACATGCAAGGTGAGTTTGGAGGATCAGCAAGGGGGGTTAGAAAGCAGAAGGATTAGTTACACAAAAGAAGCCCAGGGAGAAAAGGACAGAGGCCAACTCCAACAGAGACACACACTCTGTCTTATTTGTGTTTGTGTTCCTGTCTTTATCCATCTCAGCAAGCCTATGAGTGAAGGAGACATCACCTTTGGTTTTTTTTTTCCATAGCCTATAATCTACTTTTGTCTCATCAAAATATTCCAATGAGCCTCAAACCAGCACAAGAACACAAAGGACACATTCTCTAGTTCAGAAGTTAGGGAAGACCAAACAACCAACATCTTGGGAAGCTCTGGCTGAGCTGCCAGCTCCACAAGTGCTTGCAGTTCCTGTCGTAGCAGTGTGTAAGGGCCAACACTGGTCCTTGGCTGGAGAAGCAGCAGGTCTTTACAGAAAGGCCAGGGAGCACACAGGGAAGGTGACCTCATTGCTGTCTACAACTACCTGAAAGGAGGTTGTAGCCAGGTGGGGGTTGGTCTCTTCTGCCAGGCAAGCAGCAACAGAACAAGGGGACACAGTCCCAAGTTGTGCCAGGGAAGGTCTAGGCTGGATGTTAGGAGGAAGTTCTTCACAGAGAGAGTGATTGGCATTGGCATGGGCTGCCCAGGGAGGTGGTGGAGTCACCATCCCTGGAGGTGTTCAAGAAAAGACTGCATGAGGCACTTAGTGCCATGGTGTAGTTGACTGGATAGGGCTTGGTGCTAGGTTGGACTGGATGATTTTGGAGGTCTCTTCCAACCTGCTTGATTCTACGATTCAATGCTAAAGTTCCTGGACTTAAAGTGCCATGTGCTCTCCAAGAGGACCTGTCTGCATCATTGCTCTGATCCAGAACACAATCTCTCAGGCTGCTGTTCTTCAAGCCA
Source organism: Pogoniulus pusillus (assembly GCF_015220805.1). Taxonomy (NCBI): domain Eukaryota; kingdom Metazoa; phylum Chordata; class Aves; order Piciformes; family Lybiidae; genus Pogoniulus; species Pogoniulus pusillus. The sequence continues at coordinate 2,292,159 of NC_087283.1, read as the reverse complement.
CCACTACACTCATTTACATTTATGCCACTGGCAAAGAGAAATATTCTCTTTCTTTACTGACATGTTCATCTCTGTCCCCCTCCAGTTCACAACGTGGTTCTGACAAGTAGAGTGTTGATCCTCCAGTAAAACTTAGAGACCCACGAAACACTGTTCAGGAAACCAAATAAAACAGTATAAAGGGAAGGGAAAGAAACCAGATATTGCTTCTGTTCAAAGCCCAGACTGCCTGAAAGAATCCAGTGTGAATGTAACATTGAAGTGACCTATGAAAACCATAAACACTTGCTGCTTGAATCACAAGACAGCAGGGAAAAAGAAACCCAACTAGGTAAGACATCAAATGCCATAGGAAAAAAGGGAGGATAATAGCTACAAGGCAATAGACAAAGGTGAAAGAAAAGAGGGATTACAAAATGCCTAAAAGAAGAAGGTGCTAATTGGCATTCCTCTTAAAAGCATGCACGTTTCCAAAGCACTGGAACTAGCCCTACTCTGCCTTTTAGCATGGGAAAATAACATTGCAGGTAAAGTGCTTCAAATGCAAAGCCAAAAAGAAAGAGAAAAGGGGGAAAATGAGTTAAAAAGAAAAAAAAAGAAGAAGTAAAAGAGCATAATTCAAAAGAAGAGAAATAACAACCCAGGATCTCTGCTGCCAACTGCACCAACCCTCATTTTAACTGTAAAAACTGACCATGGGAGCTATCAGCTTTTACTCCCTGACAGGAGGCTGCAGGGAGGTGGGGGTTGGGCCAAGCATTTTGTGCCAGCCCATGTTGCATGGCTTTGGAGATTAAGTCATGGTTGTTGGTTCTTACCTCTTCTGGTTTCTAACCTTTACTGTGCCCTCTGTTGCAGAAAAGGTGAGGGGCACCTGGCTGCAGCTTGCCTTTTGTGACCTGATCCCCATGAAATCCTGCTGCAACACAGCAGGTTCCAGCCTCATTACAGGGAAAAACTTTATTCTAAAGGTGCACTGGAAGAGGCTGCCCAGAGAGGTTGTGCAGGCTTCTCCTTTAGAGACTTTCAAAACCCCTCTGGACATGTTCCTGGGTGACCCACCCTTGATGATCCTGCTTTGGCAGGGGAGGTTGGACTCAATCACAGAATCACAGAATCAGCCAGGTTGGAAGAGAGCTCCAGGCTCATCCAGCCCAACCTAGCACCCAGCCCTGCCCATCAACCAGACCATGGCACTAAGTGCCCCAGCCAGGCTTGGCTTCAACACCTCCAGGCACAGCTACTCCACCACCTCCCTGGGCAGCCCATTCCAATGCCAATCACTCTCTCTGTGAAGAACTTCCTCTTAACATCCAGCCTAGACCTCCCCTGGCACAACTTGAGGCTGTGTCCCCTTTTTCTGTTGCTGCTTGCCTGTCAGCCCAACCCCAGCTGGCTACAGCCTCCCTTCAGGTAGTTGTAGACAGCAATGAGCTCTGCCCTGAAGCTCCTCTTCTACAGGCTGCACACCCCCAGCTCCCTCAGCCTCTCATTTATTAGGATAAGAACAAACAGCACAGGCTCCACAAGTCACAAGTAAAACCTTCTACATCATCCTGAGCTTTTGCAGTCATTGAAGTCGCAGCATTCACAGATTACCTGGAGGAAGCCAAGGCAATCCTCAAACTTTGCCAGTGCTAAGGGATTTATACATTCCAAAACATGCAGCAGAACACACTCAAACAGCCAGGGGAGGAATGTTTGGGTTAGACATTCTTACTTAGATCTCTTGTTAGTCTAATTCCATCTCTGACCCCTTTATATTGACTCGCTCACTGCGATACAGCAGCATCAACCAATTCAACCCCAACCCATCTATACACTGCACATCTTAGAATCATAGAATCAACCAGGTTGGAGGAGACCTCCAAGATCATCCACTCCAACCTAGCACCCAGCCCTAGCCAATCAACCAGACCATGGCACCAAGTGCCTCATCCAGTCTTCTCTTGAACACCTCCAGGGATGGTGACTCCACCACCTCCCTGGGCAGCCCATTCCAATGCCAATCACTCTCTCTGACAACAACTTCCTCCTAACATCCAGCCTATACTTCCCCTGGCACAACTTGAGACTGTGTCCCCTTGTTCTATTGGTGGGTGCCTGGGAGAAGAGACCAACCCCCACAACTGGCTACAACCTCCCTTTAGGATAGGTTGGACTGGATGATCTTGGAGGTCTCTTCCAACCTGGATGATTCTAGGATTCTTGGACTACAGCGGTAGCGAGCGCTGCTTCCATCTGGGAGAATCCACTGGGGAAAACAGCAATGGAAATTTTATGGGGGGTGGAAAAAAAAACCCTGTAATGCTGCCTCTATTTGAAAAGCATTTTGTTATGCCTTGAATGAAGAACACAACATAAAAATAAATTGGATTCTGCATTGTAGATGCAGAGCTGTCTGGCTGCTAGGAGAGAGGAAAAGCTATTGCCGTAGCAGGAGATCATTACGGACGATGATAGGACAACTTGAGAAGTTTCCTGGGGAAAGCAACTAATTGATCCAAGCTATCAATAAAATAATTCCACTCCATCATTCTGTCTCTTTCCTCTGCTGCTTTTTCTTCCTTCTACCCTACTACCACTCTTATTTAACCTTCAGCTAATCATTTCAGTAAGCGCTGAACAGCAGCAGTAACTGTATTCAATTGATAGCCTGGTGCACAACCTGCTTGCTTTGGGCATTAATGTCAGGAGGGTGTCTGCTCTTTAACATCACTCTTCACGTTTCCAGTGTGGTAAGAATGTATTTGAGTTGGTGGAGTTGCCATCCCTGCAGGTGTTGAAGCCGAGCCTGGATGAGGCACTTAGTGCCATGGTCTGGTTGACTGGTTAGGGCTGGGTAGCTAGGTTGGAGTGGGTGAGCTTGGAGGTCTTGATTCTATGATTCGAGGTCACTACTCGGTCCAGCCTTATTCAGCATCTTCATCAGTAAATAAGCAATAAGAGTGCATCCTCAGCAAGTTTGCTGGTGATACCAAGCTGGGAGGATTGGCTGATGCACCATCCAACCTGGTTGATTCTATGATTCTCACATTAATGCCAAGAGCATTGCAAAACCAAAACCAAAACAGGACAGGCTGAGAAGCTGGGCAAAAAGCCACCTATCGAGGCTCAACAGGTATAAGTATAGAGTCCTGCACCTGGGGAGGAACTGCACCTTGCACCAGTACAGCCTAAGGGTTGACCTGATGGAAAGTAGCTCCATAGAGAAGGACCTCGGAGTCCTGGTGGACAATAAATTACCCAGGGCACAGCAATGTGCCCTTGTGGCCAAGAAGGCAAATGGTTCCCTGGGGTGCATTAAGAAGAGTGTGACCAGCAGGTCAAGGGAGGGTCTCCTCCCCCTCCACTCTGCCCAGGTGAGATCACAGCTGGAGCACTGCACTCAGTTCTGGGCTGCTCAGCTCAAGAGAGTCAGGGATACACTAGAGAGAGTCCAGCAGAGGATATGAATATGATGGAGTGGAACCTCTGTGTGGTGAGGAAAGGCTGAGAGACCTGGTGGCATTTAGCCTGGAAAAGAGAAGACTGAGAGGAGATCTTACTGAATGGTTACAAATATCTGCAGGGTGGTGTCTCAAGAGGAAGGGGCCAGGCTCTTCCAGTGGTGTCCTGTGACAGGACAGGGAGCAATGGACACAAACTGGACCCAGGAAGTTCTACCCCACCATGAGGTAAAGCACTGCTGCAGGGGTGCTGGAGCAGGCTGCTCAGGGAGGCTGTGGAGTCTCCTTCTCTGGAGTCTTGACTGGATGCATTCCCGAGTGACTTGCCCTGGGTGACCCTGCTTTGGCAGAGGGGTTGGACTCAGTGATCTCTGGAGGTCTCTCCCAACCCTCAGCATTCTGTTTCTGGTTTCTATTACTTGCAGTGTTTTCAATTGCTACTGCAACTCTACTTCCTACTTTCCAAAATCTGAAAGAGGCCTCAGGAGGAGGAACTAAGATCCTGATTTTCATCTTCTCCACAGTGACTTGTTTTGGACCTGTGCAGAACCCCAGATCTGGTTGCATGACAGCAGAGAGAAGAAAGACAGAGAGAAGACAGCAACTGCTCAGTCCATAGTTTCCTTCAAAATGTAAATAAGAATTAATTACAAGTGTTTGGAATTCCCATGCATAGGGTGGCAGGAAGGTACTAGAATATTGGTGCTGAGGCAGCTCTGCCAATAAAGGGAAGCACAGGCTTAAAGAAGAAGAAAAAACCCTAACCATGCCTACACTTCTCAGTGCTGTTGTAATTCTGGAGATTCTCTTCTATTACCTATTTCCAGGAACCTTTATGCTTTCAGTTCTGCAGAGTACAAACATAATCTTACCAGAATTAATAGCCATAAGTACTATGGTTACTAGGAAAGTAGTAGCAAAACCCAAGTAAAGCATTAACAATATTAACATTAATGTTTAAAGCAAACAGTGCCTATAAATGAAACTGTGACAGTAAATAAGAGTCTTTTCTGCTGGCTCTTTAAGGAAAGAGCTCAGTTTCACTCACAGAAATGCTGTTAGGAAGTTAATTTGACTGTGCAGGCTGAATCACAGGCCCATACAGCCACTAAGGTTGGCAGAGACTTCCAAGATCAAGTCCAACCCTAACCCATCTACCACGACCACTGAATCATGTCCTAAAGCACCACATCCACATGCTCCTTGAACACCTCCAGGGGTGGTGACTCCACCACCTTCCTGGGCAGCCTGTCCCAATGCCTGACCACTCTCTCAGCACAGAACTTTTTTCATGCTGTCCAACCTAAACCTCCCTGTGCACTCCAGAAGATGAGATAGCACAGAGATGGCTCAGGAACACGACTCTTAATGAGACTCTCAGCACAAAGGCAAAGCCACCCAAGCAAGACCAGAATTTAACAGTTTGATTTGTAGCTAGAACTGCACCAACAAAGTGTTCCTTTGTCTCAGTAATGTCACAGTGACAATAGGAACTTTCAGGGACAAATGGAGGACATGGAAGACCAAATGTTCTTTACAGAAGAGTAATACAGAACCATAAAATCAGTCAGGGTTGAAAGGGACCACAAGGATCAGTCAGTTCCAACTCCACTGCCATGGGCAGGGACATTAAATCAGGCTGGCCAGAGCCTCAAGTCTGGTCTTAAACACCTCAGGGATGAGGCTTCCACCATCTCCTTGGGCAATCCCTTCCAGGCTCTCACCACTCTCACAATGAAGAACTTCTTCCTAACATCCAGTCTGAATCTCCCCATTTCTAGCTTGGTTCCATTCCCCCCAAGTCCTATCACTACCTGACACTCTAAAAAGTCCCTCCCCAGCTTTCTTGTAGCCCCCTTAAGATACTGAAAGGCCACAATGAGGTCTCCTCAGAGCCTTCTCCTCTCCAGACTGAACAGCTCCAACTCCCTCAGTCTCTCCAGCCCTCTGATCATACACATGGCCCTTCTCTGGACACCTTCCAGCACCTCCAGAGCCCTCTTGTAACAGTGGCTCCAGCACTGGATGCAGTGCTCCAGTGCTCAGCAGAGCAGAGCAGAGGGGCAGGATCACTTCCCTTGCCCTGCTGCCCACACTGCTCTTGCTGCAGCCCAGGCTCTGGTTGCTGTCTGGGCTGCCAGAGCACACTGCTGGCTCATGAGTTTCTCCTCCACCAGCACCCCCAAGTCCCTCTCCTCAGAGCTGCTCTCCAGCCACTCACTGCCCAGCCTGGATCGGTGCTTGGGATTGCCTCGACCCAGCTGCAGGACCTTGCACTTGGTCTTGTCAACAAACACAGCAAACTTAAGCAGCATATTTAGCTGGGGAAATCCTGAACACACCTGACAGCAAACATGCTGAAAGCAGACAAATCCCACCTAGGCATCTGGTGGAAGTGGATAATTGAGCACAGCAATAACCTGTGGTGTCTTCATCGCTTCCCATCTAGGTGCTTCTCTTATTAACTCGCCGGTACCTCACTCGCATCGTGGGGCTGACACAGGAAAGGAAAAGGGCAAGGTTTATTGCACAGAAAAGGTCAGCCCAGAGAATCAAATGGTTCCATCCTATCCTGAAATTAAAACCACTTTTTGATTACTTGAGCAACACACACATGCAGGCCTTCAACTACCTGAGGGGTGGTTGTGGCCAGGAGGAGGTTGCTCTCTTCTCTCAGGTGGCCAGCACCAGAACAAGAGGACACAGCCTCAGGCTGCACCAGGGGAGATTTAGGCTGGAGGTGAGGAGAAAGTTCTTCCCTGAGAGAGTCATTGGACACTGGAATGGGCTGCCCGGGGAGGTGGTGGAGTCGCCGTCCCTGGAGCTGTTCAAGGCAGGACTGGACGTGGCACTTGGTGCCATGGTCTGGCCTTGAGCTCTGTGGTAAAGGGTTGGACTTGATGATCTATGAGGTCTCTTCCAACCCTGATGATACTGTGATACAAGTGCCTGGGCTTCAGCAGGAACATCGTTCCCAGTGCTCCTCCACTGGCAGCTGCTGTTACTTCCCCAGGATTATTTTAGCTTTGCAATTCTCCTTGTAATTAGAGAAGAAACAGGATACCAACAGAGGTCTTCTGAGTTTTCATTTATGGAACAGAGGAGAAACAGGATACCTAAAGAAGTCTTTTAATTGTCCTCTTGATTGGTTTTAAATACAGGTTAGAGAGGCAGCCCCTCGAGGCTGCTGTCTGCAACGTTAACATTCCTCACCAACCCAGGGTGTGAGTGCAGCACAGGGGGCACCAGGCCCCTGCACACTGAAAAAACACCAATTAACATTTCAGAGAATCAGAGAATCAACCAGGTTGGAAGAGAGCTCCAAGCTCAGCCAGCCCAACCTAGCACCCAGCCCAACCTAGCACCCAGCCCTGGCCAAGCAACCAGACCATGGCACTAAGTGCCCCAGCCAGGCTTGGCTGCAACACCTCCAGGGACAGCAACTCCACCACCTCCTCCCTGGGCAGCCCATTCCAATGCCAATCACACTCTCTGACAACAACTTCCTCCTAAGATCCAGCCTAGACCTGCCCTGGCACAGCTTGAGGCTGTGTCCCCTTCTTCTGTTGCTGCTTGCCTGGCAGCAGAGCCCAGCCCCACCTGGCCACAGCCTCCTTTCAGGTAGCTGCAGAGAGCAATGAGCTCTGCCCTGAGCCTCCTCTTCTCCAGGATGAAGAACCTCAGCTCCCTCAGCCTCTTCTCAAACAAGAAATGTAGCTTACACTATCTTGTCGATGAGAAATTGATAATTTTGGCTGGTTTAAGCCAAAAGAGTTTTTGAATCTTCTCATGACCTCCCCTGCTGCCCAGGACTGGCTCAGGCTACCAGGTCATGACAGTGGCAAACCAGCAGAAAGGAGTTTGAAAAAGAGGAGGCTCAGGGCAGACCTCATTGCTGTCCCTGAAGGGACATTGTGGAGAGGCTGCTGCTGGGCTCTTCTTGCAGGGAACTGGAGACAGAACAAAGGGGAATGGCCTCAGACTGAGGCTGGGGAGGTTTAGATTGGACATTAGGAAAAGGTTTTTAATGGAGAGAGTGGTCAGGGACAGGAATGAGCTGCCCAGGGAGGTGGTGGAGTCACCCAGCCTGGATGTGTTTCAGGCTGGTTTGGATGTGGTGCTTAGGGCTGTGGTTTAAGGTGAATGCTGCAGAGTAGGGCTGTAGGTTGGAGATGGTGATGCTGAGGGGCATTGCCAGCCTGGGTGCTTCTGAGTACAAAAGGGCAATATTCTCTTCAGAAAGGCATGGAAGAGAGAGCCACCAGCACTATTTTTACATAACAAGCAACCAAATGATGCTTTCACAGCCATGTTTCAGGCTTTCTGTAGATCTCCATCCAAGCACATGCTGAAGGAATGTCAGTCTGAGGGAAAGGAAAATGTGTTCTGGATTAGGCTTTGCACTTAATGGAGAAAGAATTCCAGTCAAAATAGAGCAAATCTCACATTACTTCCTGGGGTTGCAGAACCAGAGACATAGCTGCCCCTCTTTTTTGACTGATGAATTTGGAAAACATATCTCCTCATTAGGACATAATCATGAGCATGTGTGGGAAAGAGCTAAACTGATGATACTCTCACAAAAGCAATGAAGGAAACAGAGCTTGCAGAGATAAGATCCTGACTTTGGAACCTTCAGAGATAACTGCAGCTACAAAGGTAAAAGTAAAGCTGGCCACAAAGACCTGCACTAGATCTACTTGGAAAAAGCTAACAGGACACTTCTCAAATCCCATATTTAACCTCCAAAACATTTAAGTCACCATCCTGCAGAAAAACAAACCCAAACCCTTTCTATTGTATCTAAGTGGCTACAATATATGCTTTTTCTAAGCACTTGCCTGTACAAAACCAAACCAAACCCCATGGAATCTATTCTGTAGGGCTACAAAGATGCTGAGGGGACTGGAACATCTCTCTGAGGAGGAAAGACTGAGAGAAAAGGGTTTGGCTTAGTCTGGAAAAGAGAGGACTAAAGGAGGATCTCAGCAACGCTGATCAATACTTCAAGGGTGGGTGCCAGGAAGATGGGACCAGGTGGTTCTCAGAGCTGCCCAGTGACAGGACAAGGGCACCTCCAAACAAACTTGAACATAGAATCAGCCAGGTTGGAAGTGAGTTCCAAGCTCATCCAGTCCAACCTAGCACCCAGGCCTGCCCAACCAACCAGACCATGGCACTAAGTGCCCCAGCCAGGCTTGGCTTCAACACCTCCAGGCACAGCCACTCCCCCACCTCCCTGGGCAGCCCATTCCAATGCCAATCACTCTCTCTGGCAGGAACTTCCTCCTGACATCCAGCCTAGACCTCCCCTGGCACAGCTTGAGGCTGTGTCCTCTTGTTCTGTTGCTGCTTGCCTGGCAGCAGAGCCCAACCCCACCTGGCTACAGCCTCCCTTCAGGTAACAGTAGAGAGCAATGAGGTCACAACATCAGAGGTTCCATCTAAATATGAGGAGGAACTTGTTTAGTTTAAGAGTGATGGAGCACTGGCACAGGCTGCCCAGAGAAGTAGTGCAGTCTCCATCTCTGGGAACATTCCAGACCTGCCTGGATGCATCCTTGTGTGCACCCTTCTGTAGGTGACCCTGCCTTGGCAGTGGGTTTGGCTTCTATCTCCAGAGGTCCCTTCCAACCTTAGCATTCTATGACACTTTGCTTTTCCCCTTCACTCAGATATTTGGAATGACAGCACGAGGGGTAATGGGTTTGAACTGGCAGAGGGGAGATTCAAACTGGATGGTAAGATGTTAGGAAAGGGGTCTATAGAGTGAGGGTGGTGAGACACTGGCACAGGTTGCCCAGGGAGGTTGTGGAGCACAGAATCACCCAATGTGATCAAAGATCACATTGGGTGATTCTGTGCTCCACAACCTCCCTGGAGGTGTTTGAGGCCAGCCTGGATGAGGCTCTGAGCAACCTCTTCTAGTAGGAGGGCTGGGTGATAAGTTGAAACCAGCTGAGCTTTGAGGTCCCTTCCAACCCTAACCCATTCTGTCTTTCTATGATTTCTAGCCACTTTCTGGACACAGGTTAAGGCTCTGCCATGGTGCTCATTCAGTCTGGAGCCAGCTGCCTGCAGCAGCAGATGTGCCCTTATAAGACAAGCTGGAGGAATCCTATCAAAACCAGCCCAGCGCTGACAGATGAAGACAATTCCAAACGTCACTTTTTTTTCCCCCCCCGATGTAAAAACAAACAATGGTTCTGTTAGACATTGGCAGAGTTCCCAATAATAATATTTAAAGAAGGAGAGACAGAACAATATGCACAGGCATACTCCAACTATTTTTAAATGACATATTGTTGTGTGCTCTCCCAGGAAAGTTCAAGCGGCGTTGTCAAAGACGGCTCAAGGTCTGGCTGTTCAAATGCTGCCTGAGCACAACTGCCTCTTTGTTTGAGTGCTGCCTTTCTCTACAGCTGTCAGAAATGTGCTTGCAGGCTCCCATCTGAGGGCTGCCATCTTCATACCAACAGCAACATCATGCAAATTTGCTTATAAAGCCACAGAGTTGTTTCGGATGGGAAAAGAAAGGAACCTCTAAGAGCATCCAACCATCAACGTGAGATAAGCCATGGCCGTGAGATGCTTGAGACAGGAAGGGGTTTAAATCACTGATCCAGCCAGGGGGGGTTGGGCTCTGCTGCCAGGCAAGCAGCAACAGAACAAGGGGACACAGCCTCAAGCTGTGCCAGGGGAGGTCTAGGCTGGATGTTAGGAGGAAGTTGTTGTCAGAGAGAGTGATTGGCATTGGAATGGGCTGCCCAGGGAGGTGGTGGAGTGGCTGTGCCTGGAGGTGTTGAAGCCAAGCCTGGCTGGGGCACTTAGTGCCATGGTTTACTTAATTAGAAGAGGGTTAGGTGGTAAGTTGGACTCTATCTTAGTGCCATGGTTTACTTAATTAGAAGAGGGTTAGGTGGTAAGTTGGACTCTATCTTAGAAGTCTTTTCCAACCTGGTTAATTCTATGATTCTTGTCTTCTCCAGGCTGAACACCTCCATCTCTCCCTCAGCCTGTCCTTACAGCAGAGATGTTCTAGCCCTTGGCTCATCTTTGTGGCCTCCTCTGGACTCCCTCCAAGATTTCACTGCCCTTCTCATGCTGAGGACACCAGAATTTTGCTCTTAGAGAACCAAAGTTCCATGTGTGCAAGGCTGCTGGAGGCCCTGGGCGCTTCCTGCACAGCTGATTAGGACTCAGAACAGTTTATCCCAGCAGAAGGTCTATTCCATCTAACTGCCTGACACCACTCCAGGCCCAGCTCCTGGCATAACTGGACATTTTTAGGCAAGCAAATATTTATGGGGTCTGTCTGATACTTAAAGATGTGCAAGAGTTAGGGCTCCACACTGGGCTGCTCACACATTCCTCTGCCAGCACAGAACCAAGCGGAAGGCACCAGCCCAGGCTCCTGGATGAGATTAGATAGGTTTTTAGGTCGCAAGCTAAAAGCTTGCTAATGCTCACAGGCATTCCTGGGCTAGGAATGTTTGTTAATTTGAACTCCCCTCCCTTGCTGTGTTTCTTTAATCTCCCAACCAGCTGTCTCCCATAAAAAGATACTTCTGTTTTTAGTTACAAATCTGTTTAGAGATAAAACTTGCTCATAAATACACAACTGCATCCATGGGCTTTTGTTTTGGGTTTGGGGTGGGTTGTTGTTTTTTTTTTTGCTGACAGGAGAAAACTAACTCCAGATGAAAAGCACTGAACTTCAGCTAGGAAGAGCAGAATGCATTCCACCAGCTGCACGCGTGGCGCCCGTGCTGCAGGCGCTCTGGGGTTGAGATCTGGCATGGCACCCTGGAAGAACTCCCTAAACCAGCCACTTTGGTCACCTTGGTCAGATGGAGAGCTCATGAGAAGGGAGAAACTGAGGTTTGCTCTCAAAGCCTGGCAGCATTTTCATCTGCAGAGCACCTGAAGGCATGAAATGGCCTCGAGGATGCTCAGAGGGCTGCAGCAGCTCTGCTGTGAGCACAGACTGAAAGAGTTGGGGCTGTGCAGGCTGCAGAAGAGGAGGCTCCCAGGGGACCTTCTTGTGGCCTTCCAGGATCTGAAGGGGACTACAAAAAAGCTGGGGAGGGACTTTTTAGGCTCTCAGGGAGTGCCAGGACTGGGGGGAATGGAGCAAAGCTGGAGTGGGGAGGACAGCCTAGACATGAGGAGGAAGTTGTTGAGCAGGAGAGTGGTGAGAGGCTGGAATGGGTTGCCCAGGGAGGTAGTTGAGGCCCCATGGCTGGAGGTGTTTAAGGCCAGGCTGGCTGAGGCTGTGTGCAGCCTGCTCTAGGGTAGGGTGTCCCTGGGCATGGCAGGGGGTTGGAACTGGCTGCTCCTTGTGGTCCCTTCCAACCTTGCCCGATTCTACGACTCGGTGTAAATAAGAAACCCTCCCCAGCTCTTGCTCTTCTAACAGCAGCAAAGCAGTGGGCAGTTCATAACCTGGTTTCTCCTACCTCGATGTCTAGATGTTTTTAACTAAATGCATCTCTTTCTACACTGAATATTTATTACAGGTACATCAGCCCAGGGTTCAACGCTACCAGGACCTAAAGTTTTGAGTATGGGGAGCCAGACTCTCAAGTTGAAATGCAAACACATTCAGATGGCTGTAAAGCACTCTAACTAGAACGTGTTGAGAGTTCCTTCAATTACCTCTGGCTGCAGCACACTCTCCTTAAAGCAGCATCTATTTTCTCAGCAGCACTGCTGTCCACTCAAAGGACTATCAGATATTTTACTGTAGAGTTTGCTGGCTTCACTGGGAGCAATTTCAGACTGAGTGTGGGGATAAGGGATGTGTGCTTACTATATCCTAGGCTGCAGGCAGAGGAGTGTGGCAAACTGGGCAAGAGAGGGGACTCTGCCCCTTTGTTGTGCTCTGCTGACACCTCACCTCAAACACTGCAACCAGTTCTGGGGTCTCCAGCAGAAGGAGGACACAGAAATGTGGAAGTGAGCCCAAAGGAGGCCACAAAGATGATCCAAGGACTGCAGCACCTCTGCTGTGAGGACAGGCTCCAGGATCTGAGGGTGTTCAGCCTGGAGAAGAGAAGGCTTCAGGGGAATCTCAGAGCTGCCTTCAAATCCCAAAGGGATCCTACAGGAAGGCTGCAGAGAGACTTTTCATCAGTGTCCAGAGACAGGCCAAGGGGAATGGCTTAAAGCTGAGGCAGAGCAGGGTTAGACTGGAGCTGAGGAAGAAGCTCTTCAGTACCAGGGTGGAGAGACTCTGGGACAGGCTGCCCAGGGAGGCTGTGGCTGCCTGCTCCCTAGGGGTATCTGAGGCCAGATTGCATAAAGCCTTGAGCAGCTGAGTCTAGCTGAGAGGTGTCCCTGTCTATGACAGGGAGGTTGCAGAAGATGATCTCTGAAGTCCCTTCCAGCCTAAGCCAGTCTGTGATTCTATGTTGCTGTGTTTTGTTTCCTACCATATTAGAAAAGATGCTCAACAATTTCCTTGACTAAATGTCTTGACCTTGTCTCGCTGAGACTGCTGAAACGAGTGGGGTGTGAGGAAAGACTTTATCCATTAGACAGTCTAGAACTGCTGGAGAATGAGGGGACACAGCCTCGAGCCATGCCAGGGCAGGTCGAGGCTGGATGTTAGGAGGAAGTTGTTGGCAGAGAGAGTGATTGGCATTGGAATGGGCTGCCCAGGGAGGTGGTGGAGTGGCTGTGCCTGGAGGTGTTGAAGCCAAGCCTGGCTGGGGCACTTAGTGCCATGGTCTGGTTGATTGGCCAGGGCTGGGTGCTAGGTTGGAGTGGATGATCTTGGAGCTCTCTTCCAACCTGCTTGATTCTATGATTCTATCAACTTGGAGGGTTTGGAAATATTCAAAGCTCAGATTAAATCTAACACCAAAATAAGTGGCTCAGCTACATCTGCTCTGCTCCAGGTTCTGCGAGGAGAAGGCAGCTGCATTTGGTGATCCTTACAGGTCCCTTCCAACTCGAGATACTGTGTGCTATGATTCTATTAGAGATAGAGTGAAGTACTTCCCCTTGCAATTCATGCTAAGCATAACAGAGCAACAGATTTCCAATGCTGAATTTTACTGCCACAGAAAGCAGCATTTCAGCAACACCCAACCAACGTCCTGAGAAACACTTCTATCCATCATCCTTCCTACCTGGGATAGTATCTACTGACCCAAATCTATCACTCCTCCCTTTGTCATCTGCCAATTGAGGCTCTGGAAACTCATCTTGCAGCACTGTTTCAGAACTAATCCAAGTATCTTCTTCTCTGTGTGTGTATGATGCTCTGGTGTTACTCAGTATATCTCCATTATTAAAAGATGATGTCAAATGAATTTGCATCAATATTCACTCTGCTCCTGCTGCAGTTCAGCCCTACAGTCCCAGGGAAAGCTGATTAAAAACACAGCCGCATGAAATAGATGAAAACTCAATTCTGTAGTCTCCTAACAGCCAAAGAATGGTACCTGGCCACTGTGCCAAGGCTGTGCTATGCTGCAGAGTATAAATATTTACAATTGGGCTGGGGTCTTAGCAGTTAAGAGCTGTGGCTTGTATCCATTCCCCCACGTGAATTCACACCTGAGCAGGCTCTGCAGGCTGTCACTGAGTTGTTCCACGTAGTCATTTTATCTCCACTGCCTGCCATAGGATGCCTGTGCCATTTAGATCCCCCAGTGATAGATGCCTTATGAATACCTCAGCTAGATAAAGGTGACTGACAGGAGCTAAAGCAGCAAACTCCTTCAGGACGAAGAAATACTTCCTCCACCTTCACCTCAGGAATGTGCTTTACAGACACTAACCCTGCCCTTTGCTTCTCCTAGGGCTTGTTCATCAGATCTTGCTAACCTGGCTGTGTTTCCATCTCTTTGTTTCTCTGCAAAAGGGGTCAGAGCCAGCAATGAGGAACTTCATCTCTGCAATGAAATGCTGGGGGTCAGCCTCTTCTGCCAGGCAAGCAGCAACAGAATGAGGGGACACAGTCTCAAGCTGTGCCAGGGGAGCTCTAGGATGGATGTTAGGAGGAAGTTGTTGTCAGAGAGAGTGATTGGCATTGGAATGGGCTGCCCAGGGAGGTGGTGGAGTGGCTGTACCTGGAGGTGCTGAAGCCAAGCCTGGCTGGGGCACTTAGTGCCATGGTCTGGTTGGTTGGCCAGGGCTGGGTGCTAGGTTGGGCTGGCTGAGCTTGGAGCTCTCTTCCAACCTGGTTGATTCTATGAACTACTCTGATATTTCCATTCCTTGTGCCTTAACAGTGCAGCAGCTTTACCTGTCTCAGTGTTAAATGCCTTGGATGGGGCACTTAGTGCCACGGTCTGGTTGACTGGATAAGGCTGGCTGATAGATTGGGCTGGATGAGCTTAGAGGTCTCTTCCAACCAGGCTGATTCTATGATTTTAAAATAATTAGAACAGTTGGTAAGAAAAGGGAGCTGCTCTGTGCCCCATCTGTAAATTAATTAAAGAGCTTGTTACAGGGAGAATATCCCACACAGGCCTGTGTGGCACAGCTGAAAAATGGTCTGACAAACATGATGCCTCCAGAGGAATGAGCTAGCAGGTCAACGAGACAGGTTAATACCCTACTTACATCCACAAGACATTCACAATGCTCCCTTGGAACTGTTGTGACTTGAGACTAAAAGCTTTACCCAATAAAAACCATTAAAGCCAGGCAATAAAACAATGCCAACCAGAGCAGACCACATGGCTCTGGATCAATACATGGTATTTCCTCCAGAAGTCATTTGCTAAGCTTTGCAGTCTGAAAATATGTTGATGGTTTTGGGGTGTTTTTCTGCTTTAAAAATGAACAGAGGAAAAGTAAACGTGGCCAGGTCTGAGTTTACAGAACTGAAGCCAGAGGGCAATGAGTAGAACATGGTAATGACAGCACCACAGAATGGTAAGGGTTGGAAAGGACCTCTGGAGGCCACCGAGTCCAGAGCCACTGCCAAGGCAGGGTCAGGTAGAGAAGGTCAGACAGGCACACATCCAGTGGAGTTTGGCATGGCTCCAGAGATGGAGACTCCACCATCTCTCTGGGCAGCCTGCTCCAGTGCTCTGTCACCCTTAAAGAAATTCCTGCTCGTGTTTAGATGGAACTTCTGGTGTTCAAATTCTGACTGCTGAAAACAGCCTGGTCCCATCCTCCTGACGCCTCTTCCTTAAGTGGCCACCAGCACTGGTGATATTCCCCTTGAGCCTTCTCTTTGTCTTTTCCCTTTCTTCTCTTGACTACTGCTGTTACCTCTCCCAAAGGGCTAAAAACGTAACAAGCACAGCTCACAGCATGGATCTTTGCAGGGGCAGGGGACTCAGTCCTTCATCCCGATGATAGAAGCCAGTCATAGAATCATAGAACCCACCAGGTTGGAAGAGAGCTCCAAGCTCATCCAGTCCAACCTAGCACCCAGCCCTATCCAGCCAACCAGACCATGGCACCAGGTGCCTCATCCAAATCCACAGCTACTCTTAGTCTTTAAGAAGATTTAAATCAACATTCATCAGATATTCTATGGAGTTTCTTCAATTTCAATCCAAGACTTAGACTTACACTAAGGAAGGCTGCTGCCAACTAATGGCTTTCCAGGATTCAGGCATAAAAAGAATCACTGGGCCTGTGCTGCAGTGCTGAGGAAGGCAGAACTACCTTGACATGAAGCAAGATTCCTCCCAGCAGTCAGCCCTTTTGGGGATACAGCCCTGTGCTCTCAGCACAAGACAGGGGACCCAGACAGAGCTTCCTCAGCACATGAACTCCACTTAGAATCACAGAATCATAGTCAGGGTTGGAGGGGACCACAAGGATCATCTAGTTCCTACCCTGCCCTAGAGCAGGCTGCCCACAGCCTCATCCAGCCTGGCCTTAAGCACCTCCAGGGATGGGACCTCAACCACCTCCTTGGGCAACCCATTCCAGGCTCTCACCACTCTCATGCCTAAGGAAAGGAGTTTTTAAACATCACCACATCTTCATCCCTGCAGTGACCCGTGTGTTTCTCACTCCATCAGCTAGCATACTCACAAAGTGTTCCTTGTATTTACACACTTCTTAACTACTGGGTAGCCTTCTGCCACAAAGCAGAGAGGCAAAGGCAGAGGTCAGACTATCCACAGACTCTATGAACAGCAGGTTGGGAGGGACCTCAAGCACCATCTAGGCCACCCTGAATAAACAGAAGGGTAAATAAAGCTTCTTCCTTGTACATTTTCTACCAAACCCCCTCCTCTTCTTAGCCTTTTGCAATGCCTCTGATAGAAACAAAGCCTCCTGACTTCACACTGCACGTCTGCAGGAAAGCAAGGGTTTGCTTGCCACTAGAGCCCTCTGTGGCAAACAGCAGGTGGCCTCTGAGCTAGCTTCCCAGCTCTGCCAGGCTATTTGTCTGTCTTCAGGTGGAACACACACACTGCCTTTTTGTTTCTGAGAATCACTCTCCAGCTCAGCCTTCCCTTCTGCGAGGGGAGGATGACCTGTGCTTACCTCTGAAAGTTGTTGCAAAGCTTCATTTATGAGTTCTGACAGAGATGGGAAGCTGCACAGATCCCTGGACACTCCAGACTTGTGATTTTCCAGTTCTGCAAACCTTCCTGGCCATGTTATTGCTAGAGGCATGAGGGTGTTCTGTCTAAACAGTCACTGCACTCATCTTACCCAAACACATGAGCCCAGCCAGGCAACACCACAGTTTGTTTCTTGATCAAAAAGAGCTCCCCCCAACAAATAAAAAAGAATGCATAAAACCATGATGGAACTTCAATTCTTAATGACCTGTCTGACATCAGATGAGAAGAGACTGAACGAGACCAAGTGCAGGGCTCCACACTTGGCCTGCAACAACCCCAAGCAGTGCTACAGGCTGGGCACAGAGAGGCTGAGAGCAGCCAGGCAGAGAGGGAGCTGGGGGTGCTGGTAGAGAGTAGCTGAAGAGGAGGCAGCAGTGCCCAGGTGGGCAGCAGAGCCAATGGCATCCTGGGCTGGCTCAGGAGCAGTGTGGCCAGCAGGATGAGGGAGGTTCTTCTGCCCCTGTACTCAGCACTGCTCAGGCCACACCTTGAGTCCTGTGTCCAGCTCTGGGCTCCTCCATTCAAGAGAGATGTTGAGGTGCTGGAAGGTGTCCAGAGAAGGGCAGCAAGGCTGGGGAGGGGCCTGGAGCACAGCCCTGTGAGGAGAGGCTGAGGGAGCTGGGGGTGTGCAGCCTGCAGCAGAGGAGGCTCAGGGCAGAGCTCATTGCTGTCTGCAGCTCCCTGAAGGGAGGCTGTAGCCAGGTGGGGTTGGGCTCTGCTGCCAGGTAGCCAGCAACAGAACAAGGGGACACAGCCTCAAGTTGTGCCAGGGCAGGTCTAGGCTGGATGTTAGGAGGAAGTTGTTGTCAGATAGAGTGATTGGCATTGGAATGGGCTGCCCAGGGAGGTGGTGGAGTCACCATCCCTGGAGGTGTTGAAGCCAAGCCTGGCTGGGGCACTGAGTGCCATGGTCTGGTTGGTTGGCCAGGGCTGGGTGCTAGGTTGGGCTGGATGAGCTTGGAGGTCTCTTCCAACCTGACTGATTCTATGAACTACTCTGATACTTCCATTCCTTGTGCCTTAACAGTGCAGCAGCTTTACCTGTCTCAGTGTTACAGGCCTTGGGAAGCCAGATCAGCAACCAAAGGCATAGGAAAAACCAGCAATACAGAACATATATAAAGGGAGCTGGATATGCTCAGAGGCTTTCTCATCATGCTGGCTGATCCAAGACCAGGCAGCTGGATCGTAGTGGCTGGAGTTTCATTTGTCTAGCAGGTATTTTGTGTGTGCTCACCAAATCAGCAGAGACAACCCAGAGATCCCCCAGAGTTCCCAGCACCCACGTGTTGGCTTGAGAAACGTCACTGCAAGTTTAGTTGGGAAGGAGCTTTGAAGGGCAGTTTTCCAGAGACAAAGCCCACACTCCAACCTCCCAAGCTTCAATTCATTTCCATGGGTCAATTTCTGCAGGATATTACTGTTTGTGTCCTGCACTGTTTGACCTTCGCGTTATGAAAATCACAGCCACGCAAAGCCTTTTTGGACACAAACAGAAATTAGGGAACTGTCACTCCTTAGATAGGCAAGGCAGGGTCAGAAGCAGGCACACAGCCACAGCCACGCTGCATTTCAGCTCCTAGGCAATTTTCCATTCCAGTAAATAGGGAAGAAGGGAAGATTTATGGCAAGAGCAGTTCCCATTTCTTTCTGCGTTATGCGATCCTATTTCCCCCCCTCCCTGTTATCTGCAGATGAGAGAGAATCTACTCATGAAGAGTAACTGCAACATAAAAACATTAAGACTTTATCAAAGGTAAGAAGAAATCTGCTGGACCTCTCACTTGCTCAGACTGCCACCTGCTTGGGTTTTCCTTTGTAGGTTCCACACTCTGGGGCTGGGGGTTGAGTGGGGCAGGGGCTGCGTATTACGGTGCTCGTTTTGGGCCAGCAGGGGAAAATGTGGTGGAGAAGCTTCTCCTGCTGAGAGAAAGCATCAAGCCAGAGAAAAAAAACCCAGACAAACCCTGAGAGGATAAATCCTCCTCCATACTACTCTACCTCCTTGTAAAACCTGAAGGATTTCTTTTCTTCGTGATCCCAAGTCAATAGATGTAAGAGCATAATGACTGATTGACCTTAATGAGCAGTGAAAGCCTCGCACTGCTTGCTTTTTCCTGGAGCTAACAAGAAGCACAAACACTTCATGCTCCAGCAAGACTTTGCCTCCCTTTCTCACTGCTTATCTTGCAGTGCAACTAAAGGTCATCTTTATTAAAGGCTGCTGCTGCCCATTCTGAGTTGGGAAAAAAAAGCCAACCTCAGCTAACGTATTCACAAAGTCTGCTGCTGGTCGTTCTAGAGCTGCAGTCAGAGACAGGGCACAGAAAACGGCATGGAGGGAGAGAGAGGCACCAGAAACGATGCAGAAACCAAAGGTGAAGCTAAGGAGCTGCTGCCTAAGGTCACAAGGACTTCACAGTGCTTACCTTCCCTGGAAAGCCTGATTTTGGACACATGACTCCCTCTTCACTACAAGCTGAATGATGCATTACTGTGGATCTCAGACTTGCTTTTTTCCCCTAAGATATTTTAAATGCTTATTGATTTGCAAAGGCAGCATGAGGCAAAGCTCTTCTGACCTTGGGAAGGTTGGGAAAGGGGAGTTTGAGGGGCCTGGAGCACAGCCCTGTGAGGAGAGGCTGAGGGAGCTGGGGGTGTGCAGCCTGCAGAAGAGGAGGCTCAGGGCAGAGCTCATTGCTGTCTGCAGCTACCTGAAGGGAGGCTGTAGCCAGGTGGGGTTGGGCTCTGCTGCCAGGCACCCAGCAATAGAACAAGAGGACAGAGTCTCAAGCTGTGCCAGAGGAGGTCTAGGCTGGATGTTAGGAGGAAGTTGTTGTCAGAGAGAGTGATTGGCATTGGAATGGGCTGCCCAGGGAGGTGGTGGAGTTGCTGTCCCTGGAGGTGTTGAAGCCAAGCCTGGCTGGGGCACTTAGTGCCATGGTCTGGTTGCTTGGCCAGGGCTGGGTGCTAGGTTGGACTGGATGAGCTTGGAGCTCTCTTCCAAACTGCCTGATTCTATGATTCTATGTTCTTAGCCAAATGACCTCCAATAGCAGACACTGAACACCTAGGAGAGCCTGTGCAGCACATGCTTACATGTCCAACCTTTAATCACTCTTGGGGTACAACACCAATCCCACTACTGCAGAACTGCTTGGCATCCAGATGCTGAGAGCTTGGAAGGGATGAGGAGGAGTAAAGAATTTTGTGACAGAAAAGGCAAAGGAAGAAATGCAAAGGAAGGCAAAGGAAGTTTTCATTTCAGAAGTGTGGATTAATGGCTGAAGCTCAGCTGTGGGAGTTTAAATGCACACACACACATCTCCAGACTGCAAAATCAGGAGTGAGAAATACAGAACATCACAAACAAGCATTGCTAAGACTTTGGTAACCTGACCCATCTCATACAGGGGCCACAAAGATGTTCAGAGGGCTGCAGCAGCTCTGCTTTGAGGACAGGCTGAGAGAGTTGGGGCTCTGCAGCCTGGAGGAGAGAAGGCTTGGAGGAGACCTTGGAGTGGCCTTCCAGTATCTGAAGGGAGCTACAGGAAGGCTGGGGAGGGACTATTGACAAGGTTAATAGAACCCCAAGAGTCTTGTAATGATAGGACGAGGAGGAATGGGTTTAAACTGACAGAGGGGAGACTGAAACTGCATGTTAGGAAAGAGTTCTTTGCAGTGAAGGTGGTGAGACACTGGCACAGGTTGCCCAGGGAGGTTGTGGAGCACAGAAGCACAGAATGTGATCTTTGATCACATTCTGTGCTTCTGTGCTCCACAACCTCCCTGGAGGTGTTCAGAACCAGGTTGGATGACCTGTTCTAGTGGGAGGTGTCCTTGCCTATGGCAGGGGCTTGGAACTGGCTGAGCTTTGAGGTCCCTTCCAGCCTAAACCTTTCTATGACTGCATGCATTGTCGAACAGGCATTTACTGAAAGATTAAAAAGGAGGTTTAGTAGATTCTTGGTGCTATTTTTGGAGCCCCTGCCCATAAGGCCAAGTTCCACAGTGAGTGCCAAGCCTGAAGGCTCAGAGGGGGAGCAAAATGTGAACTAATCAATGCAGCTTTGCTTTGGGTGTAAGACAACTCCTCCCAAGCTCAGGCTGATAAAACCTTTATGCCACTCCATCGCAAATTCTCTCTCTCTCTCTCTCCCTCAGTTTTCATCTGACTTTTCCCACATCATATGCAGCATATGCAGAATGCATGATGGTGCTGGTATAAAGGTTTCATTAGCACTCATTTGGGATGCAGCAGAACTCCCTCATGATTGCACCACACGGAAGTGAGGGAGCCGCTCCAGATACCTCCTGCTGAAACATTTATCAGGCACCAAGCTGCCACCCGCTCCTCCTGCGCTGCACCCACACTCGCTGCCTGCCCCCCTACAGCCTCCACTTGCTTTAGTTTCTGAGCCCTCAGTGAACAGGCCACTGCCACATGGTCAGCAGGACAAGGGAGGTGATGCTTCTCCTCTACTCTGCTCTCCTAAGACCCCACCTGGAGCACTGCGTCTGATTCTGGTGGTCCCAGCATGAGAAGGACGTGGAAGTGTCAGAGCAGGTCCAAAGGAAGCCACAAAGGTGATCAGAGGTCTGGAGCATCCCATCTGTGGGGACAGGCTGAGAGAGCTGGGGCTGTTCAGCCTGGGGAAGAGAAGGCTTTAGGGAGACCTTAGAGCAGCCTTCTAGTACCTGAAGAGGGCTACAAGGAAGCTGGGGAGGGACTCTTGACAAATGCAGTGATAGGATGAGCAGCAATGGCTCTGAGCTGGAAGGGAGGAGATGTAGACTGGAGAATAGGAAGAAAATCTTTACAGTAAGGGTGGGGAGACACTGGCACAGGTTGCCCAGGGAGGCTGTGGGTGCTCCCTCCCTGGAAGTGTTCAAGGTCAGGGTGGATGAGTCCTTGAGCAATCTGGGCCAGTGAGAGGTGCCTCTGCCTATGGCAGGGTCTCTTATTTAAGGTCCCTTCCAAGCCAAACCATTCTGTAAACCCACACAAGCCTCCAGTCCCTCTGTCTTGTGCATTAGCATAATTTTAAATCTTCCCTGTGTGTGGGTTTGGGAAATGGATTGGAAGAAAACAACTCTACTGAAGAAAAAAAAACCCCAAACTTATAAACCTCTACTTTCCAACTCAAAAATTCAAATGTCCTTTCAGTTCCTGCTTTTGCCACAGAGATGCTGCAGAAAGCCACTGCAAGAGCTCAGCATTGTATCTTTAACCACAATCTACAGGCTGGGGAATCTGTAGACTGGAAAATGTTCTAACCTTAACACTCAAGCAAGATGGAATTGTGCCTCTTTATTTTGCTGGCCACAGAAATCAGAAGGAAAAGTGCATTTATCTTAGCTAACAGGCAAGTAAAACACATCTCAGCTTTGAATGCATCTGCCATGGTCAAGTGAGGTGCCATGCATGGTCTCTAACTGTGCTGGGGAAACCTGTGTTGGCATGAAAAGCTATCAGGAAGAGTGAGGCAGATTTTGGGTGGAAGGCAGTGTTAATGAGAGCTCATTACCTCACTGCTGTTCTGACACGCTGCATGCTTCCCTCCCAGCCTCAGCTCCCCAAGCAAAGTAGACTTTTCTTTCTTAAAAAAGGTGAAACAAGATGTAAAAAATTAAATGACAATAAATTAGGCTTCCCCTCCATCTACAGCAACAAGCAGAAGAAAAGGATAAATAATACAGATCCCTGTTTCTTGAGACCTACCATCATTACTTAGGCTGAAGCAACTTAGGACTTCCAAAGAAGTATGGCTAATAAAACAAAGAAGGAAGGGGACACAGTCTCAAGCTGTGCCAGAGGAGGTCTAGGCTGGATGTGAGGAGGAAGTTGTTGGCAGAGAGAGTGATTGGCATTGGAATGGGCTGCCCAGGGAGGTGGTGGAGTCACCATCCCTGGAGGTGTTGAAGCCAAGCCTGGCTGGGGCAGTCAGTGCCATGGTCTGGTTGACTGGCCAGAGCTGGGTGCTAGGTTGGGCTGGGTGAGCTTGGAGCTCTCTTCCAACCTGGCTGATTCTATGATTTAATATCTGCCAACATAGCAAACGGCAAGGAACTGCCTGTCAAGGGAAGGCAAGGGTTGGACTTGATGATCTGTGAGGTCTTTTCCAATCCTGATGATACTGTGATACCTGTCCCTGCCATAAAGCTGCAACCCTTCTGGCATTGCTTCACCAAGCAAGGCCACAGAACTCATTTGTTCTGTGCTTATTTTTCATCATCTCTGCCCACTGCAGGGAAACTGGCACAGGTTGCCCAGGGAGGTTGTGGCTGCTCCCTCTCTGGAGGTGTTCAAGGCCAGGCTGGACATGGCCTTGAGCAACCTGCTCTAGTAGGAGATGCCCTTGCCTATAGCAGGGGCTTGGAACTAGATAGTTTTTAAGGTCACTTCCAACCCAAACTGTTCTATGTTTCTAGGTCTGACCCTGTTTAGAAGGATGCCCATCCTTTCTGCACCTTCTGGCTAACTGGAGGAAAGAATCTCACTGCTCCAGCAGGAGCAACACAGTGACACAGCCCAGCCCCTGCCCGCCTGATAAAAATTCTCCTCTTTCTTCTCTTACAGCTGGACAAGAAATGAGATCAGCTCTAAATCCCAGCCTACAACGTTTGGGGTTTTTTTTCCCTGCCTGTTTGTATCCTTTAGCATATTTCAGAGTCCTTTTTGTTCCCACAGAAAATTAAAAGTGATTTAGGCCCTTTCTTTCTCTCTCAATACCCAATTTAAGGCATTCTCATGTGCGTAACTCCAGACTAAGTTTGTTTTCAGAACTCAAATTCTCCACTGTGTACCTTCTAAATTTAGACTAATTACTGTTGCTGCCTAGCAGACAACACAGAGCACAGAACAGTCCCAGCTCAGACAGAGATGTGTTTTGTACTTCTCTGCTCTACAGCGGTGACTGCAATGCAAGAACAGATTCTGCATTGCATCCAGCTGGAAGGGACCCTCAAAAGCCACCCCTGAAATGAGCAGGGACACCTCCAACTAAAGCAGATGTTTATCTACACCTGAGGGCTGGGGGTCAGGAGGAGGGGGACAGGACAGGCTCTGCTCACTGCTCCCTGGGATAGGACAAGGAGCAATGGATGGAAGCTGCAGCACAGGAGGTTCCAGCTCAACAATACCCGAAGGGAGGTTGTAGCCAGGTGGGGTTGGGCTCTTCTGCCAGGCAAGCAGCAACAGAAGAAGGGGACACAGCCTCAAGCTGTGCCAGGGCAGGTCTAGGCTGGATGTTAGGAGGAAATTGTCGGCAGAGAGAGTGATTGGGATTGGAATGGGCTGCCCAGGGAGGTGGTGGAGTCACTGTCCCTGGATGTGCTCAAACAAAGGCTGGATTGGGCACTTAGTGCCATGGTCTGGTTGACTGGCTAGGGCTGGGTGCTAGGTTGGGCTGGAGGAGCTTGGAGGTCTCTTCCAACCTGCTTGATTCTATGATTCTATAAGGAGAAACTTCTTTACTGTAAGGCACTGGCACAGGCTGCCCAGAGAGGTTGTGGAGTCTCCTTCTCTGGAGGCTTTCAAGGCCTGTCTGGATGTGTTCCTGTGTGACCTGAGCTAGATTGTATGGTCCAGCTCTGGCAAGGGGTTGGACTCGATGATCTCTTCGGGTCCCTTCCAACCCCTGACATCCTGTGAGCCTGTGATGCAACTAACTAAAATGCCCAAAACAAAGCCAAGAGAAGCCCCCCTGAGGAAGTGAGTTTCTCAAATGCTCCCCAGAACTGCCTCATTAAGACACACTCTGAAGGGATGCCTCTGGACCAGCACCGTGGGGCTTCCTGCGCCGACTCCTGCGCGGCTGAAGGGGCATCGCCAGCTTCACCGCCTGTGCTCCGAATGCAAGGCACACTTCTGCCCAAAGCAGAAACCCAGGCAGTTTGTTTCCCAAGCAAATCAAATGGCAAACCCTACCAAAATAAAATGCTCCCCTGCACACACCGTTCTGCCCCGGGGAGGGAGTCAGAGACCAAACCACACGAGACAGATGTAAGTCCTGGTGCTTAATGCGCTCCTGGAAGGCACTCGTAAAAAGCCTCCTTTAAAAACACAGTCATTTGCTCTACCCACTCCCTTCTCTTTTTCTCTACCCCACAACAATAACAACTCGTTCTGAAGGTGAGGATAAAGTTTAGTACAACTACAAGAGGCTCATCCCACGTCAGTAAAAGGAAGAACTCAGTGTTTCCCATAGGGGTTGAGAAAAATTCAGGTCAACCACGCCTGTGAAAAGCCTTCCAAGCTAAACAAGGTCTGTTGCTACCAGGAGGAGGAGAGGTGAAGCTCTTCAGTGCCTCTCAAATTGGGAAATTAATCCTAGGGAAGTGTTTTGATGATACAAACTGGAACCCAGGAAGCTCCATCTCAATATCAGTATTCACCCCTGGTTGCCTGGGAGAGGAGACCAACCCCTGCCTGGCTACAGCCTCATCATTGAGCTTCACCTTGTGTGCCTCCAGGGATGAGGCAACCTCTTCCAGTGTTCCACTATCCTCATTGTGGAGATCTTCTTCCTTATGTCCAACCTAAACTCCAGCCACTCTGCCTCAAGTCTGCAGCATTCATGGGGTGGTTGTGACCCCAAGTGCAGGACCCAGCACTTCACTTATGTTAAGCCTCACACATCTGACCTCATCCCATCGATCCAGCCTCTTCATGTGCCTCTGCAGAGCCTTCCTACCCTCAAGAATCATAGAATGCTTTAGGTTGGAAGGGACAAATCCCACTAGAACAGTCACCCAGGGCCTCATCCAACCTGGCCTCAGACACCTCCAGGGAGGTTGTGGAGCACAGAATCACCCAATGTGATCAAAGATCACATTGGGTGATTCTGTGCTCCACAACCTCCCTGGGTGACCTGTGCCAGTGTCTCACCACCCTCCCTGCAAGCAACTTCTTCCTAACATCCAGTTCCAACCTCCCCTCTGCCAGTTTTAACCCATTACCCCTTGTCCTGCCATTACAAGACCTTCTCTTGCACAAGATACCAGAAGTCCAGAGAATGACAGACACCCTCAACCCCAGTAAAACTGGAGAGTTCACACTCAACACCTTGCCTAAACTGCCCATCTGCCACCCAAGTGACTGCTTACCCAGGGAGCAGCCACTCAACACCTGACTGCATAGTGCAGGGACCTTTCAAAGGCTATCTCAGGCTCTCAGCTCTCAACTGCCTCAGCAAGCTCTGCCTCTGGGTAATTCAAACCATTTTACCAGGCTGGGGTTTTTTTATTGCCTTGATAAATGTCTTAAGGGATAGAAAAACATCTTCCACAAGCTACAGATTGACTGAATATGCTATGATGGCATAAAGTACACTTAGGGCCAGCCTAAAAGACAAGGGCTGTAATTGGTCTCTTGTCCACATTTAAAGTGAAATAAGTGCCTAGGTTTTGAGAGGTGCAGAGCTCAGATCACTCACAGTGAATTTGAGAAGGGCTGCACAGTTCTGAGAATGAGGACAAACAGGGTTTTCTCCAGCCTAAACATGAGTAAGAATTTAACCTGAGGCTGCAGTGCTCCAAAAATCCTACTGCCCTATATTTGCTTCTGACTTCTCTCCTGCTTTCAAAGCCATGCACAGGGAAGAAGTCTTCTTTTCCTGGCCTCCATCCTGCTCTTTGAACAATTCTGAGCATCAATGAGTCAGCCTTCTAAAGCCATGCAAGCTGAGGGAAAACAATTGTAGCTATACAGACCTCTCTACAGGCACCTGAAAGGAGGCTGGAGTGGAGCCAGTGTTAGCCTCTTCTCCCAAGTGACTCATGATGGAGGAAATGGTCTCAGGCTGCACCAGAGGGGGTTTAGGTTGGGTATTGGCAAGAATTTCTGTACTGAAAGAGTGGTCAGGCACAGAACAGGCTGCCCAGGGAGGTGGTGGAGTTGCTATCCCTGGAAGTGTTCAAGAAATGAGTAGATGTGAAAGTTCAGGACACAGTTTAATGGTCATGAAGGCGTTAGGCAGAAGATTGGACTTGATGACCTGAGGGGTTTGTGGTTCTATGAGACAGAGTTCACCCTTCCCTATCTAAAATGCAGGTAAGATTCTGCAGGGGGGAAAAAAACATGACAGAAGCAGGAGCCCCCATGAAAAATCCACACCCAACAGCTTTAGTTCCACACTTAATTACTACTTATTCCACTGGGAAGCACATCCTATTCCCTCTGTTTGTTATTTACTGCTAAAAGATTCAGACCTGCAATAAAGACTCCCTGACTTCACAGTTCTAACCCCTCTCCACTCTGTACTTAAGCAGCATCATTCACCAAGGAGCCTGAATGGTGGCTTCAACCCTTCTGAGCTGGCAGTTCTAGAAACTTCAGTTTTCAATTTGTAACTTCAGCTCAACAGGCACAATAAGTGAGAACTCGATGGCATTTTAAGCTTGCCTGACTACAGTTACTTGAGAATTGCTAGAGACAAAGATTCATCTACGTGGCAGAGCAATCTGCAGCACCCCTGCAGCTCAGAAACTGTCAGCATCCTCTACACAGTCACCCAAGGACCTTTAACTGCACAGCTTGAAGGGGGAAGACACAGCTCTGTGAGCTGCCTGGGGACAGAGGAGCTTCACCTCTTCTTTCACTCAAAAAGATCATAGAATCAAGCAGGTTGGAAGAGACCTCTAAAATCATCCAGTCCAACCTAGCACCCAGCCCTGGCCAACCAACCAGACCATGGCACTAAGTGCCCCAGCCAGGCTTGGCTGCAACACCTCCAGGCACAGCCACTCCACCACCTCCCTGGGCAGCCCATTCCAATGCCAATCACTCTCTCTGGCAACAACTTCCTCCTAATATCCAGCTCAGACCTCCCCTGGCACAACTTGAAGCTCTGTCCCCTTGTTCTGTTGCTGCTTGCCTGGCAGAAGAGCCCAACCCCACCTGGCTGTAGCCTCCCTTCAGGCAGCTGCAGACAGCAATGAGCTCTGCCTTGAGCCTCCTCTGCTGCAGGCTGCACACCCCCAGCTCCCTCAGCCTCTCCTCACAGGGCTGTGCTCCAGGACCCTCCCCAGCCTTGCTGCCCTTCTCTCAACACCTTCCAGCACCTCAACATCTCTCTTGAACTGAGGAGCCCAGAACTGAACACAGCACTCAAGGTGTGGCCTGAGCAGTGCTGAGCACAGGGGCAGAAGAACCTCCCTTGTCCTGCTGCCCACACTGCTCCTGAGCCAGGCCAGGATGCCATTGGCTCTGCTGCCCACCTGGCACAGGCTCATGTTCAGCTACTCTCTTCCAGCACCCCCAGGTTCCTCTCTGCCTGGCTGCTCTCAGCCACTCTGGCCCCAGCCTGTAGTGCTGCTTGGGGTTGCTGTGGTCCAAGTGCAGAACCTTGCACTTGGCCTTGTTCAATCTCATCCCATTGGCCTCTGCCCACCCATGCAGCCTGTCCAGGTCCCTCTGCAGGGCTCTCCTGCCCTGCAATAGATCCATACCTGCTCCTGGCTTGGTGTCATCTGCAAACTTCCTGATGCTGGCTTCAATCTCCTGGTCCAGATCATCAAGACAGATATTGAGCAGGAGTGGGCCCAGCACTGCTCCCTGGGGAAGAGCATTGAGGGTCAGAGGAGAAACTTCTGCACTTTTCAGAGCACCCATCTGCCTCTTACACTATGTCTTAGAGCTGCTCTCAGCTACCAAGCTCCCAACAAACAGAGGACCCCAGTGACTCTCATCTTCTTTTGGAGAGACAGTGGCATGCAGGTCTCCTCGTGTGGCATCACTGTCACCATGGGAGGGCAGGGAGGCACCTGGCAGCAGGCATGACCTTCTCCTTCTAGCACTGCTTAGACAAGGCACACTTCTCCACACTCAATCTAGAATTTGCAACGTTATATAATCCCATGCCTTTTATATTTCCTTCAGCATGTGATATCACATCTTCAAAGGTCAGCTTTTTATGTTTGCTTACATAAACTCCATGTTCCTATTTCAGCTGAATGAAGAATCCAACAGATTACACATGCACCTTGCTGGGTAGCAATATGTAGGCTCTCATTTCCTGAGAAGAGTTTTTCCTCCCCACTCTTGAGCAGAACATTTCAAAGACCCAGAGATTCAACAGGGAATGGGAATCACATTGGGCTGAAGGGAAAGGGCACTGTAAAGGACAGAGCAACTCAACACGAGTTATCTCGTGTCTGGAAATGCAGCAACTTAACAGCAAACTGAGTGGAATTTGGAGGGTTTGCCCTGGGGGGGAAAAAAATGATCATTTTTCTACCCATCTCCTCATAGAACAGCTTCAGAGAGACAACACTGCTAAGGTTATTGAGTCCAACCATCAGCCTAAGACTAACATGGCCATTAAACCATGTCCCCAGGTGCCATGTCCACACTAACAGGATAACAATGTTAAATAGCACAGAACTTTGGAACCAAATATTAAAACCAGACAATTCTAGAACAGTCTGGGTTGGAAAGGATCTCCAAAAGTCATAGAATCAGCTGGGTTGGAAGAGAGCTCCAAGCTCATCCAGCCCAACCTAGCACCCAGCCCTGGCCAATCAACCAGACCATGGCACTAAGTGCCCCAGCCAGGCTTGGCTTCAACACCTCCAGGGACATCCAGTCCAACCCCCTCTGCAGTCAGCAGGGACATCCCCAACCAGATCAGGCTGCCCAGAGCTCTGTTCAGCCTCACTTTGAATACCTCCAGGGACAGAGCCTCAACCACCTCCCTTGGCAACCTGTTGCAGTGTTCCACTACCCTCATGGTAAAGAATCTCACAGAATGGTTTAGGTTGGAAGAGAGCTCAAGGATCATCCAGTTCCAACACCTCCCACTAGAACAGGTCACTCAAGACCTCATCCAGCCTGGCCTTCAAAATCTCCAGGGAGGTTGTGGAGCACAGAATCACCCAATGTGATCAAAGATCACATTGGGTGATTCTGTGCTCCACAACCTCCCTGGGCAACCTGTGCCAGTGTCTCACCACCCTCACTGCAAAGAACCCTTTCCTAACATCCAGTTTCAATCTCCCCTCTGCCAGTCCAAACCCATTCCTCCTCCTCTTGTCATTACAAAACCTTGTCAATAGTCCCTTCCCAGCCCTCCTGTAGCCAACTTCAGATACTGGAAGGCCACTCCAAGGTCTCCTCCAAGCCTTCTCTTCTCCAGGCTGCACACCCCCAACTCTCTCAGCCTGTCCTCAGAGCAGAGCTGCTGCAGCCCTCTCAGCATCTTGGTGGCCTCCTCTGGACTGTTTGCTCCTGAATGACAGTTCTAGCATGGGATGAGATGCTCTAGGAGTCAGTAACTAAAGGGCTGCTCTCTTGAACTCCAGGAGCCTCCAGGCAGAGAGCTCTGGATGTGTTTGCCTGCACCATGTATCTCTGAGTATAACTCTGGAAACAAAGGCAGGCAGGCTCAGTCCTGGGCAGTCAGAGACCTTGAAGCATGAAGACTTTAAAACCAAAACACAAATACCATCCAGGCCTTAAGCAAACTTGTAATTGTATGCCTCTTTCACTACAGCCCAAGAGTTCCCTAATTACCTTTAATGAAGTCTCAATTTTAAGTGATGAGCACTGTAGAATACTCAGGAGCAAGCACAAACTACTCTCTTAAATGAAAGGATAATTCTACCATTGCAATATACTGCCCCTAAATACATTAAGGCTGCATCAAGAGGAGTGTGGCCAGCTGGCCAAGAGAAGGGATTGCTCTGCTGAGAGCCCAACCTCGAATACTGCCTCCACTTCTGGCGTCCCCAGAACAAGGATGAGACAGAAACGTTGGAGGCAGTCCAGAGGGGAGTCACAACTATGATCCAAGGGCTGGAGCAGCTCTGCTGTGAGGATAGGCTGAGGGAGCTGGGGGAGAGAGGGGGGCAGGGGGAGAGGGGGGGGGGGAGAGGGAGAGGGAGAGGGAGAGGGAGAGGGAGAGGGAGAGGGAGAGGGAGAGGGAGAGGGAGAGGGAGAGGGAGAGGGAGAGGGAGAGGGAGAGGGAGAGGGAGAGGGAGAGGGAGAGGGAGAGGGAGAGGGAGAGGGAGAGGGAGAGGGAGAGGAAGAGTGGGCTCCAGGGGGACCTTAGAGCTGCCTGCCAATAGCTGAAGGGGTCCTACAGGAAGGCTGCAGAGGAACTTTTCCTCAGGGTGTCTAGAGACAGGCCCAGGAGGAATGGTTTGAAGCTGAGGCAGAGCAGGGTTAGACTGGAGCTGAGGAAGAAGCGCTTCAGTAGGAGGGTGGTGAAGCCCTGGAATAGGCTGCCCAGGGAGGCTGTGGATGCCTTCTGCCTGGGGGTGTTGAAGGTCTTGAGCAGCCAAGCCTAGGTGAGAGGCTGTCCCTGCCTGTGGTGGGGAGGTTGGAGAAGATGATGTCAAAGGTCTCCTCCCACCTGAGCCATTCTAGACTTACCTGATTATGCTTGGGAAATAATTAGGCTTATTTAAGTAGGCTTAGCTCACATCATAACCAAAGTTCTAAAGTACTCAGAAATGTTTCCAAACATTTTGAGTGAGGTCTTGGAGAAAGTGGAAGAAGAGAGGACTGTGTTTAGGACAGTGACAGAAATGGGTGTTTATAAGAAGGGAAGTGCCTCTGTAGCCTACATTAACTCCCATTGAACTACTTCTTTAATAACTAAACACTTCAGGGTGGAAGTGATGGGGTCCAAAGTTGCAGAGATTTATAGCTGTGTGAGGGTGTTGCACACCAATGCTGCTTAATGCCTTTGTCAATCTCTGCCAGGGGCTGCAGACTGCAATTAAAACCATATGGATCAAAAAGCCATTGTGGAGAAGTCAATGACATTTAAGTGGGATTTGAGTTAGAGGTGCCAGGTAGGACTTTTGAGGAGGTGTGAAGGGGGGAGAGGAAAGGAAGGGAAGTTATACAGTGACAGTTGATAAAACAATATTAAAGCTAGAGACAAGTTAACTTCACCAAGCTCAGAGTTTTGAGTTCAGGTCTGATAAGCATTCAGAAATCCAGGGGCTTATCAGAAGTAGCTAGATCCTCTCTGTCTGCAGAACTGAGCTGGAAAGCTCACAGCAGATCTGCCTCTGCTTAGAAACCCTTCACAGGTTATTTCCTTGCATTTTAGCATTTTAATTACCACTCTGCCTGGGACCAGGCAGGCACAGGAGGCTGAAAAGCAAAAGGAGCACACCAGTTGTACAATTTCTTCACCATGAGGGTGGTGAGACCCTGGAACAGGTTGCCCAGGGAGGTGGCAGAAGCCTCATCCCAGAAGGTGTTCAAGGCCAGGCTGGGTGAGGCTCTGGCCAGCCTGATACAGTGTGAGGTGTCCCTGGGCATAGCAGGGGGGTTGGAATTAGATGATGCTTGTGGTCCCTTCCAACCCTGCCTGATGCTCTGATTTTCATACAGATGTCTCAATCAAAGCTCAAATGTCCTATTAAAAACAAAACCAGATTAAACCAACAAAACCACCCCAACCACTGCAGTTTTGGACTGGATCTGAGATGAAAGGTGGCATTTTGTTTGCTTGTTTGTGGTTCTTTATCTCTATTTATCATCCAGCCCCAGCCAAGCTAATGAACCCTGAGAAAAGGATATTAATTTTAGACCTCACCTAGCATCATTCTGGGATCTGCTGAAAATGCCATCAATAAAAGGGAATACATCTAGCATGAAGGCAGCTTGTCAACAAGATGACTGAGTCTTGCACTCTGTAAATGGCTTATCTTAGCCCACCTAAGATCTTACTGACATGGATACATCTGAAACCATCCCCTCAGAGATAGTCATGAGGTTCAGCAAGACCTGAAGTCAAGGCAAACAACTGAGACATGGATTTCCACTGCTGCAGACAGCAATGAGCTCTGCCCTGAGCCTCCTCTGCTGCAGGCTGCACACCCCCAGCTCCCTCAGCCTCTTCTCATAGGGCTGCACTCCAGACCCCTCACCAGCTTCATCACCCAAGATGTCCACTAAGAGACCAACCTTGAAGTTGATCTCTTCCCCCAGACACCCAGAGACTGAACAAGAGAACACAGCCTCAAGCTGTGTCAGGGCAGGTTCAGGCTGGATGTTAGGAAGCTCTTCCCAGCAAGAGTCACTGGCACTGGATGGGCTGCCTGGGGAGGTGGTGGAGTCCCCATCCCTGGAAGTGTTTAAAAGGAGGCTGGATGAGGCACCTAGTGCCAGGGTTTAGTTAATTAGAAGGTGTTAGGTGATAGGTTGGACTCAATCTCCAAAGGTCTTTTCCAGCCTAGTTAGTGCTGTGATTCTGTGATGGTGACTCCATCACCCCCCTGTGCAGCCTGTTCCAATCCCTGACGACTCCTGCAGCAAGGAAAAGTTTCCTGATATCCAACCTAAATGCCCCCAGCACAATTTCAGGCCATTTGACCTCATCTTGCCACCTGATACAAGGTAGAAGAGCCCAGCCCCACCTGCCTTTCAGGGAGCTGCAGAGAGCAGTGAAGTCTCCCCTCAGCCTGCTCTTCTCCAGACTAACCAAACCCAGCAATCCCAGTTTCTCCTCACCAGCCCTGTTCTCCAGACCCTTCCAGAGCTTTACTGCCCTTCTCTAGACATGCTCCAGCAACTGTTAAGATGTTAAAGATCTCTCTGTTTTGTTATTAGTCTTTTTAAAGCCAGAGAAGCTTGAGGTGTCAGCAGCAATTTGTACTCCTGGCATATCTTGTACTCCCTTATACAGTCTGGTAGCTACAAATAAAAGCATGACTGCAAAACTTTGTGTCTCACCCACCACTAACCTTAATTGGCCTCATGCAGACATCTTCTGGTGTCTCTGCAAGCATCATGCAGAACTGGATGAATCCCAGAAATTACAACACCTACCCCAAGCCTTTGATGGAAGTACAGAGGACAGGATGAGTCTACTCATAACTTCCCTAATATTCCCAATGAAGAAACCACTGGGACAGAGTGGCTGAGAGCAGCCAGGCAGAGAGGGACCTGGGGGTGCTGATAATAGGCTGAAGATGAGCCAGCAGAGTGCCCAGGTGGCCAACAGAGCCAATGGCATCCTGGGCTGGCTCAGGAGCAGTGTGGGCAGCAGGACAAGGGAGGTTCTTCTGCCCCTGTGCTCAGCACTGCTCAGGCCACCCCTTGAGTGCTGTGTCCAGTTCTGGGCTCCTCCATTCAAGAGAGATGTTGAGGTGCTGGAAGGTGTCCAGAGAAGGGCAGCAAGGCTGGGGAGGGGCCTGGAGCACAGCCCTGTGAGGAGAGGCTGAGGGAGCTGGGGGGGTGCAGCCTGCAGCAGAGGAGGCTCAGGGCAGAGCTCATTGCTGTCTGCAGCTGCCTGCAGGGAGGCTGTAGCCAGGTGGGGTTGGGCTCTGCTGCCAGGCAGCCAGGGACAGAACAAGGGGACACAGCCTCAAGCTGTGCCAGGGGAGGTCTAGGCTGGATGTTAGGAGGAAGTTGTTGGCAGAGAGAGTGATTGGCATTGGAATGGGCTGCCCAGGGAGGTGGTGGAGTCACCGTGCCTGGAGGTGTTGAAGCAAAGCCTGGCTGGGGCACCTCTTCTGTGCTCCACAACCTCCCTGGGCAACCTGTGCCAGCATTTCACCTCCCTCACTGTAAAGAGCTTCTTCCCAACATCCAGTTTAAATCTCCCCTCTCGTACATTTCTTTCTCACCATGCAAAGAAAGCTCCCTCAGGAACAGCAGAGTGGCATTAGACGTTTGCATTCCTAGGGGGTGTTTTCCCCTCTGTGAGCCAACAGTGAGGGAGGGTAAGATGTGTCTAGACATATATTTAAACACCTATTTATTTATGCACCTGTATTTCTGTCTACATAATTACACTTAGGAGCATAAGCAGAGAAATAAATGCAGCCTGCAGAGAATTAAATAAATGGGCACTCAAAAGCCCAACAAAGTTTGCTGCTGAACAGAAGTTAAGGAGTGTGAGCAGGCACAACACTGACTCTCTTGTAGCATTTCAGTTAAAGGCTGACCTGGAGACATTCTTCTGTGTGAGTAGGAGGTAAATCTGCTTCTATGTTAACTTAATCTTTGGCCTTTCTCAAACAGACACTGTAATTGCTTCGTGTGCTGCATTTTTCCTTTGGCATTGAATACGTTCCCAGGAAGAGTCATTTGCCATTGGAATGGGCTGCCCAGGCAGGTGCTGGAGTCACTGTGCCTGGAGGTGTTGAAGCAAAGCCTGGCTGGGGCACTTAGTGCCATGGTCTGGTTGATTGGCCAGGGCTGGGTGCTAGGTTGGACTGGCTGAGCTTGGAGGTCCCTTCCACCCTGGCTGATTCTATGATTCTCAGAACACTGTTCCAGAAGGACCAAGCCTAAACCAACAAACAGATATCACACTGGACTGGACCACTGATTAGATGGAAACTTCAGTCCCAAGGGCACAAGTTTAGTGCTTGATTCATTCTTCTGCATCTATCATTTGTTGGCAAGGAGAGACTGAGGAAGAGATGGAGAGCAAGCAAGATCTAGCAGTTTAATGCAAAGGCTGAATCTTTTAGATGACTGAGTCAAAACTAAGCTGAAATGAGTGATTGAGATGTGCTCAGCCATCCCTTCCCAGCCCTCACTGGACAGCAGTGTGACATCAGACTGCTTTTTTTCTCCAAGGATCACTTAACCAGAGGAACATGAAAAATGAATTAGTCCCCTCTCAGTGGAGCACAGGTGACAAGGACATAGCCCAGACACACTGAAGGAAAAAAAAACACCATTGGCAAAATTGAACTTCAAAAGTATTGTTAGACAGAAAATTAATCTTGTTTCTACCTTGTCTTAGCAAAGATCTTGTGAAAGGATAAGCAGAAGCAGTTTGGTTTAAAAGCTTCCTCAACTGGCAGGGTAAGCAGGTCAGAGAGGAAGCAGCAGACAAGAAGCAGCAGCATTTTCCAGGGGTACAACCCATGCACAGAACTGCTAACACCTTGCTATGAGCATTCAAAGCTGTGTGAAAGGATTGAGATGCCAATAAAAGAATCCAGGGTCCCCTTACTAGCATCTCTTCCTCCCTCTCTGCATCATTTTCCAGGGGTACAACCCCTGATGATGAGGGGACAGGAGGGCATGGCTGATGAGGAGAGGCTGAGGGACCTGGGGCTGCTTAGTCTGGAGAAAAGAAGACTTAGACAGGATTTGACAAATGTTTAAAAGTATCTGAAGGCTGCCAGGAGTGGGGGGGACAGGCTCTGCTCACTGCTCCCTGGGACAGGACAAGCAGCAATGGATGGAAGCTGCAGCACAGGAGGTTCCAGCTCAACACAAAGGGGAACTTCTTTACTCTAAGGGTCCCAGAGCCCTGGCACAGGCTGCCCAGAGAGGCTGTGGAGTCTCCTTCTCTGAAGGCTTTCCAGGCCTGTCTGGATGTGCTCCTCTGTGATCTGTGTTAGATAGGATTGTCCTGCTCTGGCAGGGGGGTTGGGCTCAATGATCTCCTTGGGTCCCTTTCAACCCCTGACACCCCGTGCACAGAACTGCTGCCACCTCAGTGTTTGCCTTCAAAGCTGCACTGAAGATCCCAATAAAACAATCCAGGGTCCCATCACTTGCATCTCCTCCTCCCTCTCTGCTACAGGCTGAGCATTATGCTGGCTGGAAGCAGGAAATTATTTCACAGGCTGGAGTGAAACTCCCTGCAACTGCTCCCCTGATAACTAATCAATTGGGCTCCCATGATGGCCACAAAGCACCCTCAGATATCCAGGCTGCTCCTGCTCTTTATGGACGTGCTGAATTATACATGGCAGTAAATGGAAACACACCACTCTCCTCCAGCTGCTGCAGTGCATTCACATCAAACCAGTGCTACCACAACATATTGGCAGCCTTCTTTTGCAACGAGTCAACTTCAGGATGATTTCCACGTAGAGAGCTGGAAGGTAATTGGACTTGTCCCAAGAAAACCATAGATCCATAAGAAGAGGGGAAGATTTAATGGAGGAACTTGTAATTACCTAGCTGCATGCAAATGATGGCACACCCCCTGCCCCAGGCTGCTCCTGCTGGCTATCTCATCTCAGCCAGGCGTGGACCCATACATTCTGCACTTCCCTGGGCTCTCTCTCTCCCTTTCTGAGGGGCATCTAACCTTTTTTTCTCCACTCCTCCAGCACAGATTCTCTCCAAGTAAATCCAGCCCAGCAGGCAGACTTTCAGAATTACCACCAACTCTAACATCTTGGTGTCTGAAATTAATTTCAACTCCTACCCAACACTTCAGCAGCTCGATCCCTCCACCTCCAAAAGGGTTTATTACCCTCCCCATCTGGCTCTGCAAACAGAAAACTGATTCCTCTCCCAAAGGGAAAAAAGGCAGAAGAAAGTTTTCAGCAGTTTCTCAGCAACATAAGAAATCAGAGAACCATGGAAATGTTCCAGCTGGAAAAGCCCTCTAAGGCCATCAAGTCCAAGCATCAACCCAGCACCACCACGGCCATCAAACCGCAGCCCACACGTCCATGCTCACACCTCCAGGCATGGTGACTCCACCACCTCCCTGGGCAGCCTCTTCCAGAACCTGACCACTCCTGCAGGAATTTCTCTTTTCTTCATCTCCAACATAACTCTCCCCTGGCACAATTCTGAGCCATTTCCTCTCCATCTACCACCTGGTAGTAGGGAGAAGAGGCCAAGGCTCACCTCACTTCAGCCTCCTTTCAGGGAGCTGCAGACAGCAGTGAGGTCTCCTCTCTGCTTCAAACTCAATTTCAGAGAATCACAGAATTAACCAGATTAGAAAAGACCTCTGAGATCATCAAGTCCAACCAATCACCCAACACCTTCCAATTAACTAACTCATGCCACCGAGTGCCTTGTCCAGCCTTGTCCTGAACACCTCCAGGGGTGG
Source organism: Pogoniulus pusillus (assembly GCF_015220805.1). NCBI lineage: Eukaryota > Metazoa > Chordata > Aves > Piciformes > Lybiidae > Pogoniulus > Pogoniulus pusillus. Next base: position 2,254,371 of record NC_087283.1, on the reverse strand, counting down.
TGACTCCACCACCTCCTCGGGCAGCCCATTCCAATGCCAATCACTCTCCATGGAGAACTTTTTCCTAATGCCCAGCCTAACCCTGCCCTGGCACAGTTTGAGACTGCATCCCCTTGTTCAACAGAACTTCCACCACCTCCCTGAGCAACCTCTTCCAGGCTTTCACCACCCTCATGCTGAAGAACTTCTTCCTAACATCCAGTCTGAACCTACCCATTTCTAGCTTTGTTCCATTCCCCTTGGTCCTATCACTGCATCACATCCTAACATGTAGTGCAATCTCTTCCACTCTTTGTAGCCTAGGGGCAAACTGAAGCTTGAATCACTACAAACAGCAAAAACAGAATCAGGGAAGCACTAAGGCTAGAAAGGACCTTTAAGAACACCAAGTTCAACCATAACCCAACCACCATGGCTGCTAAAGCATGCTCCCTGGGCTAGGACAAGCAGCAATGGATGGAAGCTGCAGCACAGGAGGTTCCAGCTCAACACAAGGGGGAACTTCTTTCCTGTAAGGGTCCCAGAGCACTGGCACAGGCTGCCCAGAGAGGCTGTGGAGTCTCCTTCTCTGGAGGCTTTCAAAGCCTGTCTGGATGTGTTCCTGTGTGCCCTGAGCTAGACTGCATAGTCCTGCTGTGTCAGGAGGGTTGGACTTGATGATCTCCTTGGGTCCCTTCCAACCCCTGACATCCTGTGAGCCTGAAGAGTCTCAGCTTCTTACCTCTAAGGATGGTGACTCTACCATTCTCCCCAGGCAGCCTGTTCCAATCTTTGACCACTCTTACAACAAAGACATTTTTCCTCACCTCCAGCCCAAGCCTCCCCTGGCACAACTTCAACCCATTTCCTCTTGTCCTATCACTGGTCCAGTTCTGGGCTCCTCAATTCAAGAGAGATGTTGAGGTGCTGGAAGGTATCCAGAGAAGGGCAGCAAGGCTGAGGAGGGGCCTGGAGCACAGCCCTGTGAGGAGAGGCTGAGGGAGCTGGGGGTGTGCAGCCTGCAGCAGAGGAGGCTCAGGGCAGAGCTCATTGCTGTCTACAACTACCTGAAGGGAGGCTGTAGCCAGGTGGGGTTGGGCTCTTCTGCCAGGCAAGCAGCAACAGAACAAGGGGACAGAGCCTCAAGTTGTGCCAGGGGAGGTCTAGGCTGGATGTTGTTAGGAAGTTGTTGTCAGACAGAGTGATTGGCATTGGAATGGGCTGCCCAGGGAGGTGGTGGAGTCATCATCCCTGGAGGTGTTGAAGCCAAGCCTGGCTGGGGCACTTAGTGCCATGGTCTGGTTGATTGGCCAGGGCTGGGTGCTAGGTTGGGCTGGATGAGCTTGGAGCTCTCTTCCCACCTGGTTGATTCTATGATTCTATGATTGCCTGGGAAAAGAGACCAAGAGCAGCTTCACCACAACAATGCTGTCCCCAAATTTTGTAGGATGAATCACAGAACGGTTTAGGTTAGAAGGGAGTTCAAAGCTCAGCCTGCTATAGGCAGGGACACCTCCCACTAGAACAGGTTGTTCAAGGCCTCATCCAACCTGGCCTTCAACATCTCCAGGGAGGTTGTGGAGCACAGAAGCACCCAACGTGATCTTCGATCACGTTGGGTGCTTCTGTGCTCCACAACCTCCCTGGGTAACCTGTGCCAGCATCTCCAGACCAGATGCAGATGACATCTTCCTTGAGCCCTGTGACATCGAGTCAGCCAAGTGGAGCAGCTCAGCCACTAAATCTGTGGCCATGAAAGCACACAACAACTGTCACCCACTTGGTCTCTGGGCTCCCAGCAAAATGAAATCACCATTGTTGTTATGAATTGCAGCGTCGTATTTACGGTGGGATATTGATCTCAATTTTCTCTCCTTCACATTGAAATAATGCAATTGCTTACTTCACTGTGGGAAATCTGGGGACTTTAAATCCTTGTGAAGAATAGCTGTGAAATCCTCAGTTTTACATAGCATTAATCAGGCCTGAAGTCAAGTGACAGAAAGCCAATAGTGGCGGTTCAGAGGGAGGTGGGGAGAAAAGGAGTCTGCAGTGGATTCTCTCCTGTGACAGTGCTGCTGATGTTTTCACCCCCAGGTTCTGGACAAGAGCACAGTGTTTGGTAGAAGAGCCATTGGGAATGCACACAGAGTGAACACCACTGCCCTGGCCTGCCTCTGCAGTAAATAGAGTCCCCAGGACCACTTACACTGAAGAGTGTATTTTCTGTTCACAACTGTGCAGGAAATAAGAGAGGGATGACCAAGGCTCTGCCCTCTGAGACCACACCTGAAAGCAGCAGCAGAGAGCCTGCCAAAGAATGCCTCAGGTTGGAAGGGACCTCAGAGATCAGCTGCTCCAATCTCCCCATCATGGTCAGGAACATCTCTCAGGATCACAGGCTCACAGGATGCCAGTGGTTGGAAAGGACTCAAAGCTATCACCAAGTCCAACCCTCCCCAGAGCAGGACCACACAATCTAGCTCAGGAACACATCCAGACAGGCCTTGAAAGCCTCCAGAGGAGGAGACTCCACAGCCTCTCTGGGCAGCCTGTGCCAGGGCTCTGGGGCCGTTACAGGAAAGAAGTTCCCCCTTGTGTTGAGCTGGAACCTCCTGTGCTGCAGCTTCCATCCATTGCTGCTTGTCCTACCCCAGGGAGCAGAGCCTGTCTCCTCCTCCTGACCCCCAGCCCTCAGATATTGATAAACATTGATTACATCCCCTCTATTTCTTCTCTTCTGCAGACTGCACAGCCCCAGGTCCCTCACCCTCCAGCAGGCAGTGCTCCAGTCCCATCACCCTCACAGCTCTCTGCTTGACCCCCTCCAGCAGACCTCTGTCCCTCTTAAACTGGGGATCCCACTGGCCCTCTTGGCCACCAGGGCACATTGCTGTGCCATAGGTGATGTCCCCCAGCACCCCCAGGTCCCTCTCCACGGGGCTGCTCTCCAGCAGATCAGACAGCAATGAGCTCTGCCTTGAGCCTCCTCTTCTGCAGGCTGCACACCCCCAGCTCCCTCAGCCTCACCTCCCAGGGCTCTGCTCCAGGCCCCTCCCCAGCCTTGCTGCCCTTCTCTGGACACCTTCCAGCACCTCAGCATCTCTCTTGAATTGAGGAGCCCAGAACTGGACACAGGACTGAAGGTGTGGCCTGAGCAGTGCTGAGCACAGGGGCAGAATAACCTCCCTTGTCCCACTGGCCACACTGCTCCTGATGCAGGCCAGGATGCCATTGGCTCTCGTGGCCAGTGACAGAAATAGACAGAAACAGAAGGTAGACAATGCACCAAATCCATTAGTGCCATTAGCACTCTCACACTGCACTAGCAAACAGCGCTTGCGAGGAGCAGCAAAGGACATGGAATTCACTGAACTCTTCTGGGGTTGGGAGAGGATCTCCTGGCAGTGGAAGTGACAGAGGATTTTGCAAGGAAGGGAGCAAAATCTGCTACCTGAGACCCTCAAACAGCAGGAGGAGTGGGGCTGATGTTTCAGACCATGAGGAACCCTTACCTTTTCCAAGGAGCAACACCACTCCAAGGAACTTTTTTCCTAAGTAGCAGCTGCAGTAAAAGCTTTTCAGGCCCTTGGACTGGTGTTGTGGAGCAACAACTATCTGCTCTGATAGCCTGGCTGTAGCCCAGCACATCTGCTCTGACAGTGTGGCTAGAGAGCTGCAGCACCAGCAAGAGCTGACACTGCACAGCACTGCTCATCACTTATTCAAGCCGGTCTGAAGTGTGTTCCCTTCCCACAGACCCAGCTGTGAAGACACTCATCACAGCACCCTACATGCATGCCTCTTTGGTCAGCTTCTTCCCACACATCCTTGGACCCATTCCTGCTTCCTCCACTGTTTACAGTCTTAAGATTTTTGAGGATTGTTATCACATCAACAGAGCTAAAGGAGACAGAACTGCAGGCAAGAATAACACAGAGCTGACCTCAGAGGGGCTGCATCTGGCCTCTGGAGCAACACAACCACCACACCAGAGTCAGCAGTCACAAAGTTAAAGGGAAAGGAGGACAGGGGAACAACAATTAGGGTAACTGTGAAGTGCCTGCTGAAAAGAGTCCTGTAAGACAGAGTCATCATTTCCATGGCTCTGGGGAAAGAGCAAAGAGAATCAGTGCTCAAGTCAAGGAGCCAGAGTTTGTGAGTAAGGCATCCACTGCAGCTCAGACACCCCAGGCCTGCTGGATAATTCTGTCTTATGGCCTTGTTTGCTAATCCATGCCAGATCTACAAGCAAAAGGGGATTTTGTACAAGGGCTTGGAGTGGTAGGATGAGAGGGAATGGATTGAAGCTTGACAAGGGCAGATTTAGACTGGAGATTAGGAAGTAATTCGTAACAGTGAGGGTGGTGAAACACTGCAGCCTGTTACTGAGGGAGGTTGTGGATGTCCCCTCCCTGGAGGTGTTCAAGTCCAGATTGGATGAGACCTTGAGCAACCTGGGCTAGTGGAAACTGTCCCAGTCCATGGAAAGGGGGTTGGAACTGGATGATTTTTGAGGTTGCTTCCAACCCAAGTTGCATCTGGAGCACTCCAGTTCAAGAGGGACATAGAACTGCTGGAGAGAGCCCAGTGCACAGCCACAAAGATGCTGAAGGGAATGGAACATCTCTCTTACAAGGAGAGCCTGAGGGTGCTGGGGCTGTGCTGCTTGGAGGAGACTAAGAGGTGACCTCAGAGCTCAGCCAGTTCCAACCCCCTGCAATAGGCAGGGACACCTCCCACTAGAACAGGTCACTCAAGGCCTCATCCAGCCTGGCCTTCAAAATCTCCAGGGAGGTTGTGGAGCACAGAATCACCCAATGTGATCTTTGATCTTTGATCACATTGGGTGATTCTGTGCCTCGCAACCTCCCTGGGCAACCTGTGCCAGTGTCTCACCACCCTCACTGCAAAGAACCCTTTCCTGACATCCAGTCTACATCTCCCCTCTGCCAGTCCAAACCCATTCCTCCTCGTCCTGTCATTACCAGACCTTGTCAATAGTCCCTCCCCAGCCCTCCTGTAGCCCCCTTCAGATACTGAAATGCTACTATAAGGTCTCCTCCAAGCCTTTTCTTCTCCAGGCTGCAGAGCCCCAACTCTTGTATCCTGTCCTCAGAGCAGAGCTGCTGCAGCCCTCTGAGCATCTTCGTTGCCCTCCTCTGGACTGGCTCCAACAGTTCCATGTCCTCCTTGTGCTGGGGGCTGCAGAACTGCACACAGGACTCCAGGTAGGAGGGGTTGTTCCTCCTGTGGATTTTCCCCCTCTGCTAAGGAAACAGGGGAGGGATTTTTGGAGCAGAAAGTGAAGAGGCAGCATTGTGCTTTGAGGAGAAGAGGTTGGCTGCTGGGGTTTATGCTCTGTGTGTGCACACCCAGATATTAGGGGCATTCTCTGCAGGATTTGTGCACCCTCAGTGAACCACAGCCTCAGTGCATTGTGTCTGCAGGCTGCAGGCATACAGCTCTCCTGTACCTCCCATGGCAGGCAGTCTGCTGAAGGCTCTGACAGGGGATTCATTAGGTAGGCACCAAGGCCTTCAGCCGTCTGTGTGGGTTCCTCACATTCAGAGGCTGGGGTTCACGACACGGACACGGGTCAGCCTCTAGGAGCACTTTCATTTCATTGTGCACAGCCCTTTCAGACAATCTGCTGCATTTCTGCCCTCTATTTAATAACCCAGGTAATTAAGAAATGTACAGAAGAGTCTCCTGGGTTTAGAATTAGCAAGAGCTGACTGCTTTGTTCCTCTGAAATCAAGCTAAAAGCAACTGTTAGGGGAGACCTTCAGAGAGAAGCACTCAGAGGGAGCAGAGGGTATAATTCTTTAAAAACAAAACCTGAACAGCACTGATGGGAAGAAAACTCATCATGACTGAAATAGCAGACCTGCAAACTGAGTGCTGTGCTGCTCTGAGGAGTCAGCTGAACACCAGCATGGAAACTCCCTCAGCACATTTATTCCTTCTGGCAGAATGTGCCCAGCAGGACAAGGGAGGTTCTTCTGCCCCTGTGCTCAGTGCTGCTCAGGCCACACCTTGAGTGCTGTGTCCAGTTCTGGGCTCCTCAGTTCAAGAGAGATGTTGAGGTGCTGGAACATGTCCAGAGAAGGGCAATGAAGGTGGTGAGTGGCCTGGAACACAAAGCCTATGAGGAGAGGCTGAGGGAGCTGGGGGGGTGCAGCCTGCAGCAGAGGAGGCTCAGGGCAGAGCTCATTGCTGTCTGCAGCTCCCTGAAGGGAGGCTGTAGCCAGGTGGGATTGGGCTCTGCTGCCAGGCAAGCAGCAAGAGAAGAAGGGGACACAGTCTCAAGCTGTGCCAGGGGAGGTCTAGGCTGGATGTTAGGAGGAAGTTGTTGTCAGAGAGAGTGATTGGCATTGGAATGGGCTGCCCAGGGAGGTGGTGGAGTGGCTGTACCTGGAGGTGTTGAAGCCAAGCCTGGCTGGGGCACTTAGTGCCATGGTCTGGTTGATTGGCCAGGGCTGGGTGCTAGGTTGGGCTGGCTGAGCTTGGAGCTCACTTCCAACCTGTCTGATTATATAATCCTCTTTCCAGTGAGAGCAGGTACAGCCAAGTGCATGACTTTCATCCCAGCATCATAACATGATCATCCAATCAATATTGGAGTAAGTAAACCTAACCTCTGGACATTGCTGAAACCCTGCAGGGCCAGAAGATGACTTCTGTTTTTTCTGTCTGAAGAGAGGGCACTTGGACAGCACATTTTGGAAGCCTTCTGTGTGTGTTACATCACTGTGTTCATTATGACACTCCTGCTAGGTTTGGTTTTCTGCCTTAACACCAAGCTGGCAGCAGCTCTGCTGTGAGGACAGGCTGAGGGGGCTGGGGCTGTTCAGCCTGGAAAAGAGAAAGCTCCAGTCAGAGCTGACAGAGCTGGAGTTGTTCAGCCTGGAGATGAGAAGGCTCTGGGGAGACCTAATAGCAGCCTGCCAGCACCTGAAGGAGACTATAAGAAAGATGGAGAGTGACTGTTTGCAAAGGCCTGCAGGAATAGGATGAGGGCAATGGCTTCAAACTAGGGAAGAGCAGATTGAGACAGGATGTTAGCAACAAGTTCTGCACCACAGGGATGGTGGAACACTGTGACAGGTTGGTGACTGAGGCCCCATCCCTGGAGATATTCAAACTGAAGCTTGGCAAGGCTCTGGGTAACCTGATCTAGTTGAGAATGCCCCTGCTGACTGCAGAAAGGGTTGGACTGGATGACCTCAGGAGGTCCCTTCCAACCCAAACCATCTTATGATTGATTCTAAGCTGGCATTTTGAACTCAAGTTGCCAGAAATGAATGATGGAATAGTCTCACAGAGAATCAAGCAGGTTGGAAGAGACCTCCAAGCTCATCCAGTCCAATCTAACACCCAGCCCTAGCCAGTCAACCAGACCATGGCCCCAAGTGCCTCTTCCAGTCTTTTCTTGAACACCTCCAGGGACAGTGACTCCATCACCTCCCTGGGCAGCCCATTCCATGATGCTCATCCCCACTTGTTGCAATCCAGAAGACAATGGCCCCATTCCCACACTGATCCAGCTTTAAATTGGAGGAACAGGGCTTCAGCAAAATCTTACCCATGATTTTCAGACCCACTGTAAGCCACACGTTGCCTTTGGGCTCAGAATAAAGAGAAAGGAATCAAACACTGAGCTCTTAAAAATATCTACATCCTTCTGCACCTGAATGTGTGGTAATTTCCAGCTTTGTTTCACCCTGTAAGTGCTGTAATTACCCAAGCACATCAGATAGGTCACGTTTAGCCACTTGATGGAGTAAGAGAAGAGGCTGAGTTGTCCTCTGCTGGGTAATTACAATCGTTAAGGAGAGGTGGGATGATCCTCAGCGTTCCCCTCTTCCATTTCTCCCCCATTCCTCTGAAAAAGCTTCCAATTACGTAGTGAAAAGCTTTTGGCAATGACAGATAAGAAGTCCTGGTCTGTTTCAGGCTCCCTCTGTGCCTCCTCAGCCCTTTCTTCCCTCCAACAGCGGATGCACACTGTCCTGCCTCCCCATAGCTTCCTGCCATTTTCACTCCCACCTTCAAATCTTCATCTCTTTCCTCCTGCCTGCCAAAAAGGATTCTTGTCATGCTCCCTTCTGATCAATACCCTACAGGCAGTTTTCTCCCAAAGAGAGAAATCTTTGGTGCATTGGGTGCTTTTTTGAATGACAGACCCTCTCCAGCTGTTGCCAACTCATGCACACACAGGTATTTTACAGCCCCTCTGCTTCTGACCACAGCAAACCCTCTGCCTCTCAGGATGCCACCCTGCCCTTCTGCAAGGTTTGTGTGCACACTGTGGCAAGGCTGTGCAGGTTTCAGCTGAGGCTGGAGAGGAATCCCAGGGTGTTTGGTAGAGTTTCTGTTCTGCTATGAAATGAGAACTGACATTTCAGCACAACACTAAATCCCCACAATTAGGCTGAAATTGAAGTTGCACTGTATTCCCTGGATCTGAGGTTCTCCAAACATAAAGGCAAGCAGCATTATGCTAAAGACCAATTGTGTCTCCTCTCATGCAATAACCACTTTGCAATCATGTCACTCACTCTAATGGCTTTGCATCGCTCTTGCTGCAACTGCCAGGGGAAAGGCTTCCAGAGAAAACCAAGCAAGTTGGCTCTTTCTAATTGCAAAGGTATCCAGAAACACTGCTCTTAGCTGAAAGGCATTGCTCAGGGCTCGATGGCACAGTTAATTCCATTAGGACTGGTCACAGATGAAACAGCCCAGACACAAACCTAACACACACACAGAGCTCATTACTAAACACCAAGACAGGGAACGCCGTTAAGGTGACCACATCACCTCAAGACTCCTCCACTGTGTCTGACAGACACTAGACCTCCCCTGGCACAGCTTGAGACTGTGTCCCCTTCTTCTGTTGCTGGCTGCCTGGCAGCAGAGCCCAACCCCACCTGGCTACAGCCTCCCTTCAGGGAGCTGCAGGCAGCAATGAGCTCTGCCCTGAGCCTCCTCTGCTGCAGGCTGCACACCCCCAGCTCCCTCAGCCTCTCCTCACAGGGCTGTGCTCCAGGCCCCTCCCCAGCCTTGCTGCCCTTCTCTGGACACCTTCCAGCACCTCAACATCTCTCTTGAACTGAGGAGCCCAGAACTGGACACAGCACTCAAGGTGTGGCCTGAGCAGTGCTGAGCACAGGGGCAGAAGAACCTCCCTTGTCCTGCTGCCCACACTGCTCCTGAGCCAGCCCAGGATGCCATTGGCTCTGCTGCCCACCTGGGCACTGCTGCCTCATCTTCAGCTGCTCCATACCAGCACCCCCAGCTCCCTCTCTGTCTGGCTGCTCTCAGCCACTCTGTCCTGTAGTGCTGCTTGGGGTTGTTGTGGCCAGAGTGCAGAACCCTGCACTTGGCCTTGTTCAGTCTCATCCCATTGGCCTCTGCCCACCCATCCAGGCTGGCAAGGTCCCTCTGCAGGGCTCTCCTACCTTCCAACAGATCAACTCCTGCTCCTAGCTTGGTGTCATCTGCAAACTTCCTGATGCTGGCTTCAATCTCCTGGTCCAGATTACCAGTAAAGTTACTGAACAGGACTAGGCCCAGCACTGGTCCTGGGGGGACACCACTAGTGCCAGCTGGATGTGGCACCATTCACCACCACTCAGACTCAGAGCCTTTTGTCCTCAGCACTGTGAAGTTCCTATGTATTGCCTTTGGAAGGAGTGCATCCTCTGCTCCTCTGAATCCATCTTGCACTCAGGCTGATGGGTAGCACAGACAGGAGCCTCAGATGATGCTTCAGTTTGCTCCCCTCTCAGATCAAAAGGACTACAGAGGGGGTGCGAGTGTGCATGTAAGAACAGTGCATGTGCAGCAAGGCAGCAAAGAAAGAAAACACAAGCACTGCCAGAGAAAAAATTCAAAGAGAAATGCCACTGTAATGGGCAAATTAGAAATAATTAGCAGGCAGACAGACCAAGGCCAAGGTCTGTCTCTGCAGTGAAGTCATCCCGACACAAACCAGACCAACCAGATGCGGCACCGAGCAGGCAGCAGATCTCACACAGGATTACACAGGATCACAGGAGATGAGGGGTTGGAAGGGACTCAAGGAGATCATCTAGTTCCAACCCCCCTGCCATGCCCAGGGACACCCTACCCTAGAGCAGGCTGCACACAGCCTCAGCCAGCCTGGCCTCAAACACCTCCAGCCATGGGGCCTCAACCACCTCCCTGGGCAACCCATTCCAGCCTCTCACCACTCTCATGGTGCAGAACTTCCTCCTCACCTCCAGCCTGACTCTCCCCACCTCCAGCTTTGCTCCATTCCTCCCAGTCCTGTCACTACCTGAGAGCCTAAAAAGTCCCTTCCCAGCTTTTTTGTAGCCCCCTTCAGATCCTGGAAGGCCACAAGAAGGTCACCTGGGAGCCTCCTCTGCTCCAGCCTGCACAGCCCCAACTCTTTCAGTCTGTGCTCACAGCAGAGCTGCTGCAGCCTCTCAGCATCCTCATGGCCCTGCTCTGGACACACTCCAGCATCTCCACATCCCTTTTGTAACAGGGGCTCCAGAACTGGATGCAGTACTGCAGGTGGAGTCTGACCAGAGTGGAGCAGAGAATCACCGCCCTCCACCTGCTGGCCACACTTCTCCTGCTGCAGCCCAACACGGCAAGGTCCACCCTTCAGCAAGAGGCTCTTGGCTCATACCAGCTTTACTCTGCCTGCACCACGTCCCCTGCAAAGCACTCTCACTTTTTCTGAGCATTTAAGTCCTTTTCTCTCCCTGTTGTTAGCTGCCTCTTCAAAAGCCGCTAGCATCTCCTTCCCACAGCAGCCTGGAAACACTTCATTGCACTACAGCAGGGCTCTCTAGGAACTGGCAGTGCCTGTGCCTTCCTCCTTTGAGTTATTTTTGCCCCCTTCTCATTGAGGAGGGCCCTGAAGCCATATTCTCATTAAATCTTTATGGCTTATTTTAAAATAAGAAGCTATTGTCCCATACATCTCCTTAATTATGCACCAAGCCACGAGTCTCTAAGAACAGCTCTGCCAGAGACAACCAGGAGGCAAGGAAAAGGAAAGGAGCCTAACTCAGAGCTGGTTTTTCTTTTCCCTGTAACACAGGAACATGTGTAAGCATGAGAATGACTTGGCACAGGAAGGAGACTGAAGGCTCCCAAGGGAGGAAAACCAAAACAAGAGTCTATCAAAGAATTCATTTTCTGTCAAACTGATATAATTCCTATGTGGAGAGCACAGAGAATTTACTGCCTCGAGTAGGCTGCACCACACTCATAAAACAAACACTCACACCAGGCTCTTTGCTTCTTGAAAAACTCTTTAGGGCAACAAAGCTGGTGAAGGGTGCAGAGAAAAGGGCTGGGGAGGAGCAGCCGAGGGAGCTGGGGTTGGCTAGGCTGGGGAAGAGGAAGCCAAGGGGAGACCTCAGTGCTCTCTACAGCACCCTGAAAGGAGGCTGCAGTGAGGTGGGGTTGGGCTCTTCTCCCTAGTGCCAGGTGATATGAGAGGCAATGGCCTGAAATTGTTCCTAGGGAGGGCTGAGTTGCAGATAAGCAAACATTTCTTTGCTGGAAGAGTGGCCAGGGATTGGAGCAGGCTGCCCAGGGGGGTGCTGGAGTCGCTGTGCCTGGGGGTGCTCAAGAAACCTGAGGAGGTGGCACTTGGGGAGACAGTGGCCATGGGGGCATTGGGTTGATGGACTCAACCTTACAGACCTTTGGTAACTGAGATAATTCTATGCTTCAAGAGTCCCTTCTGAGCCACTTGGAGCTGAAGCATTAGCAATGAGTGACTTCATAAAGCCAAAGGATGCCAGATGCAATGTGATGTTTCACCAGCTAAGCTGGGACACATGCTACATGTGCAGACTGCTCTGACTCCAGTGACAGCTAGAGAAGGCAAAAGCCAAGAGAAGAAAGGTCTGAAATAATACCTGTAGTGTGATCAGGAAAAATGGTCTGAGTCTACACTGGGTTTGCTCTGATTCTCACACAAGACTGAGGACAAAAGTTGCTGCTCCTCACAGGTTTTCATAATGAAGCTTTAGACAAAGTGCAGACATCTCCAGAAGATGAGTTGGTGCCTGCCACCTTCCACTACAGGAGGAGTAAATGCTGCTGACAGTCTCTTGGTGACATCATGAGCTGACACACAGGGAGAAACTGATGCTTTGAGGTCTTAAGTCTGCTTGATAAAGATCAGGGTAGGGGGAAAAACACTCATCCAGGTTTACAGAATGAATCAAGTTGGAAAAGACCTCTAAGACCATCAAGTCCAACCTTCTATCCAACACCTCCATCACCACTAACTACACCATGTCCCATCCACTCCTTCCTTGAACACCTCCAGAGGTGGTGGCTCCACCACTTCCCTGGGCAGCCTGTTCCAATCTTTCCATTGGAGCAATATCAATAGTTGAGTTTTAGGCTTCTTGAAGGTTGAATGAAGGTTTCAAATAAGGAAAATTTCTCATCATAGAATCACAGTACCAACCAGATGGGAAGAGAGCTCCAAGCTCATCCAGGCCAACCTAGCACCCAGCCCTGGCCAAGCAACCAGACCATGGCACTAAGTGCCCCAGACAGGCTTGGCTTCAACACCTCCAAGGTACAGCAACTCCACCACCTCCCTGGGCAGCCCATTCCAATGCCAATCACTCTCTCTGACAACAACTTCCTCCTAACATCCAGCCTAGACCTCCCCTGGCACAGCTTGAGACTGTGTCCCCTTGTTCTGTTGCTGCTTGCCTGGCAGCAGAGCCCAACCCCACCTGGCTACAGCCTCCCTTCAGGCAGCTGCAGACAGCAATGAGCTCTGCCCTGAGTCTCCTCTGCTGCAGGCTGCACACCCCCAGCTCCCTCAGCTGCCCCTCACAGGGCTCTGCTCCAGGCCCCTCCCCAGCCTTGCTGCCCTGCTCTGGACACCTCCCAGCACCTCAACATCTCTCTTGAACTGAAGAGCCCAGAACTGGACACAGCACTCAAGGTGTGGCCTGAGCAGTGCTGAGCACAGGGGCACAAGAACCTCCCTTGTCCTGCTGCCCACACTGCTCCTGAGCCAGCCCAGGATGCCATTGGCTCTGCTGCCCACCTGGGCACACTGCTGGCTCATCTTCAGCTCCTCTCTACCAGCACCCCCAGCTCCCTCTCTGGCTGGCTGCTCTCCAGTCCCTATGTCCCCAGCTTGCAGTGCTGCTTGGAGTTGTTGCAGAACCCTGCACTTGGCCTTGTTCAATCTCATCCCATTGGCCTCTGCCCACCCATGCAGCCTGGCCAGGTCTCTCTGCAGGGCTCTCCTACCCTCCAGCAGATCCACAGCTGCTCACAGCTTAGTGGCACCTGCAAACTTACTGTTTGCTCTCCTGGAAACTATGAGGCTACATCACAAGAGGACTGCTAAGAGGTGCAGGCAGCTCTGAGGTTGGGCTGTCCAGCACCGTGGCTCTGTTCTCTGGAATGCCACTTGTTTTCTTTGCAGCTGTATTCAAACTGTAGGAAATTGCACCCTGGGGCCTGAAGCCCAAATTCTCTGGGGTTTAAATGTTTGGGGTTTTTTTTTCTCCTAGACCCAGATGATGTTAGAAAGAAACTACCATAATTATTCAGTCACTTTTTTTCATGAACCCATTAGCAATTGCATGCAAATTAATATCACTCCTGGTGCAGTCTTACCTAGTTAAACAACGACTGGAGGCAGGGCAGGAGGAGACATCCCTGCCTAACAGCAGCAAAGAAGAGGTGGTGAAAATGCATACAGCAGCCCTGGCTGTGGAATCAGGGTGGGAAGGACCACCAATCTTTGGTTCAGCTGCTAATCCAAGCTGTGGCCCTCTCTGTCCTCAGGCATGCAGCTCTCCCAGCAGCCACAGTGACAGATGTTTTACATGGGTAATCCTTCATCCCCCTAATCCCAGCTGAGGGTTAGAATTGATGGACACCGGCTACACAGAGAGAAACGACTTGCAAATACCTACGTTCAGGCTTGAATAAACACTACTGAAGAAACATATTAATAACAATAGAGGCTTTAGAGTGAGATTAGCTGCTGACACAAATAACACTGATTCACACCACGGGCAGCGAGGCTACAGAAACGCGGAGCACGAAAGCGCGTGGGCAAGAGTTGTTCCACCACCCAAGCAGCAAACCAACCCCAGCACCCCAGGAGGAGACAGCAGAAAGATGCCAAGCAAAGCAAGGATGGCTCCTCTTAACTGCACCCCAAAGAACTGAACAGCTCTCCTGGCTACAGGTGCAAAGTAGAACTTGGGGAGGATTAAATGCATGTTTCTTTTCTGTTAGCTTTTTTTCCTAGCGTGAGACCTGGATAGAGCAGAAAGCTTTGTGGTTGCACACAGTGGCAGAGATCAGAGCTGAAACTGGGCAGCATTTGCCTTTGTGGCACACAATTAGCTCTTCAGGAATGTGACAGGGGAAGGAGAGTATCTGCTTCTGCTCCCTCTATGTTAATCCATCACGCTCACATCTGACAACATGCCTAAGGGACCCTCAATTTGCCATCTGATATGCAGCTATGGTTGTCTCCCAGTCAAGGCCTCACTTAGAATCAGCCAGGTTGGAAGAGACCTCCAAGATCATCCAGTCCAACCTAGCACCCAGCCCTAACCAATCAATTAGACCATGGCACTAAGTGCCTCATCCAGGCTTTTCTTGAAGACCCCCAGGGACGGTGCCTCCACCACCTCCCTGGGCAGCCCATTCCAATGCCAATCACTCTCTCTGTGAAGAACTTCTTCCTAATATCCAGCCTAGACCTACCCTGGCACAACTTGAGACTGTCCCCTTGTTCTATTGCTGGTTGCCTGGGAGAAGAGGCCACCCCCCACCTGGCTACAATGCCCCTTCAGGTAGTTGCAGACAGTAATAAGATCACCCCTGAGCCTCCTCTTCTCCAGGCTGCACACCCCCAGCTCCCTCAACCTCTCCTCATAGGGTTTGTGCTCCAGGCCCCTCACCAGCTTTGTTGCCCTTCTCTGGACACCTCCCAGCACCTCAACATCTTTCCTGAATTGAGGGGCCCAGAACTGGACACAGCACTCAAGGTGTGGCCTGAGCAGTGCTGAGTACAGGGGAAGAAGAACCTCCCTTGTCCTGCTGCCCACACTGCTCCTGATGCAGGCCAGGATGCCATTGGCTCTGCTGCCCACCTGGGCACACTGCTGGCTCATCTTCAGCTTACATAAGGAAAGCATCAGGCAGGCCTCATGTTAGGGTGTCCCTGCCCATGGCAGGGGGTGTGGAATTAGGTGATCCTTGTGGTCCTTTCCTACCCTAACTGATCCTATGATTGTCAAATTTGGCCCCTAAAAAACAGACATTATCCAACAGGGCTCCAGCATCTAAAATCCATTCTGGTGATTTATAATCAATACAGGACACTAAAACACAGCTTTGTCTGAGATTCCAAATCATAACCTGCAAACACAAACCCCAGGAATTCATAAGTAGATTGGATCAAAGAGTTGGGAAATGTTTGCTGTGGTATGAGTGTAACAAGCTGATGGACAGTGCCAAGTGAAGAGCCTGGCGGAGGTCATGAGCCTGGAAAACAGTCCAGAAAGGATTTTCCAGGTGCAGGGTTTGTGGCTGCAATTTCTGCTTTCAGTGCAAGTCTTTACTGACACCGCTTTGCCCTAGAGTAGAACACATTTGCTTCTCCTTAGGTGAAAATCTGTCATGTCATAAGCAGTGTCACAGCCCTTCTGAATATTGATTTTGGAGAAAACAGGCACTATAAAAGTTCCCTTTTCTATTTCTTTTAAGATGGACTCACAGATATTCATTTGGTATAATAAGGCCTCACTGATGGGAAAACAGAGAAAAGAGATTACCAAGCACCTCTGATAGATATCTCCTTTGCACTCTTCCAGTACCTGCATTAAAGGAGATTTGGCCACAGGGTGATGCAGAAATTCTGCTCTAAATAAGCATTAAGTGTAATCCATCTTCAAAAGCATGCAGAGCAAATTAGTCATCTAAAAGCTCACATTTTGGCATGGGGAGAGGTAAAACGTTACAGTGATTTCCCAAGTGTCTACCAAGTAGATCGAGTAACATCACAATGAAATTGTCAAACTGGAAAGTGATTTTCCCTGAGATAGTCTTTATCCTTAGGGAATAAATATTGGAGATGATGATGATGATTTCTAGTACAGCCCAGCCCTGAGATGCAACATTCCTGTATTACTTTTCCCCCTCTCGTCACCTCCTCATTTCTTACCCTCTTCTAAAGGCCCTTGCAATCAGCCTGCAAAGTGATATTCACTGGGGTCCAGCTGAGGTTTTAAGGCACCAAGATTTATGGCCAAGTGAACCAATGAACAGATACAGAACATTTTGCTCCTGACTCTTGTTTTGATCCTTCCTTGTACACTTCATCCTATCTTAAATCAGATTTCCACCGAGGTCCATCACAAGTCCAGATTGAAACGTGTGCCGCTTCTCTGCTCCGACAGAGAATGGTTTAGGTTGGAAGGGACCTCGAAGCTCAGCCAGTTCCAACCTATCACCCAGCCCTCCCACTAGAACAGGTTGCTCAAGGCCTCAGCCAGGCTGGCCTCAAACACCTCGAGGGAGGTTGTGAAGCACAGAATCACCCAATGTGATCGAAGATCACATTGGGTGATTCTGTGCTTCACAACCTCCCTAAGCAACCTGTGCCAGTGTCTCACCTTTCCTAACATCTAGTTTGAATCTCTCCTCTGCCAGTTCCAACCTATTACCCCTCAGCCTGTCACTACAAGACCTTGCAAACAGTCCCTCCCCAGCCTTCCTGCAAGCTTCTACCTCATTTGCTCCAAGTGGTACAAGCAGAACAAAACACTAGAGCGGAATGCAGAACAAGCCTCATCTCTGGACACTAAATTCCCTTAGGAAAAGGACTTGAAGGAAAGGTCTTTAGGGAAACAACAGCAGGACTCAATGATTATAGAGATCTTTTCCAACAGAAACAATTCTATGTTTCTATGAAAACACTCCAGAACTTCTCCCTTTGGACCAATGCAGCACTCAGACATGATCTGTGCTGTCAAGCATCGCTGACCAAACACAGTAAGCACTTTGTATCATGGCAGGAGCGACCTGGGCTGCATGGGGAAGCTGGCAGTCCAGTCAGATACCTGCCTGCTACATGAGCAGCCAGACATGAGCTGCTCTTTATGCTCTGGGTTTGGCTGGC
The DNA here is from genome assembly GCF_015220805.1 of Pogoniulus pusillus. NCBI lineage: Eukaryota > Metazoa > Chordata > Aves > Piciformes > Lybiidae > Pogoniulus > Pogoniulus pusillus. Next base: position 2,237,198 of record NC_087283.1, on the reverse strand, counting down.
TGGCTCTGAGACATAAGCATTATCTCCACTGTGCCACTTCAGACACTGAAAAAGGAAGAATGTATTCTTCTTATCCTCTCTGATGCAGTGGTGTAACAGCACAGAATCACAGACTGGCTTGGGTTGGAAGAGACCTTTCAAAGTCTTTTAGTTCTACAGCCAGCAGGAACATCTGCAACTGGAGAAGGTTTATCAGAGCTCCAACCACCCTGACTGGAGCATTTCCAGAGACAGGACACCCACTATCTCTTGGGGCAACCTTGGGGCAGTGTCACATCACTCTCAGCATGAAAACTGTCTTCCTCCTCTCTGGTCTACATCAATGCCCTGACATTTGTCCGCTGGCAAAGATGAATCCCCTTATGGATTTCCACATCTCTGTGTCCTTCCTGGGAGGCTGTAGCTAGATGGGGTTGGGCTCTGCTGCCAGGCAAGCAGCAACAGAAGAAGGGGACACAGTCTCAAGCTGTGCCAGGGGAGGTATGGGATGGATGTTAGGAGGAAGTTGTTGGCAGAGAGAGTGATTGGCACTGGAATGGGCTGCCCAGGGAGGTGGTGGAGTGGCCGTGCCTGGAGGTGTTGAAGAAGAGGCTGGCTGAGGCACTTAGTGCCATGGGTTAGTTAATTAGAAGGGTTAGGTGACAGGCTGAACTCGACGATTCTAGAGGTCTTTCCCAACCTGGTTAATGTGGTGAATCTGTGATGGCCACCACGACACAGAGCAAAGCAAGCAGGTGGAGCAGCATCCTGATCCTGACTACGTGCAAAATACTTGATCCTTTGCTACAAATTTCCACCTGAGGTGCTCTTGAGCCAGAAGTACAATAAGAGCTGCAGAGAGCCAAGGATTCTCTGCCACCGAAAGCTAGCAGATCAAAAAAGTTTCCTTCCCTCCCCCCCAGCAAGTCCTGTGTCACGAAAACCTCAGAGGAGAAGCTAATGAGACAGGATGGGGGTGAAGGAATGAGATGCTAATAAATCTGAGGGTTTACTATGGAATGCAGCTCAGCAGCCAAGCTCTGTGGCACTGGTTCAGAAAAGCAATTAAAAACATTCCTAGCTCCATCCCTCCTCAGGAAACGACTTAATAAGGTTATTTCTCTTTAAAAAGCATACTCTGCACTGGGATGTGTTTCCTGCACTGGGGGCTGCATTTGAGGACACGGTCCGTGAGGAAAAATGGGGCTCTGGCCAGCTCTAGAGAGCAAAAACTGCTCTAGGACAGTTGAAAAAACTAAATCATGAAAGAAATGTGAGTGGTTCCCATCTTGCTACTCCTGGCACAGCAGGACTGTGACACAAAGACACCACGAGAGGTAGCTTCTGTGCTTGTCCATAGAATCCAGGCACTGTGCAGGAGGGAAGAGACCTTTGAGATCACCAAGTCCCAGCAGCTCACAGCCCCATCACTGCCACTAAACCACAGCACCACATCCACACGGCCTTTAGACACCTCCAGGCACAGGGACTCCACCACCTCCCTGGGCAGCCTGTCCCAGAGCCTGAGCACCCTTTCTATGAAGAAATTTCTCTTAAGGTCCAATCTGAACCTCCCCCGGCACAACCTGAGGCTGCTTCCTCTTTTCCTGTCACTTGTTGCAGGTGGGAAGAGACCCATCCCTACCTTGCTCCTGCCTCCTTTGAGGTAGCTCACAGGCTCACAGATGTCAGGGGTTGGAAGGGACCCAAGCAGATCATCAAGTCCAACCCTCCTGCTATAGCAGGACCACACAATCTAGCTCAGGGCACACAGGAACACATCCAGACAGGCCTTGAAAGCCTCCAGAGAAGGAGACTCCACAGCCTCTCTGGGCAGCCTGTGCCAGTGCTCTGGGACCCTTACAGGAAAGAAGTTCCCCCTTGTGTTGAGCTGGAACCTCCTGTGCTGCAGCTTCCATCCATTGCTCCTTGTCTTATCCCAGGGAGCAGTGAGCAGAGCCTGTCCCCCCCTCCTGACCCCCACCTCTCAGCTATTCATAAACACTGATTAAATCCCCTCTCAGTCTTCTCTAGACTAAGCAGTCCGAGGTCCCTCAGCCTCTCCTCGCAGGGCTTGTGTCCCTGGCCACATACTCAATATGATGAGCACACCAAAGTGGGATCAGGAGTGAGTGGGCAGAACACACATGAAAGCCATTCAGGAATTCGCAGAGGCTGCTGCTGGCTGGCTGGGTGGGGTGGGATACTGACGCCAAAGAGAGTCTGTTCTGGAGACAGAGCAGGGGGAGAAAAAGAAACCAGACAGCAGAAAGCCAAGAGCTGAGAGCAACTGCAGCCCAGCGAACAGGCAGGGCAGGGGGAAGGAGCTACCAATCCAAGGCTGCTGGAAAGAACGCAAAAGTTTGATCAGGCAAACGTTCAGCCCCTGCATTTGCACAGCAAAACTAAAGCAGCAGGCAGAGGCAGGCACCTTTAAAGCCTGGGTTTGCTTTTAGCTGCAACCCAGAGCTGCTGAGCTCTGCCACACTTGGGGAACAAGCGAATAGGAGGCGGCGAGGGGGAGTCGGAAGGAGGAAGAAGGCTGCCGTCCAGCCTGCGAGCTGAGCACCGCAAGAGGCGGATGCGGCGTGGGCACGAAGCCAGCCCGCAGCGGGACAAGCAGGCAGGATCCTCGTCTGCCTGCAAACACCGACCGAAGAAGCGTGCGTGGGGCGGGGGAGGAGCAAAACCAAGCCCAGACCCTCGCAGAAGACTCAGGGGATGCCCGAGATGAGACTCTCCTGTACGAGAAGCGCAAAAGCCTCTCGTCTCCTTTTGTGTGAAGCAAGAGGAGAGCTGAGGCGGAGAGCCCCGGCGTGGGGTGAGGGAACGCTCGCAGAGCCCCCGGGAGCTGCCTGTTGTCCCTCTCCAGCCGGCAGGGGAACCAACGCACGGCCCAGGGAGAAAGCCAAACCCAAGGCAGCTCATTTATCTGAAGGACTCTACCCATCTTATCGCAGGATCTGAGCAGATCAAAGGCTGCAGACACTCGCAGCACTATCACCAAAGCCTCTGGAATGTCTCAAGAACCTCTGCATTGCCATGTGGAGATGGAAGAGGAATGGGAAGCAGCAGCAGCCCCGGCAGAACACAGCCTTTAGCCATGCTCGGCTGCAGTGCTGGCACAGCGCTGAGCAGCCTGGTGTGCTGAATTAGGGTGATGCTGTTCTCCTGAAAGATGACAATGCATTTATATAGCCCAGCCTGAGTCCATGCCTCCTGCTTAACCCTGTGTGACACAGGGTGCTGAAAAATACGTGGGAATGCTTACAATAGCTGCTCCTGCTTCTGCCTCTGCTCCTCAACCTCTCCTCATGGACTGCATCTCGCATGACAGTTTTTGGCTGTAGCTCTTTGTTTTCCACAGGCACTCATACATTCAGAGAGTGGATTGGGTTGGAAGGGGCTTCAAAGATCACCTAGTCCCAACCCCCTGCCATGGGCAGGGGCACCTTCCACCAGCCCAGGTTGCCCAAGGCCTCTTCCAGCCTGGCCTTGAACACCTCCAAGGAGGGGACATCCACAGCCTCCCTGGGCAACCTGTGTCAGTGTCTCTCCAGCCTCACTGTCAATGATTTCTTCATAGAATCAACCAGGCTGAAGAGACCTCAAAGATCAGCCAGTCCAACCTATCCTCCAGCCCTATCCAGTCAACCAGACCATGGCACTAAGTGCCTCATCCAGGCTTTGCTTCAACACCTCCAGAGACGGTGCCCTCCACCACCTCCCTGGGCAGCCCATTCCAGTGGGAAATCACTCTCATTGTGGTGGACTTCATAGAACCCAAAACACACAAAGAAAGAACATCCAGTCCAAATCTGCCCTGCTCAAGCTTCATTCCATTCTCCTCATCCTATCATTACAAGCCTTTGTCAAAAGTCCCTCCCCAGGTCTCCTGCAGCCTCCTTCAGGTACTGGCAGCCTGCCCTAAGTTCTCCCTGGAGCCTTCTCTTCTCCAGGCTGAACGGTCCCAAATCTCCCAGCTTGTCCCCAAGAAGGGAGGTTCTCCATCCCACTGATCATCTTTGTGGACTCCTAGGAGTTTGCAAGTCAATCTTCAGAATGCAATACAGGCTTTCTAATCACACCAGCATCCCCCAAAGCATCACTCTGACTTTAACTCCATCTCCATGAAAGTCCTCTATGGAAACTTACTGTTAAATACCAGCCCCAAGCCATCCATGGGTTGGCCTCCAGAAAACGACAGGAGCAGGTTTAGTTCGGCCAATTAGCTGCTTGCTGAAGACAGGAACACAGTTATCAGCATTGCAAAACACTCATCATGAGCTGCAACCTGGGAGGTTTGAATGCATCTGGAAGCTACACTCCAGCTCCTGGTAGTTAAGGATTTCTTTAGCTAAATAAGAACAGGAAGAGTTCATTAACCTCTCTGAGTCACTGAAATCTGCAAACCCAGGGCAAGCACCTTCTAGTCTGAGCGCAGTTAGGGCACATCCCCAACAGACCACGAGATAACTCTAAAGTAATCTTCAGACTGGATGTCAGGAAGAAATTCTTCAGCATGAGGGTGCTGAGACACTGGCACAAGTTGCCCAGGGAGGTGGTGGAAGCCTCGTCCCTGGAGGTCTTTAAGGCCAGGCCGAATGCAGCTGTGAGCAACCTGATCTAGTGCGAGGTGTCCTTGCCCATAGCACGGGGCTTGGAACTGGATGTGCCTTCCAGCCCTGACAATTCTATGCTTTTATGATTCCATGATTCCACCATTAATGGGAGAATCCTGTCACTTCTGGACAGCAGGTGGGTTTATCTCATAACATCCCCAGAAAGCAGCACCATCATCTATTGTAACATTCCCTCCTCAACTCCTGTGTGCCAAAGGGAGCGAGATGGAGGTAGTCCTTTATGTCTTTTAAATTGTCATTTGATTAAAAGTCAGCAGCTGCATCCATCTGATCCAACACAGGGCCCGTGCTGGGAACTCACAAATGTAAACTGCACTTTATTAAACCAGTTAGAAGCTGTGAAAAACACAGAATGCTGCTGGCACACCTTTTATGGAGCAGATATTAAAATATGCATCATGTGGGCACCTCAAATGAGTCATTTCAGGGAAGAAAACAACCACAGCAACAACACCAAACAAACACAACGCACCCCACCAAAAAAAAGCAGCAGTATTTATTTTGCAATCATGGCATAAACAAGAATAAATCAAAACCAATTCAAGCCTCTCACCCCACTGAGATAAAGCAAATGCAAATGTTGGTTTCAAAGTTAATTGGCTCTGAAACACTTAAGTTGGGGAAAGTAATTTTGAGTGCCAGAACTTTTGCATCTTTTTTTCTTCTGCTTCTCTCTTTTTTTTTTCCTATATCCATCACATCCCTTTACTCGTGGGGCATAAAAAAACCTTCTTTAATAGGTTAGTGCAGCTGCATGCAAGCACTGGGAAATGTGTTATCCACCCCCCTATGAAATCAGGTTAATATTTGTCCTTGTTCTACTGCAGGAATAAAATGCAGAGACTTGAATAAAAGCAAAATATAAATGATGTAAATGTGGCCAGCGACAGAGAGTGAAAGCTTTGATCTGCTGCAATTGAAATGGCTTTATCTAGGCTGTTTTGGCTCTACTGCAGGCCCTAAGTAGCAAAGCATGAACTACTCTGTTAACTTCTGAAGCAGATTCTGTAGCACTGTTTGCACTCACTGACCTGGGTTAACATCAAACACTGAGCCGGAGCAGGCGGAATGCTAACGAACAACCGCGCTTGTGCTGCGGGGAACTCGCCACTGCATCTCCCAGACCCCAGCGGCTCCTCACAGCCACTCTGCTGGCACTGAGGCACCTGAAAGCTAAGCTGGGCCACTCGACTTGGTTAACTGCATGGCTGTCCACACAGAAGGGGAAACAAAACTTGGTCATAGTCTGCAGAACTTCCTTAAGATACAGAAGCAGCTCTTGGCCCCAGAAGATAAGCGACAGAATCCAAAGCTCCTTCCCCTCCACCTACAAGGACTAAGGAGCTCTGCAGCTTTTTAACTGTTGGATGCTGTCCTGGAAGGGGTATTAAGCCTAAAACATATCCTGGCTTGCCTCATCCTTCTGCTGACTGGGAAAGCAAGGGCAGGAGGAAAACAAAGACTTGGGCAATTATGTCCCCTCCCAAAGTGATAAACAGGTACCCACAGGCATTTAGATACTTGTGTCTTGCCCAAAGAAGGGTAAGCAAGCTCTGGTTGCACCTAATAGGGTCAGATCTGCAAATGCCCCCTGGTTGGTGAATCTGTGCCCAGAGGAGCCATTGCACTCGGGCAAGTGATACAAATGGAGCTAAGCTACAAGCAGTTGTGCTGCCTCTGCCTCACTGTGTGCTGCTCTGCTCAGACAATGTGCTCTGCCTCGCAGCTCTCGGCTTGGACAATATCATCTTCTCTGCCTGGAGCTTCAGATCAGCTTAGCCCTGATGTTTTGGGCTTGAACTACCTGGAAACTTAAGTGCCTCAAGTTTCCCAGGAGAAGGCATTAAGTGCCTCACACCATGGTGAGAAGTGCCACCAACATGGTGCTCTTTGCACAGCTGCAAGAGCTCCTGCCTGCACCTCTGCAAACCTCCGTGCCAAGAGGAACCAGGGTCAGGTCAGAGAGTGTCTGCCTCTTTCCCAGCACCCTGCCTGGGAAGATCTAGAAGCCTCTCAATGGCTATCAAGACACTGAGCAGTTCCAACACTGCTGCAAAGGAGCCAGGGACTCTCTTGAAATTCCTACTCCACTGCTGTGAGTAGCACAGAGGTTCCCTCGGGCTCCAGGCTGCCTTTCATTTGTAAGTGGGGCAGAGCCATTTTGTAGCTAAACCTTTCCAGTGTTCTGATTCTCCTAAATTAATTAATTGCCCATGAGCATCCTTGTGAAGATTTCCCTGACTGAATTAGAACCCAAGTGTAAGTGCTTTGCATATAGTTTGGGGGCAGGGCTTTCTGGAAACAAAACAACTACACATTCTATAATTCCTGCCTCCTTAACTGCTCCAACTGAATCAGATGCTGGGAACAACTTCCAGCCTAAAAGGGTTGTCAAGCCCTGGACACTGGTGGTGGAGTCCCCATTCCTGGAGAGGTTTCAAAGCGTGCAGATGTGATGCTGAGAGCCATGGTTTAGTGCTGACCTGGCAGCCTCGGGTTAGTGGTTGGACTTGAGGATCCTAAAAGTCTCTACCAACCAAACCAATTCTGTGCCTGAATGCCCTTCAAAAAAGCTACTGCTAGAGAGGTCACCTGGGGTGCAGTTTAGCTCCCCAGCCGTGTGCCACGCGATGCCTGTGCTGTTTTGCCCTGCTCAGAACACAGTTGTGAGAGGAGCCCACTCTTCCACAGGGCATTAATGAGCCACTGAGGCCCCATCTGGCACCAGCATGGGCACCAGAAAGGTGAAGCTATCACCTCAGATGCTCTAATAAATATCCCCTGGTCCCGCAGAGCACAACCCTGGCTGCTGAGCTGTCCTCTCTCAGCAGGCTTGCATCTGGAAAGCTCTGCCCAGTGGGGGCAAAGGCTGACAGCAGCTCACCCACGGAGAGCAATTTGCAGGGCTGTAGCTTATACATGTAGTGCTCCAAACCACAGAAAGCTCCTTGGTCATTGTGTTTGCTTAACAAGAGCAGACAGTTAATGGCAGAGAAAATAATGATAATTCTGCTGATCTCTTTCTCTCAGTTCTGTCACCTGCATGGCAATGAGCTGCAGAGATCAGTGGCAGCTCTCTCCTGGGCAGCCCCGAGATGGTGCCTGTCTGCTCTGACTCCTGGGGCACAGACAGGTTTCTTGCCTTCCTCCTCATGCTAATTAGAAGCATGCATGCTCTGCTGACCAGACTACGACTGAATACAAATTCTGCCTACATCCCTTCTATCAATCCCTGCGTGCTCTCTTTCTCTCCCTCTTCCCTTCTATCCCCAGTCACAAGATGCTTGAGGCAAAAGGCAGGAGCACTGTAAGAAAATGACATCTCCAAACAGGGAGCTTTTCTTTCTGGTGTGTGTGTGTCCCCCTCCCAGGGCCTCTGGCTATCTCAGTTTCATTACATGTCTCAGGAGGGGGCATCACTCCCTGACAACTAACATCTGGCCCAAGAGACCTTCTAATTTAAAACAACAAACTAATTATTGTCACCTCCTCTTTCCTGCAGCTTTTATCTCTCTCTGTTTTTTTTCCTGGCAGAAATGTGTCAGCATATTTTTCATTTGAACTACTAATGCTCTGCTTTGCTGGGGTTTTTTTTTATCCCCCCCCTAAGCATGCTTAACTCTCTTCTAAGGGGAGGAAATCCATATTTTATCAATCACTTTCAATTACTTACTGTATTTCACTCTGTGCTGTTGAATTATGAGTTGGAGCAATGTCTTGATTAAAGCCCTTACAACCATCTAGATATCAGAGCAACCAATCTCGCCGCCCGTGAGACATGCTGGATGGAGCACTGGGAGCTGACATTATGGTGGATGGTGTTTATTATGAGTTCTTTTTCAAGCTGGAACTATCAGTCTCTTTCTTGGAATGTTGATAGGAGCATTGGAAAAAAAAAAAAGGGAGCCAGAAGCATGCATTTATTTATTTCTTTTCCTTTCCAGCCTGCTGGGGAAGGCACTAGAGGCCAGTTCAGTGTCTGTCCTGGGCAGGGAAAAGCTACAGGGGGTCTGTGCTACTGGACAAACACCACATTCATGACTTGGGTGTGAGAGGTTGGAAGTCATAGAATCATAGAATCAACCAGGTTGGAAGAGATCTCCAAGATCATCCAGTCCAACCTAGCACCCAGCCCTATCCAAGCAACCAGACCATGGCACTAAGTGCCTCATCCAGTCTTTTCTTGAAGACCCCCAGGGACGGTGCCTCCACCACCTCCCTGGGCAGCCCATTCCAATGCCAATCACTCTCTCTGCCAACAACTTCCTCCTAACATCCAGCCTAGACCTCCCCTGGCACAACTTGAGACTGTGCCCCCTTGTTCTATTGCTGGTTGCCTGGGACAAGAGGCCACCCCCCACTTGGCTAAAATGTCCCTTCAGGTAGTTGTAGACAGCAATGTCCTCTCTTGCCACCAATTTTCCATGCCTCCTTAGTACACTGTTACCAGAATCACAGCAACATGCAGGCTGGCAAAACCTCTCAGCATCACCAAGTCCAACCTAGAACCCTGCTCTACAGGACTCACCTTAAACCATAGCCCTAAGCACCACATCCAAACCAGCCTTAAACACACCCAGGCTGGGTGACTCCACCACCACCACCACCACCCTGGGCAGCATATATGAGGAGAAGTTATGCTCAACTCTGATTTTAGTGAATTGTGAGGCAGAATTTTGGTCTGTGCCTTGGTTTAAACACTTCTCATATCTGTTGGCTTGTTGGTTTTGAGTAAGAGCAGAAGAGTGAGGAGAACATCACCAGATGTTCAGTGACACATGGCAGTGGTCTTACAATCATAGAACCAACCACAATGGAAGAGACCTCCAAGCTCATCCAGTTCAACCTAGCACCCAGCCCTGTCCCAGGCTCAGCTTGAGGCCTTTCCCCCTTCTTCTGTCTCCAGTTGCCTGTAAGCAAAGCCCAGCAGCAGCCTCTCCACAGTGTCCCTCCAGGTAGCTGCAGACAGCAATGAGGTCTGCCCTCAGCTTCCTCTTCTTCACACTAACCAGCCCCAGCTCCCTCAGTTGCTAAACTACCTTTAACTAGTACTAAACTTACTGGATGCAGTGCTTTAAAACTAAATAGTTTCAGGGGGAGAAAAATAAAAAGAGCAATTTTTATTACTTCTGCTGCACCTAACAAATGCTCCTAACATTTGCATCCTATCCATGCACCTAACAATTCCACTGCTGCACCTAACAAATGCTCCTAACATTTGCATCCTATCCATGCACCTAACAATTCCACTGCTGCACCTAACAAATGCTCCTAACATTTGCATCCTATCCATGCACCTAACAATTCCTCTGCTGCACCTAACAAATGCTCCTTACATTTGCATCCTATCCATGCACCTAACAATTCCTCTGCTGCACCTAACAAATGCTCCTAACATTTGCATCCTATCCATGCACCTAACAATTCCACTGCTGCAGCTAACAAATGCTCCTTACATTTGCATCCTATCCATGCACCTAACAATTCCACTGCTGCACCTAACAAATGCTCCTAACATTTGCATCCTATCCATGCACCTAACAATTCCACTGCTGCAGCTAACAAATGCTCCTAACATTTGCATCCTATCCATGCACCTAACAATTCCACTGCTGCACCTAACAAATGCTCCTAACATTTGCATCCTATCCATGCACCTAACAATTCCACTGCTGCACCTAACAAATGCTCCTAACATTTGCATCCTATCCATGCACCTAACAATTCCACTGCTGCACCTAACAAATGCTCCTAACGTTTGCATCCTATCCATGCACCTAACAATTCCACTGCTGCACCTAACAAATGTGCACCAGCATTGACCATGCAGCTGTTTGATGACAGAAGAGGTTGGAGGTGATGATTTTTCTTGCTTCCAGCTTTGCTGGTATAAAGATCAGTGTTAGCAGGATGTAACAACAGAGAGTGAAAGCCTGGCTCATCTGAAGGGAAGATTGCGGAGAGGAGGAGGCTCCCAGGGGACCTTCTTGTGGCCTTCCAGGATCTGAAGGGGGCTACAAAAAAGCTGGGGAGGGACTTTTTAGGCTCTCAGGGAGTGACAGGACTGGGGGGAATGGAGCCAAGCTGGAGGTGGGGAGAGTGAGGCTGGAGGTGAGGAGGAAGTTGTTGAGCAGGAGAGTGGTGAGAGGCTGGAATGGGTTGCCCAGGGAGGTGGTTGAGGCCCCATGGCTGGAGGTGTTTGAGGCCAGGCTGGCTTAGGCTGTGTGCAGCCTGCTCTAGGGTAGGGTGTCCCTGGGCATGGCAGGGGGGTTGGAACTGGCTGATCCTTGTGGTCCCTTCCAACCCTGACTGATTCTATGATTCTGTGATTTGTGATGTCCCAGGGAGCCACAGTCCCATGCCAATCTAATTCCTAGGATGCCACAGAAGCACCTTCTGCTGTCTGGTTGCTGGGTACATATTGTCTACACCAAGAGAACCTCCAGAGTCATCTGGCAGTTCTACAGACTCTTTCCTCAGGAATTATCCACCCAAGCCACAAAACAGCAGATGGCCACAGCTTTGGATCACTCTGAGGAAAATGCTTTAACCAAAATAGAGGAATGGTCTGTTCAAGGAAACACAAAAGAAAAAAAGCCACACACTCACAGTGCTCCCCTCGTGGGAAAAAACAACCAAGCCAGCCCTATAACTACCTTCTAATGTAAAGACAATCACCACCAAACAGGAATTTTGCAAGGAAAAGGACAAATTATTCCCCAGGAAACAACAGTGATGCCAACTGACAAAAATGACCAGCTCAGGAAAAGAACAGAGAGAGGAGAAGAAAAGCAAACATGGCATTTCCAATTCCAGTGGGAAAAGAGAAGTGAGGCCAACCCAGCTTTTGTTGGGTTGGCTTTCTTTCCCCTGCTCCTGCCTACTGTCACCAGCACAGCAATCAATCAAGCCCTGGCTCTGCAGAAAGCAGTTTGGGGCAGGAGAAGGGGACGCCAGTCAGTCCCCATCAGTGCTCCTTGGGGCTGATTCTGTTATTTATTAGCACATACCAAAGCTGCTGCTCTGTGATGCAGACCAGAGCTGCCTTGCCAAGCAGATGCCTAAAGGGAAGCAGAGCTAGGAAATACCTGGCCTCACGCTGCCCAGGCTCAGCAGAGGCTGAAGGAACGCCACAGCCTGCTCAGGGAGCAGTTGTGTTTAACCACACACACACTAATCCTGCTCCTTGCCACTGCCTCTTGGTAACTGAGAAGAGGATGCTCTCAGCAAAGGGAGGTGAGGGCTCTGAAACTGGTTTTAACTGAGAGAGGTGGTTCTAAATGAAAGCACATACATTAAAAAGCCACTAGGGAGAGTCCAACAAGAGGCTGTGAGAATGATGAAGGGGCTGGAACATGTCTGATGAGGAAAGGCTGAGAGACATGGGGCTGTTTGATCTGGAGAAGAGAAGGCTCAGAAAAGACCTTAATGTCTGTAAGGGCAGTCCCTCTGTCTCTGTGCTCAGCACTGCTCAGGCCACACCTTGAGTGCTGTGTCCAGCTCTGGGCTCCTCAAGTCAAGACAGATGTTGAGGTGCTGGAAGGTGCCCAGAGAAGGGCAGCAAGGCTGGGGAGGGGCCTGGAGCACAGCCCTGTGAGGAGAGGCTGAGGGAGCTGGGGGTGTGCAGCCTGCAGCAGAGGAGGCTCAGGACAGAGCTCATTGCTGTCTGCAGCTGCCTGAAGGGAGGCTGTAGCCAGGTGGGGTTGGGCTCTGCTGCCAGGCAAACAGCAATAGAACAAGGGGACACAGTCTCAAGCTGTGCCAGGGCAGGTCTAGGCTGGATGTTAGGAGAAAGTTGTTGGCAGAGAGAGTGATTGGCATTGGAATGGGCTGCCCAGGGAGGTGGTGGAGTGGCCATGCCCTGGGGGGGAGTTAAGAGGAGGCTGCATTGGGCACTGAGTGCCATGGTCTGGTTAACTGGAAGGGTAGGGTGATTAGTTGGAATCACCTGGTTAATTCTGTGATCCTCTGAAATACCTCAAGGGTGGTGTCAAGAAGGGGCCAGGCTCTTGTTGGTGGTGTCCTGTGACAGGACAAGTGGCCATGGACACAGACTGACACCCAGGAAGCTCCACCTCAGCGTAAGCAAGAACATTCTTTGCTGTGAGGCTGCTGGAGGCCTGGAGCAGGCTGCCCAGAGAGGTTGTGGAGTCTCCTTCTCTGGAGACTTTCCAGACCTATCTGGTGCTCCTGGGTGACCTGCCCTGGGCAGTCCTGCCTTGGCAGGGGAGTTGGACTGAAAGATCGCTGGAGGTCCCCTCCAACCTCTACCATTCTGTGACTTTGTTCCCCTCCATATTGCCACTGCAGGAATGATAATGAAAGACCTCATGAGCAAAAGCTCTCTTTTTAAACCCCCTGAGTTCACTGAAAGGGAGCAAGCTCCCTGCCTGGTGCTTTGCAGGAGAGCAAGGAAGGGCTCAGGTCACTTCAAACTGGGCATAACAAGAATGCTTAACACTATGAATGTTATTCTCCTTTATGAAGAGCAATTCCATCACCACACTTCCACTCTAATATCAGGACACACTGCCTCAGGTGATCCCCATGAGGTTGTTTTCCAACAGCATGATGTCTCTTCAGGCTTTCTACCCCCTTCAGTAGCACATGCTGGGTAGAGGAGCCAGGATAGGGCTCCATCAGGGCGAAAAACATTGGCAGATCACTCCATCCCTGACTTCAGAGCCAGGCTGAGGGGGTGGTTTGAATCAAATTGAGTCTTGGAGGAGATAGGAGAGAGAAAGAATGTTATTTCAGGCCCAGGAATGTCAGTGAGGGGGTGTTCAGCAGGAATTGGGGGCTGGCTGCAGGGGAGCTGGATGACAGTAATTGAGCCAAGGCTTTCAGGCTCCCCGTGACGTCCATTTAGCAGCACTGGATGGAACACTGGTTGAAACCAGGCAACACAAGGCCTGGCAATGCCTCCACACTCACTGCCTCCCCACCTGTCATGCTCATTGTAGAGAACAGATTTTAGCACAGAAGACCTTAGAGCTCCTTTGGCCTTGCTGTTGTTTACTGCAATAGTGAGGAGCTTCATTGTTCTAAGCACCTTGGGGACCCATCCAGTTTGACCCTGAGTGTCTCCAGGGATGGGGCCTCAACCACATCCCTGGGCAACCTGCTCCAGTGTTTCAGCACTCTCATTGTGAGAACTTCCTCCTGATGTCCAAACTAAACCTGCCCTGCTCTAGTTGGGAAACTTTGTCCTTATCTTACCACAAGCCTTATCACAAGGCTTATCATAAGCCTTATCTTATCACCTGCAAAACGTCTCCCTCCAGCCTTCCTCTATCTCTGAAGGTACTGGAAGGCTGCTCTAAGGTCTCCCTGGGTCCTTTCCTTCTGCAGTCTGAACAGACCCAACTCTTTCAGGCTGTTCCCACAGGAGAGTTGCTCCAGCCCCCGATCATCTTTGTATCTTCTATTACCTAATCATAAACAAGAAGGGTAAAACTCTCCCTTATCATCCTCACAACTTCATGTAGACCTTGGGAGCCAGGGGAAGCAGCTCTATGCTCCTGCCAGGGAATAATCCAGTGCACCACTCAGCATTCTGATCCTGCTGAGTCTGTGTGTCCTGTTTGGCCACAACAACCCCAAGCAGTGCTACAGGCTGGGGACAGAGTGGCTGAGAGCAGCCAGGCAGAGAGGGACCTGAGGGTACTGGTAGAGAGTAGCTGAAGATGAGGCAGCAGTGTGCCCAGGTGGGCAGCAGAGCCAATGGCATCCTGGGCTGGCTCAGGAGCAGTGTGGGCAGCAGGACAAGGGAGGTTCTTCTGCCCCTGTGCTCAGCATTGCTCAGGCCACACCTTGAGTGCTGTGTCCAGCTCTGGGCTCCTCAATTCAAGAGAGATGTTGAGGTGCTGGAAGGTGTCCAGAGAAGGGCAGCAAGGCTGGGGAGGGGCCTGGAGCACAGCCCTGTGAGGAGAGGCTGAGGGAGCTGGGGGTGTGCAGCCTGCAGCAGAGGAGGCTCAGGGCAGAGCTCATTGCTGTCTGCAGCTCCCTGAAGGGAGGCTGTAGCCAGGTGGGGTTGGGCTCTGCTGCCAAGCAAGCAGCAACAGAAGAAGGGGACACAGTCTCAAGCTGTGCCAGGGCAGGTCTAGGCTGGATGTTGTTAGGAAGTTGTTGGCAGAGAGAGTGATTGGCATTGGAATGGGCTGCCCAGGGAGGTGGTGGAGTTGCTGTCCCTGGAGGTGTTGAAGCCAAGCCTGGCTGGGGCACTTAGTGCCATGGTCTGGTTGATTGGCCAGGGCTGGGTGCTAGGTTGGGCTGTCTGAGCTTGGAGCTCTCTTCCAACCTGCTTGATTCTATGATTCTGTGATTTCCAAGCACCCCAGGGACCATTTTGGACAAGTGAAGGAGATTTCCCCCATGTCATTTTGAAGTCCAAGCTGAAGTGAAAGGCAAAGTGAGAAAAGACACAATGCAGTTGTTTACTTAATAGGTCTGAGTGCAGGAAGTGACTTGATCATGTCCTAGATGGGGACATCGAATTCCCCTGAGCTCCCAGGCTCATGTTTTGCCTTGCTTTTGGTCTGTGTGATTTGGAGAGAAGCTAGTTGTCATTTCTAACACACCCCAGTTATCTGGCACACACCAAAATGATCTTTGACATACATATATATATTTATCTTCTCCTCGTGGGATTTGCTTTTGGCTCCTAACACCATGACCTTGACATAGTTCCAACAAACAGACCTCAAATTCCTAATGGCAGAAGTTTCAGAGGTTCATTGCTGTAACTGTTGCCAGAGCATAATTAAGCATCTCCTGGCAGTTCTTTTAAGGCAGAGGATTAGAAGATGGCTGTTTCAAACAGCTCTGAGCTTTGAAATACACTGAGACTGGTGTGATTTTATGCATCTGGTTTAAATATGAAGGGGTGGATCCCAGCAATAATATTTAGATAGAAATACAGCCAGAAAATCTCTCTCATCAGAGCATTTGCTCTCCAAACTAAGAGATAATATGCAGCATGCTCCTTTTCACTTGAAAGGTGCACAGGCACTGGAGTTATGCAGAGAGAAAGGCAGAAATGACTGCTGCATAGTCACAGAACCTCACTGCCCCTTTTCCTGAGGTAGGAATGAAGCCAAGTAAACAGTAACCTGCCACACTAACCCCACCCTCATGGACACCCACAATGAATTGATGGCACAAGCATGACCATAGCTGAATCTGCACTTTCTCTGACCAAGAATGAACAGCAGAACCACTCAGAAGCTGAAGTGAGAGGAAGCCTGTGATTATGGAGTCCTAGAATGGCTCAGGTTGGAAGGGGCCTCAGAGCTCAGCTATTCCAACCTCCTCACCATGGGCAGAGACACCTCTCAGCTAGACTCAGCCGCTCAAGGTCTTCGACACCCCCAGGGAGAAGGCAGCCACAGCCTGTTCCAGAGTCTCACCACCCTTGTACTGAAGAACTTCTTCCCCAGCTCCAGCCTAACCCTGCTCTGCCTCAGCTTTGAACCATTCCCCCTTGTCCTGTCCCCAGACACTCTGACAAAAAGTCTCTCTGCAGCCTTCCTGTAGGATCCCTTTGGGATTGGAAGGCAGCTCTGAGGTCCCCTTGGAGTCTCCTCCATGCTGAACACCCCCAGCTCCCTCAGCCTGTCATCACAGCAGCAGTGTTCACCCAGCTCCCATGCACCCATCCACTCCAGCTGCTCTTCAACCTGCTGCCCAGCACCATACCCACAGCTTTTGCCACTGGCTTACAGCTGCAAAGAGGAAGCCAAGTGATGAGTTGCTTCCTTCCATCTTGCAGCAGCAAATTGCAATTTGCAGAAGGTTTTTGATGACATTTGGTCTTAATTGGACTTTAAAATGTTAACCTTCCAAATCACTGTGACCTTCAGGACACAAATAAATGATCTCAGTGTGTAAGGGAGCAGTGGCTCAGATTGCAGTGAGCTGCTCAGAACACAGGTTCTTCCCCGGTACAGGTGAGAGGTATCAGGGTGATGCACTGCTGGGTGCATCAGGGTGACATTGACAAAGGAAGCAGACACCACACTTACCAGAGACAGAGGACACAGGTTTTGATGTTAAATGTTAGAAGAGACATATTTTTCTAGCTGAAACTACAGCAAATGAATTTTTGCTGCCAGGCCTACAGAATGAGCTTCACTCGTGCACACACAGGGTGGACACTTGCTGGTGTGGAAGCTGTCCTCCTGTGTGATTTATCAGCCACTAAGCTACTACACTTCCTTATGGGATCAGTTACACTGGAAAAGACCCCTAAGAAGACAAAGTCCAAGAGTAAACCTAATGCTGCCAAGTCCACTGCTAAGCCATGTCCCCCAGCACCGCATCCATGTGTCTTTCAAGCACCTCCAGCCGTGGCGACTCCAGCAGCTCCCTGGGCAGCCTGCTCTGATGGCCACTCCTGCAGCAAAGAAAGTTTTCCTAATCTCCAACTCAGACCTCCTCTGGCATAATTCCAGGCCTTCTCCTCTCTTTCTACCACCAGATACTTGGAGAAAAGAATAACTGCCACATCTTGCTACGACCTCCTCTGAGATAGTGCAGAGTGAGGAGATCTTCCCTCTGCCTCCTCTTCTCCAGGCTAAACTACCACAGACACTAACCACAGCCTTCCTTATCCAGCCCAGGATGCCACTGGCCTTCTTGGGCACAAGGGCACATTGCTGACTCACAGAAACAGCCAGGGTTGGAAGAGACCACAAGGATCATCTAGTTCCAAGCCCCTTGCCACAGGCAGGAACACCTCACACTGGGTCAGACACAAGGAACAGTGGTTTGAAGTAGAGCAGCTTAGATTTAGATTAGACATTAGGAAGAAGTTCTTTACCATGAGGCTATTGAGACACTGGAACTGGTTGCCTCATCCCTGAAAGTGCTTAAGATCAGGAAGGATGAGGCTTTGAGCAACCTGGTCTAGAGGAAGGTGACCCTGCTCATGGCAGGGGGGTTAGAAGTGGATGATCTTTAAAGTCACTTCCAACTCAGGCTGCTTAGCATGGGGACAAACACAAACATCACAAGCAGCAATCTGAGACACTCGAGGCACCTGCTGGGCAAGATTGACACTCTCAAGCTGTGGGCATTCAATGAAGACAGAGCTTTGTGCTAGCTAAGCATGGCTGCATGCTGCACACCAGCACAGAGGGGTCAGCAGCTGAGATCACAGCAACATCTTTCTCCTTTCAATCTTCTTGGGCACACTTTGGGCTATTTGCAAAGTGATGCTGGGCAGACACAAGACAGAATCAGTCATTCAAGGACTGCTGAGGTCAATGGGGAGATGATAGTCACAGAATCAGTCAGGGGTGGAGGAGACCACAAGGATCAGCCAGTTCCAACTCCCCTGCCATGGGCAGGGACACCTCACACTAGATCAGGCTGGCCACAGCCTCATCCAGCCTGGCCTTAAACACCTTCTGGGATGAGGCTTCCACCACCTCCCTGGGCAACCCCTTCCAGGCTCTCACCACCCTCATGCTGAAGAACTTCTTCCTAACCTCCAGTCTGGATCTCCCCATTTCTAGCTTTGTTCCATTCTCCCCAGTCCTATCACTACCTGGCAGCCTAAAAAGTCCCTCCCCAGCTTTTCTGTAGCCCTCTTAAGATGACTCACAGACATCCTTCTGTCCACCAGGGCCTCTGTGTCCCTGTCCCTTATGCTGCTCTCCAACAGTCCATTCTCCAGCCTGTACTGGTCCCTGGGGTTGTTCTTTCCCAGGTGCAAGACTCTGCACTTGGCCTTGTTGGGTTTCCTGCAATTTCTTCCCAGCCAGCTCTCCAGCCTGGCCCAGGTCCTGGCTGAACAGCAGCACAGCCTCAGGGGTCTCAGCCACTGCTCTCAGGTATCTTGACCTGAAGGACCCTGCCAACTCCTTGTTTAAAAAGCCACACTTCAGTGCCTGAGCAGACTGCATATGGGGCACATGGAAACTGAAGCATATGCTGCACAGGCAGAGATATTTTGGTGGCTTTAGCCATTGAAGAAAATAGCACTGGTGTTTTTAAGACCTTTGTATCAAAGAGAAGATGCCTACATGCAGAAAGCAAGGGAACAGGCTGCCTGCTAAGAAAAACTGAAGTTTTCTCTGCAGAAAAAAAGCAGCCAAAAGCTATTAAAATGATGCAGTTCTTCAACTATCCCATAGGGCATGCTCAGATTTAATGGGGATGCCTGACCTAATGTACTGTACAATTATGCCAGCTTTAAATAAAGTTGCTTTATCTCTTTGTAAGATACTCTACTGGAAGAGCTAAGTGGAGAAAGCTTGCACACAAATCAAGGGTCTGCTGAGGACATCCTAGGAAGCAGGGAAGTGCTGCTGAGTTGTCACATCACCAGAAACTCACTCAGAATCACAGAAACATTCCAGTTGGAAACGACCCTCAGGATCACCAAGTCCAAACAATCCACCCCTACTCTACAAGGTTTGCCCCTAAACCATGCCCCCAAGCACCACACCCAAATGACTTTTAAACACATGCAGGGTTGGTGACTCAACCACCTCCTAAGACAGATCACTAATGGCCACTACCAATCACATCTTAATGAGCCACTCGCTATGGAAACATGGGCAGCTTGTAAGGAGAAGGGCAACAAAGCTGCTGCAGAGTCTGGAGACCAGGGCTGGTGAGGAGCAGCTGACAGACCTGGGCTTGTCTAGTCTGGAGAAGAGGAGGCTGTGGGGAGATCTCATTGCTCTCTACAGCTCCCTGGAGGGAGGCTGCAGCGAGGTGGACTTGGGCTCTTCTCCCTAGGATCAGGAAATGGCCTGAAATTATGCCAGGGAGAGTTAGGTCAGAGATGAGGAAAAATGTCTTTGCTGCAAGAGTGGTCAGGGGTTGGAACAGGCTGCCCAGGGAGGTGGTGGAGTCCCCATCCCTGAAGGTATCACAGTATCATCAGGGTTGGAAGAGACCTCACAGATCATCAAGTCCAACCCTTTACCACAGAGCTCAAGGCCAGACCATGGCACCAAGTGCCACGTCCAGTCCTGCCTTGAACAGCTCCAGGGACGGCGACTCCACCACCTCCCCGGGCAGCCCATTCCAGTGTCCAATGACTCTCTCAGGGAAGAACTTTCTCCTCACCTCCAGCCTAAATCTCCCCTGGCACAGCCTGAGGCTGTGTCCTCTCGTTCTGGTGCTGGCCACCTGAGAGAAGAGAGCAACCTCCTCCTGGCCACAACCACCCCTCAGGTAGTTGCAGACAGCAATAAGGTCTGCCCTGAGCCTCCTCTTCTCCAGGCAAACCAATCCCAGCTCCCTCAGCCTCTCCTCGTAGGGCTGTGCTCAAGGCCTCTCCCCAGCCTCGTTGCCCTTCTCTGGACACACTCAAGCATCTCAATGTCCCTCCTAAACTGGGGGGCCCAGAACTGAACACAGCACTCAAGGTGAGGTCTAACCAGTGCAGAGTACAGGGGCAGAATGACCTCCCTGCTCCTGCTGACCACACCATTCCTGATGCAGGCTAGGATGCCACTGGCTCTCTTGGCCACCTGGGCACACTGCTGGCTCATGTTCAGACACCTCCAGCCTAATCAACTGCTTCAGGTACCCAACTCTGAACTAAAGAAGCAAAGATCTGAGAACCACTCTCAAGTTGTAAATCAAGCCCACACCAAAGACTGCAGCAGAGACTCTAAGAAAGAAGTCCCACATTTCCCTAAGTGTGTTCAGCCCTCACTTGTATAAGCAACTATTCCAGTTGTGTGGGTCCACTAATGGAAATGTCCTCTCAAGAAGCCAGCTAAATATGTAATTGGTCTTTTGTACATACAATTACTGAGCTGTGTACACTGAAGAAGCTCCCTTAAAATGCAAACAGTTAACAGAAATTAGAGGAGCAAATACTGTGCACCAGGGTTTCCAAATGAGAATCTCAGCTCCATAAAGCCAATATGACTGCTCAGATACAAAGCAACTTTATCACCACCATCCTCAGCTTCACAAATGGAACTCACACAACTGCATGAAATGAAGCAGAGGAAGAACCTTGCCCATGATCAAGCATTTCTTGGTTTCCTCTGCCTTCTGCTCAATTTGTGCAGCCTCATTTCCTGTTGTCTTTCCTTTTCTTCCATGCACACAGGCAGGCTAACATCTTCATGGATTTGTTTGTAACAACCCTTAAGTCCTGTCCTTGTCACTATGCTGCATGGCTGTCCCATCATCTACACACTCTTTGCTTTGGGTCAGTGCCTACACATTGATGGGCTCACACTTGTCTACCTTAAACACTGAGCAGCACTTCCCACTTTCATAGAATCAAGAATCATCATCAGCCAGGTTGGGAGAGACCTCCAAGCTCATCCAGTCCAAACCACCAAAAGCAGCAAGGCCAGCAGATGAAGAGAGCAGATTCTGCCCCTCTGCTCTGCTGAGACCTCACCTGCAGTGTTGTGTCCAGCTCTGGAGTCCCCAGCACAGGAAGGACATGGAAGAACTTTAGAACATTCCCATTCTTACTTTAGCTTTTAACCTTTACCCCTTCAGCTCCAGACACAGAAGAGACTTTGGAAGAGGGGGGGATTCAAACTAGATGTTAGGTTACAGGTGTTATAGTGAGGGTGGTGAGACACTGGCAGAGGTTGCCCAGGGAGGTTGTGGAGCACAGAAGCACCCAATGTGATCTTTGATCACATTGGGTGCTTCTGTGCTCCACAACCTCCCTAGAGGTGTTGAAGGCCAGGCTGGATGAGACCCCAGCCAGCAAAGAGCAGATTAAATCCCACTCTGCTAGCACAAACCAGAACATCATCTCCTAACCAAGAACTGTTTCTATTTGATTTATATTGCCAGCTGGAATGTTTACTGGGAACAGAGGTGGGAGGAAGGAATATTTTGCCAGTGACACAGGAAAACAGCAATTTCTATTTTACAAATAGTAATTTATATTTTACAGCTGATGATTATTCACCCCTAGAGGTTATGTGACAGTTGGATGAGTTTTCTTTTGGAGACTAAAATCAAATCAAATCAAAAGACAATTCTGCAACAGAAAATGTATTCCCCACTGGGAATTACATTCACCTTGCAAAGCTCAAGAAAAAAGCATTTCATTTTTTTCAATTAATCTGACCTTTATCAAGTGCTAGCACAGAAGAAAAAACTCTCATGGAATAAAGTACTTGGAGTCAGAGTGAGAAGAGTTGTAGATCTGTCCATAGTGTACCCCACAAACTGGGGAGCTTTTGGTTTTCCAGAGGGGTGCAGACAGCTCTTCATCAGTGTTTACCATGCCCAAAAGCAAATGAGTCAACACAGAATCACAGAACCAACCAGGTTGGAAGAGAGCTCCAAGCTCATCCAGCCCAACCTAGCACCCAGCCCTGGCCAAGCAACCAGACCATGGCACTAAGTGCCCCAGCCAGGCTTGGCTTCAACACCTCCAGGCACAGCCACTCCACCACCTTCCTGGGCAGCCCATTCCAATGCCAATCACTCTCTCTGACAACAACTTCCTAACAACATCCAGCCTAGACCTCCCCTGGCACAGCTTGAGACTCTGTCCCCTTGTTCTGTTGCTGCTTGCCTGGCAGCAGAGCCCAACCCCACCTGGCTACAGCCTCCCTTCAGGGAGCTGCAGACAGTAATGAGCTCTGCCCTGAGCCTCCTCTGCTGCAGGCTGCACACCCCCAGCTCCCTCAGCCTCTCCTCACAGGGCTGTGCTCCAGGCCCCTCCCCAGCCTTGCTGCCCTTCTATGGACACCTTCCAGCACCTCAACATCTCTCTTGAACTGAGTGGCCCAGAACTGGACACAGCACTCAAGCTGTGGCCTGACCACTACAGAATAACTTCCCTTGTCCTGCTGGCCACACGCTTCCTGACCCATGCCAGGATGCCACTGGCTCTCCTGGGCACACTGCTGGCTCATGTTCCAGATTTTTTTTTGTCATCTCCATTAATTCTTGGATGCAACTTGCATAACTACTTTGGAAAAAAAAAACTAAAAGAGGAATGCCCAGCAGAGCAGCAGAGACAGAGCAGAACTAGGAGAATGCCCAGCAGAGACAGAGCAGAACTAGGAGAATGCCCAGCAGAGACAGAGCAGAACTAGGAGAATGCCCAGCAGAGGCAGAGCAGAACTAGGAGAATGCCCAGCAGAGACAGAGCAGAACTAGGAGAACGCCCAGCAGAGACAGAGCAGAACTAGGAGAATGCCCAGCAGAGACAGAGCAGAACTAGGAGAACGCCCAGCAGAGACAGAGCAGAACTAGGAGAATGCCCAGCAGAGACAGAGCAGAACTAGGAGAATGCCCAGCAGAGACAGGGCAGAACTAGGAGAATGCCCAGCAGAGGCAGAGCAGAACTAGGAGAATGCCCAGCAGAGACAGAGCAGAACTAGGAGAACGCCCAGCAGAGGCAGAGCAGAACTAGGAGAATGCCCAGCAGAGACAGGGCAGAGCTAGGAGAATGCCCAGCAGAGGCAGAGCAGAACTAGGAGAATGCCCAGCAGAGACAGAGCAGAACTAGGAGAATGCCCAGCAGAGGCAGAGCAGAACTAGGAGAACGCCCAGCAGAGACAGAGCAGAACTAGGAGAATGCCCAGCAGAGGCAGAGCAGAACTAGGAGAATGCCCAGCAGAGACAGAGCAGAACTAGGAGAACGCCCAGCAGAGACAGAGCAGAACTAGGAGAACGCCCAGCAGAGACAGAGCAGAACTAGGAGAATGCCCAGCAGAGGCAGAGCAGAACTAGGAGAATGCCCAGCAGAGACAGAGCAGAACTAGGAGAACGCCCAGCAGAGGCAGAGCAGAACTAGGAGAATGCCCAGCAGAGACAGAGCAGAACTAGGAGAACGCCCAGCAGAGGCAGAGCAGAACTAGGAGAATGC